>NW_028270170.1:1508412-1868127 GCF_037043375.1 Chiloscyllium plagiosum
TTGTGAGGCATTACCTGCCCCTCAAAAAGCCATGCTGACTATCTCTAATCAAACTATGCTTTTCCAATTAACCATAAATCCTGAGTCTCAGAATCCTCTCCAATAATTTGCCCACCACAAACATAAGACTGACTGGTCTGTAATTCATAGGATTATCCCTATTCCTTTTCTTGAACAAAGGAATAACAATTGCTACCCTCCAATCATCTGGCAGTACTCCAATGAACAGTGAGGATGCAAAGATCATTTCCAAAGGCACTGCAATCTCTTCCCTCACTTCCTGTAGTAACCTTGGGTATTTCCCATCTGGTCCAGGGGACTTATCTATCCTCATGTTTTTCAAAATTTCCAGCACATCCTCCTTAACATCAACCTTTACGAGTGTATCAGCCTGCTTCACACTGTCCTCACCAAACAACAAGGTCCCTCCCACTAGTAAATACTGAAGCAAAGCATTCATTAAGGACCCCCCTACCGCCTCTGACTCTAGACACAAGTTTCCTCCAGTATCCCTGATCGGCACTACTCTTACTCTGGCCGACCTCTTGTTCCTTACGTAAGTGTAGAATGCCTTAGGGTTTTCCTTAATCCTACTTGCCAAGGCTTTTTCATGCTCCCTTCTAGCTCTCCTCAGTCTGTTCTTTGATGCCACGCTTGGTCAAATGCTGTCTTGAATTCGAGAGCTGTCACTCTTGCCTCACCTCTTAAGTTTAGTTCTTTTTTTCCATATTTGAACCATGACTGGATTGAAGTCAGAAGCTGCATAGCCATGATGAAACCCACACTGAGATGTGAGCAGGTTACTGTTAAGCAAATGCTGCTTGATGGCATTGTTGATGGACCCTTCCATCACTTTACCAATGATTGAAAATTCTCAGATTGTGTAATAACTGGCCAGTTTGGCTTTTGCTTGCGATTTATGTACAGGACATATCTGGACAATTTTCCATTTTGTCAGGTAGATGCCAGTATTATAACTGTACTGCAACACCTTGGCTTAACATTAAGTTCTGGGGCTCAGGTCTTCGGTCCTATTGTTGGTATATTATTATTTCCTTTTCAGAATGTAAAGCTGTCTTTTGGTATCATGTGGAGTTTATCAATTTGGCTGAAGACTGACATATGTGATGTTGTGACCTCTGGAGGAGCCCGAAACAGGTCAACAGCTCTGCACTTCTAACTGAAGCCTGTTACACAGAAAAATTGAAAATAGGAACAGGCTTAGACTATTTGGCCATTTGAGACTGGTCAGCCATTTGTACCATATTGCAAATGCTTTAGCCTTATCCTTTGGACTGATGTGATGGGCTCCCCATTGTTGAGGATGGGGATATTTATTGAGCCTCCTCCTGCAGTGAGCTGCTTAATTGTCCACCACCATTCACAACTGGATGTGGCATGACTGCAGAGCTTAGATTTGATCTGTTGTTTGTGGAATTGCTTAGCCCTGTTTGTCACTTGCTGATCATGTTTTAATACACACACAGTCTTGTACTATCATTTCACCAGGCTGATAGCTCAGTTTTAGATAAGCTTTGTGCTACTCTGAGCATGCTGTCCTGCACTCTTCATTGAACTGAGGTTGTTCCTCTGGCATGATGATAATGTTAGTGAGGGAAATGCCAGTCCATGTGTTTGCGGATTGAGTCAGGAGTACAACTCTGCTGCTCTGATGGCCTCCAGTGCCTCATTACTGCCAATCTTGAGCTGTTTGAAATCATTAGCATGGTGGTAGTGGCACAATGTGAACATGAGACTTTGTCTCCACAAGGACTGTGCAGTGGTCACTCTTACCAATATTGTCAAGGACTGATGCTTCTGCAGCAATCAGACTGGTGAGGATGGGTTCGAGTAGGCTTTTCCTTGTAGTTGGTTCCCTCACCAACTGCCACAACCCCAGTCTCCCAGCAATTTAGAACTCAACAAGCTTGATCAATAGTGGGGCTGCTGAGCCACTCTTGGTGATGGTCATTGAAGTCCCCTACCAGAGTACATTCTCTACCCTTGCCACCCTGAGTGCTTCCTCCCAGTGCTGGTCAACATGGAGGAGCATTGATTAATCAGCTGAGGGGGTCAATGCATTCAGCAAGAAGTTTCCTTGCCCATGTTTGACTGATGCCATGAGGCTTCATGGTGTCTGGAGTCAATATTGATGGCCCAGGACAACTCCCTTTCTAGTGTATACTACTGTGCCGTCACCTCTGCTGAGCTTGTCCTGCCAGATAGTCTTGGTTGGGACATTGTCTGTGAGGTATGTTTCCACAAGCATGGTGCTGTGAGAGCTCTCAGATATCAGTGAGGAAGTCTTTAAGGGTGGACAGGGCTGAATTTGCTCTTGTCACTTCTGGTGCCAGGCAATCTGACTTGTATTATTCCTTTTTTGAGACTGTTTAGCAATTTGATACAACTGAGTGTCTGCTTGGCCATTTCATGGGTGATTTAACAGTCAAGGGGCAGCACGGTGGCTCAGTGGTTAGCACTGCTGCCTCACAGTGACAGGGTCCCGGGTTCAATTCCAGCCTTAGGCGACTGTCTGTGTGGAGTTTGCACATTCTCCCCGTGTCTGCGTGGGTTTCCTCCCACAGTCCAAAGATGTGCAGGTTAGGTGAATTGGCCATGCTAAATTGCCCAGAGTGTTAGGTGCATTAGTCAGAGGGAAATGGGTCTGGGTGGTTACTCTTCGGAGGGTTGGTGTGGGCTTGTTGGGCCAAAGGGCCTGTTTCCACACTGTAGGGAATCTAACCTAATCAAGCTGTGGGTCTGGAGTTACATGTAGACTAGGCCATGTAAAGACATCCATAAAAGGCATTAGTGTATTAGACATTATTTTCTACAATAAGTGATATTGACTTCTAAAACTTACATATTTAGCCAGGCTTTTGGTCATCTGGCCTAACATCTTCCTCTGTGTATTAAGTTTTGTTTCATAATACTCTTGTCTTGGAACATTGTATTGAGCCAAATGAGAAAATGAATGCAAATTGTTGTTAGAGACAGTATGAATCAATTCTCCTCAATTTCTTGTCGTTGGACAGTCTCCCTTATCTGAGTATTCTATTACTGAATCCTTGATGCTTTTACTGTTTACCAAATCTTCTCTAAGGGGCAGAAGTGGGTACTGCAGATGCTGGCGATTAGAGTCAAAATTAAAGCGGTGCTGGAAAAGCACAGCAGGTCAGGCAGCATCTGAGGAGCAGGAAGTATCGACTTTTTGGGCAAAAGCCCATCATCAGGAATGGGGCTTCATTCCTGAAGAAGGGCTTTTGCCCAAAACATCAATTTTTCCTGATCCTCAAATGCTGCCTGACCTGCTGTGCTTTTCCAGCACCGCTCTAATCAATCTTCACTAAGGCATGTCTATTCGTCCTTGGATGCAGAGATTAATATTATGCACAGTATTCTAGGTCTGGTGTCACCAAAGCCCTTTACAATCTGCATAACAAGCCAACATACATTTGCCTTTCTAATTGCCAAGTTAACCTGTATAATTGCTGTGCTTGTTGTTTGTACAAAAGGAAACACACAAATTAGGAGCAGGTGAAGGCCACTCTTCCCTTTGAGTCTGCTCTATCATTTGTTAAGATCATGGTTAGTCCAATTGTAGCCTCAACTCTACTTTTAACCTGCATACCCTTTGACTCCCTTGTCAATCAAGAATCCATTTGATTTACCAAATATTTGATGGCCCCACCTCTACTGCTCTCTGGGAAGAATTCCTTGAGTAGTGACCCTCTGGGAGAAAATAAATTCTTGTTATCTTGTAATCATATAAAAGGAGGACTTTTTTATATTTGAACGGTGTTTCCTCATTCTAGTCCCTCCCACAAAATGATACATCTACCCTGCCTAGTCCCCTGAAGATCTTATTTTTTTTAGTAAGATCGCCTTTCTCTGTTCTAAACTTCAATTGACACAGGCCTAATGTGTAATTTGGATTACTACACCAGAGAGTTGGTAATACTTAGTCATGAGTATATTCAAGACAGATATCAATAGGCTTTTGACACTTCATCTTCAATATTTCTTGGAGGATGTGCATTTTGAAGGATTATAGGAAAATGTATTTATTTCAACTTTTATGGACTTAACCAGAGAAGAGCAATGGCACTGGCATGGGAGGTAATGTTTGGGCTGATCCCGTCCGCTCCAGGCTGGCTACTTTCTTCTTCTCCCTCTTAGAGTCATAGAGATGTACAGCATGGATACAGACCCTTCGGTCCAACCCATCCATGCCGACCAGATATCCCAACCCAATCTAGTCCCACCTGCCAGCACCCGGCCCATATCCCTCCAAACTCTTCCTATTCATATACCCATCCAAATGCCTTTTAAATGTTGCAATTATACCATCCTCCACCACTTCCTCTGGCAGCTTATTCCATACACGTACCAACCTCTGTGTGAAAAGGTTACCCCTTAGGTCTCTTTTATATCTTTCCCCTCTCACCCTAAACCTATGCCCTCTAGTTCTGGACTCCCCGACCCCAGGGAAAAGACTTTGTCTATTTATCCTATCCATGCCCCTCATAATTTTGTAAACCTCTCTAAGGTCACCCCTCAGCCTCCCACGCTCCAGAGAAAACAGCCCCAGACTGTTCAGTGTCTCCCTGTAGCTCAGATCTTCCAACCCTGGCAACATCCTTATAAATCTTTTCTGAACCCTTTCAAGTTTCGCAACATCTTTCCAATAGGAAGGAGACCAGAATTACATGCAATATTCCAACAGTGGCCTAATCAATGTACTGTACAGCTGCAACATGACCTCCCAACTCCTGTACTCAATACTCTGACCAATAAAGGAAAGCATACCTAATGTCTTTTTCACTATCCTATCTACCTGTTACTCCACTTTCAAGGAACTATTAACCTGCACTCCAAGGTCTCTTTGTTCAGCAACACTCCCGAGGACCTTACCATTAAGTATATAAGTCCTGCTAAGATTTGCTTTTCCAAAATGCAGCACCTCAAATTTATATGAATTAAACTCCATCAGCCACTTCTCAGCCCATTGGCCCATCTGGTCTAGATCCTGTTGTAATCTGAGGTAACCCTCTTCGCTGTCCACTACACCTCCAATTTTGGTGTCATCTGCAAACTTACTAATTGTACCTCTTATGCTCACATCCAAATCATTTATGTAAATGACAAAAAGTAGAGGGCCCAGCACCAATCCTTGTGGCACTCCACTGGTCACAGGCCTCTAGTCTGAAAAACAATCCTCCACTACCACCTTCTGTCTTCTACATTTGAGCCAGTTCTGTATCCAAATGGCTAGTTCTCCCTGTATTCCATGAGATCTAACCTTGCTAATCAATCTCCCATTGGGGAATCTTGTCGAACACCTTACTGAAGTCCATATAGATCACATCTACTGCTCTGCCCTCATCAATCTTCTTTGTTACTTCTTCAAAAAACTCAATCAACTTTGTGAGACATGATTTCCCATGCACAAAGCCATGTTGACTATCCCGAATCAGTCCTTGCCTTTCCAAATACATGTGCATCCTGTCCCTCATGATTCCCTCCAACAACTTGCCCACCACCAAGGTCAGGCTCACCGGTCTATAGTTCCCTGGCTTGTCTTTACCGCCCTTCTTAAACAGTGGCACCACGTTTGCCAACCTCCAGTCTTCCAGCACCTTACCTTTGTCTTTTTTCTTTTCTTCATCTTCCTGACGTTGTGGGGAGACTGGAACGGTGTCAGCGGTGACTCCTGGCTCTTATGTCTGATGCATGGGTTCCTGGAATGGTGTTGGGTCATCTGCTGCGATAGCAGAGCAAGTACTTCTGGCTGATGTAGCTTAGAGCGGGGACCTTGCAGAAGTTCTGGAGCTGTGTTTGGGATCCTGATTGATGGAGATGAACTCAATTTAAGTACTTTCTTTTTATTCTTTCGTACCTCAAAATTGCACCTTTGTAGTTTCTCTTTGTAGTTTCTTTATCCTCACAACTTTCTTCCCCATTGTGGTAACAGAACATTTTTCACTTTATCTCCCTGGATATATGTGGCAATAAATCATTCAAGTAACCTGTGCAACCTTTCCTCAAAAGATAATCTCCTCAACCCAGGAATCAGTCAAATGAACCTCTGTTGCATTATGCATTTATATCCTTTCTTAATTAAGGAGACCAAAACAACACATGGTGTTGCAATGTGGTCTCACCAACACCCTTTACAATTGTGGAAAACCAACTTAGTTTTATATTTCAGTCTCCTGCCAAAAAGAACCAAAATTCCATTTGTCTTTCAAATCACTTGATGTGCTTGCATGCTAACGCTTTGTGAATTACTTACGAGAACACTAACATCCCTCTATGCAGCAGAGTTTTACAATCTCTCTCCATTTGAATAATGTTTTTCGATTTTTCCTGCCAAAATGGACAAATTCACATTTTCTTATATTACATCTTTCACCTAAATCTTTGTCCACCCACCTATCTAAATTCTTTGTAGTTTCTTTATCCTCACAACTTTCTTTCCCATCTATCTTTTTGACTTCAGAACATTTAACAACTATAGATTTGGTCCCTTCATCCAAGTAATTAATATAGATTATTTAGAGTTGAGGGTCCAATATTACTTCCTGTGGCACTCCACTAGTTGTAGCCTGCCAAACTAAAAAAAAAAGCCATTATATATAAGTAATTAATATCATTATTTTCTTTTTAGCCAACCAATCCTTTATCCTTAATTTGTTACTCTCTAGTTAATACTGAGTTTTTATTTTTTTTAGAAATTTTCAGTCTTCAATAGCTTCATCAAACTTCTGGAAATTGGAATGCACCACTGGCTATAGATTTCCCCTTTATTCATATTACTTTTTATTTCCTCAAAGAACTCTAATAAATTAGTTTCACAACATATAGATGCTGCCAGACCTGCTAAGCTTTTCCAGCAATTTCTGTTTTTGTTTCTGATTTCCAGCATCTGCAGTTTTTTTGGCTTTTTAAATAAATTATATCACTTTCCTGCAACAGATGTTAAGCTAACTGGTTTGTAGTTTGCTGCTTTCTGTCTCCCTTTGTTCTTGAATACAGGATTCATATTTTGCAGTCTAATGGGACCTTTCCAGAAACTAGGAAGTTTTAGAAATGTTCAATGCATCTACTATCTCTGCAGTCACTTTTTTTAAGATCCTAGGATGAAACAATCAAACCTTCTCTCAGGCCTTGCTGTAAATATTGACACCCTCGTGGAGATGCAGTGTAAATACTGTAAATAGCCCTGGGGACCCAGTGTGATACTGAAACATTCCTGGGGGTCCTTACATAAAGACTGACACATCCCTGCAGACTCTGTGTGAATGCTGATACATTTCTGGAGACCTCTGTAAATGGTGACACATTGAAGGGCATCTCTAAGTAGACGCAACCAATTTCAGGGGCTCCACTGCCCAGCATCTCAACAAGTCATCAATTCTACATCATTTACTGTAAATAAAGGCACTTTAAATCAAAAAATATACAGTAGTTGGGAAGTGGCAATTTATTGGCAGCTGATGCACTGCGATAGATGAGATAGTACTGGCCTCCAGAAGGTCCTGTTGGAGTATCTCCAGTGCTGGGGATGAGCCAGGCATTATTTGCACTGTCATGGGGATAGACAGTGCCAAAGAAACAGCAAGAGGGGTTTCCATCTGTCAGTGCCAAGAGTACCAAGAATATTGTAGGTTGCCAGTGCCAGAATTTCCACCACTCCCTTAATTCTGATGACATATCTGGTCCCATTTTGAAAAGCTGTGCTCACATGTGACCATTGTACTCTGGCAACAAAGATTCAGCTTTAATACTGAGTATTAGATCACTGAAGAGACACAGGATCAAAGCCACTTGTGCCTTGTTTTCCAGTTCATGATAGAAAGCAATGGTAGAAAGTATGACAAAGTGGTTTACATAAAAAACATTTTTACTTTAGGAAATGATGTGTTATACTCTGTTTCTGGAAAGTTGTGAAAAATTCACAGGAAGAAAATCATCTGCATTTTCCCCAGACTTTTTATTAGGCCTAAAATAAATGCTTGGGTAAATTTTAAATTATTAACATTTGGAGAAGAAAGTTTTTTTAAAAAGTATTTTAGAAAGCTATTGATTAGCTAATTTACGTCCGATATACTTTTGAAAGCAGCTGTGAAGGATTCAACTGCCACCTGTTGATGGCGTTAATAGTGCACAAACACAACAAGGACGTTGACGGCGTTACACAGCAATACAAGTGTTTACATTAACTAATTGTAAGAAGTGAAAGTTTAAACTGCTCACTTGATCAATCAGGAGAAGCAACTTTGGTTCTCGGATCTGAGGATACCATTGCACAAGAACTGGATCACGAAACGAGAACATGGAGGGCGCGAGGGACAGCCTATTTCCCCCCCGCCCGCGCGCGCTGGGGCCTGGGAGGGAGCGCGAGCAGAAACCGTTAAGGCAGCTCAGAACATTTAACTTCACTTTTAAACCTAATAAACATAAAAATGGTGGTAGTACAGTTTGTTGAGACACAGACATTGCCAAGCTCAAAGCGTGGACGCATTTATATAAATGTGACCAGCCGACATCACGGCACGGTGGCACAGTGGTTAGCACTGCTGCCTCACAGCGCCAGAGACCTGGGTTCAATTCCCGCCTCAGGCGACTGACTGTGTGGAGTTTGCACATTCTCTCCGTGTCTGCGTGGGATTCCTCCGGGTGCTCCGCTTTCCTCCCACAGTCCAAAGATGTGCAGGTCAGGTGAATTGGCCAAGCTAAATTGCCCGTAGTGTTAGGTTAGGGGTATGGGTGGGTTGCGCTTCGGCGGGGCGGTGTCACACTGTAAGTAATCTAATCTAAACATCAATGGCTCCATTTGAACAAGCCATTTTTGGTATTTTGAATAATTATTGTTTTTCTTAAATATACAGACTAGGAGAAACCAAATTATATGTTTCACTTGTTAAGGAATTATAAATCTAATGTTGCAATCGCAGATCTATAAAGGAGTTGGTTCTCAGTGTTCATTATTACTTTGCTGATTTATCTCCATTGCTCCTTATTATTTGTAGATTGTTAGAATAACCCTGTTCAGACATATTATGACATACCTCTGCAACAGGTGGGTCTTGAAACCATGCCATCTAACCCAGAGGTGGGGACACTGTCACAGAAATGTAGAAAATAGGAGCTGAAGTAGGCAGTTTGCTCCACTATTCAATATGGTCATATTTGATTATCTAACTTCCCCTGTTCTGTTTTCTCTTAATACTCTTTCATCCCTTTAAGCCCTAATAGCTAAAACCATTCTTAGGAAGGGTCACCCGATCCAAAACGTTAACTATGATTTCTCTCCGCAAATGCTGCCAGACTTGCTGAACTTTTTCACCAGTTTCTATTTTTGAGCTAAAGTATTCATTGTTTTGGCCTCAACTACCTAAGAGATTGAATGGGTAACTGGTTGAGAGTTAAAGTATGGAATGCATTATTGAAAAAAAATTGATGATTTATTTTAAAAAGGGAGCTAGTTTTGGAAAAGAGTCACAGTGAGTATGTTGGGAATGAACAAAATAATGGTATTCCATGAGCAGATAATATGGTGTGAAATAGTATGTTGTAATCATGTTATACTATGCTATAATGGGGGTGGCAAGGTGGCTCTGTGGTTAGCAAGGCTACCTCACAGGCCTAGCGACCTAGGTTCGATTCCAGCCTCTGATGATAGTGTGTGTGTGTGTGTGTGTGTGTGTGTGTGTGTGTGTGTGTGTGTGTGTGTGTGTGTGGAGTTTGCATACTCATCCCGTGGCCAGGAGAGTTTCTGCCAGGTGCTCCAGTTTCCTCCCACAGTCCAAAAGATGAGCAAGTTCGGTTTATTGGCCATTTAAATTACCCATAGTGTTCAGGGATGTGTAGGCAAGTTGTGTTAGCCATGGGAAATGTAGAGTAAAGGGATGGTCTGAGTGGAATGCTCTTCCGAGGGTTGGTGTGGACTTGTTAGGCCAAATGGTCTGTTTCCACACTGTATAGTATCTAGGAACCAGTTTAGAAGGGAAAGAATGGTTTTCCTCTTTTCCCATCCTCCATTTGTTTATAGCAGAAGTTTAGTTGTAGAAGCATGTGATATTGCCAATTCAGTCTTGGATGCAGTCTTGTAAGAGCTGTGCCAGGTAATTTAAACATGTAAGAAGTCATTTTTAGTGTCAAAACTCACTCCAGTGAAAATGTGAAAAAATGTTAATATGTATAAATACTTCCTACAGTAATTCCAATTGATACTTGCAAACATATACCTTCCCCAAGTGTGCCAAAAGGTAATAGAATTTCACAGAGTAATGTCTGTTAAACTTGGGCAAATTAGATTCAGATAAAAAGGTTAAATCAATAAAAATTCACTGATTACATGTGGATGTTTTGGTTTCCGATGAGGAATTTTTCTTCAGTCATGGCTAGTACATTCCTTTTTCCCCTGGAATTACTGTTGTCAAAAATCCATTAGTTTCTAATGTATTTTTTCTCAACAAAACTGAGTTCAGAACATAGCAGGAATGTTGAGAAAGGAGGCGTTGAGAAAGGAGGGCTGGAGAAAGTTGCTCAGTCTGGCAACTTGTGTGTTCTCTGCCTTGCTTCTAATTCCAACAGCCACATAAATGTATGGCCTTTCTATATAGAATATCGAGGACTAGCTCATGTCTTGAATAGCTTCACCTTTATAATTCATCATTTTCATAATTGACAAAATTTTAACAGCTTCATAATCCAGTCATGGACTTGCAATAAAAATAGAAAATGCCAATAATATGGAGCAAATGTATTGATGTCTGAAGGAGGAAGGAAAGGATTTGTTGAAGAGCTCCATTTTAAACATTTACTTGACTTTTTCCTTTTCAGGCTGTTTATTTCTGTACATTTAGAGGATGTAACTCTGAAGATGGACGAGGGAGATCCAGTAGATGTAGTGTACCTGGACTTTCAGAAAGCTTTTGATAAAGTCCCACATAGATTAGATTAGATTATCTTAGATTAGATTAGATTATCTTAGATTAGATTAGATTACAGTGTGGAAACAGGCCCTTCGGCCCAACAAGTCCACACCGACCCACCCATACCCCTACATTTACCCCTTACCTAACACTACGGGCAATTTAGTATGGCCAATTCACCTGACCCTGCACATCTTTGGACTGTGGGAGGAAACCGGAGCACCCGGAGGAAACCCACGCAGACACGGGGAGAACGTGCAAACTCCACACAGTCAGTCGTCTGAGGTGGGAATTGAACCCAGGTCTCTGGCGCTGTGAGGCAGTAGTGCTAACCACTGTGCCACCCAACTTGGATTGAAAGTTGATTGGCTGACAGGAAACAAAGAGTAGTGATAAATGGCTCCATTTCGGAATGCAGGCAGTGACCAGTGGGGTACTGCAAGGATCAGTGCTGGGACCGCAGCTTCTTACAATATATATTAATGATATAGAAGATGGTATTAGTAATAACATTAGCAAATTTGCTGATGATACTAAGCTGGGTGGCAGGGTGAAATGTGAGGAGGATGTTAGGAGATTACAGGGTGACCTGGACAGGTTAGGTGAGTGGTCAGATGTATGGCAGATGCAGTTTAATGTGGATAAATGTATGGTTATCCACTTTGGTGGCAAGAACAGGAAGGCAGATTACTACCTAAATGGAATCAATTTAGGTAAAGGGGCAGTACAAAGAGATCTGGGTGTTCTTGTACACCAGTCAATGAAGGTAAGCATGCAGGTACAACAGGTACTGAAGAAGGCTAATAGCATGCTGGCCTTCATAACAAGAGGGATTGAGTATAGAAGCAAAGAGGTTCTTCTGCAGCTGTACAGGGCCCTGGTGAGACCACACATGGAGTATTGTGTGCAGTTCTGGTCTCCAAATTTGAGGAAAGACATTCTGGCTATTGAGGGAGTGCAGCGTAGATTCACGAGGTCAATTCCTGGAATGGCTGGACTACCTTACGCTGAAAGACTGGAGCGACTGGGCTTGTATACCCTTGAGTTTAGAAAACTGAGAGGGGATCTGATTGAGATATATAAGATTATTAAAGGATTGGACACTCTGGAGGCAGGAAACATGTTTCCGCTGATGATTGAGTGCCGAACCAGAGGACACAGCTTAAAAATATGGGGTAGACCATTTAGGACAGAGGTGAGGAGAAACTTCTTCACCCAGAGAGTGGTGGCCGTGTGGAATGCTCTGCCCCAGAGGGCAGTGGAGGCCCAGTCTCTGGATTCATTTAAGAAAGAGTTGGATAGAGCTCTCACGGATAGTGGAATCAAAGGTTATGGAGATAAGGCAGGAACAGGATACTGATTAAGGATGATCAGCCATGATCATATTGAATGGTGGTGCAGGCTCGAACGGCAGAATGGCCTACTCCTGCACCTATTGTTTATTGTCTATTTGGTGTTATTATAGTTGATAGGAGCGGGAGTACTTGTAACTTCAGCAGAGGCATTAACGGATGGTTGTCAGTCAACCGTCTGTCCCACACTTGGTCCCATTGACTTACTGATTTTATGCTATGTATATAACAAACAGGTGTTCAATCTGACACCACCCATTTGTGATCTTCCACCACAGCCCCATCATTACGAATATCTTGATTAATACCTATGTCTACAGAAATAGTTAATACCTCAGAGGAAGTCCTTCTTCTGAGAGAAGCAGGGCTTTTGTAAACAATATACTTGCATCATTAGAATTCTGTGTCTTATGGTCCTGCTCCACAATGACCTGATGATGAAGCAGCGTTTCAAAAGCTAGTGCTTCCGCATACACCTGTTGGACCATGACCTGATGTTATGTGATTTTTAACTTTGTCTACCCCAGTCCAACACCGGCTCCTCAAAATCATCATTAGAATTGCCATTTTAACTGCAGGCTCAACTAAGGCCAAACAACCTTGTATTTGTCAACAGTGAATGATAATCACAAGGTTGCCATTGTTCCCATAGAACCCATTCAAGGCTTTTAAATTCCCTCAAATTGTTCATCTCTCAGATTTAAAAAAACAGACTGCTATTCAGATTCCACATCAAAGACAGTTAATCCTCTAACTATCTTTCTAAACAGGCAAACAGAAAACTTTAGTTGTTTCAACTCAGCAAGCCTCTATAATTCTATTGTAGTATCTGTGGGGAAATGTCAATACAGATTTCTATTGAAACTACACAACCAAATGCAACTTTTTAAAGACATGAATAGAAACTGCTGGAAAAACTCAGCAGGTCTGGCAGCATCTATAGACGGAAATCAGACTTAATGTTCCAGGTCGAGTGACCCTTCCTTAGAACTCTCCTGCTGCAGCAGACGAGTTAATCAGAGCAGTCCAGAAAGGGTTTTCTGATACGCTCAGGTGATGACATAATTATCAGCAAAGTAGTGGAAATGGTTGTCAATGGAGCTATCAATTCAGCACTTGCAGAAAAATAATCTGATCACTGATGCTCAGTTTGGGTAAGCCAAGGCCACTTCAATTCTAATTGTATTATAGCTTTAGGTTCAAACATAGTCAAAAGAGTTGAACTTTAGAGGTGAGATGGGAGTCACTAACCTTGACATCAGCACCACATTTGACTGACTTTGACATTAAGGAGTCCTATAAAGACTGAAGGATGTTGCCTGGGTTGGAGGGTTTAAGCTATAGGGAGAGGATATATAGGCTGGGGCTATTTTCCCTGGAGCATCAGGGGCTGAGGGGTGACCTTATAGACCTTAATAAACAGGAAAACAAAATCATAGTTATTATAATCTATTTATCCTCCAAAAAAGGAAAAAGATCAGATTATTAATTACTAATATGCAAACTTAAACCATATCCCCTTTAGATCCAAACATAAGCCCTATCAATACAGTCTTCTAATCTGGGAATAGGATATGAATCTGTCTTTGTGACTGCCTTCACTTTCCTATAATCTATGCATAATCTAACTGAACCGTCTGGTTTAGGAATCAGTATTACAGGAGAACTTAGGTTACTCAAACGTGGTTTGATCGATTGATTCTGCAATATGTATTGAATTTGTCTTTTTGGCCTGTTTCTTTGGGTATAACCGATATGGGTTTTGTTTTACCGGGTCTGAAATACCTAAACTCGGTCGTGGTTGGTTAGTGTGATGCATCCAAGTGTATCTTTGCAACCATCTTTGTCCTGAGCAATCTCATTATGTCTCTCTACTGATCTTTCTCCAGTTACGAAAATACAGTGTCTGAGTTCCTTAATTTCTCTGAATTTGTTAACCTAACAGGAAGTTCACTTTGGAAATTGTCCAGTTCTCTTTGGCTCATAATTTTTTGACATATCCTCCTCTACTGTACCTACAATTTGCCATGCCTGTTCATTCTCATCTTCTCTATGATTGTACTGTTGCAACATGTTCACATAACACAATCAATTTTTTTTCCTATGATCAGGTGTATCAATTAAATATGTGACCTGACAAACCCTTTTAATTTGAGTTCTGATGAAAACACACCAGACTTGGAATGTTAACTCTGTTTTTTTCCCACAGATGCTTCTAGACCTGCTGAGTTTTGCCAGCAATTTCTGTTTTTGTTTCAGATCGCCAGCATCCACAGTTCTTTGGTATAACCTTTTTAATTACTTTGTAGTTTGCTTTTAATGGGTCACCATGTAAAGGCAACAGTACCAAGACTTTATCTCCTGCTTTAAACATTTTGGTTATCACATCTTTGAATAAGTTGATTAGGGATAGTCAACACGGTTTTGTGAGGGGTAGGTTGTGCCTAACAAACCTTATTGAGTTCTTTGAGAAGGTGACCAAACAGATGGATGAGGGTAAAGCGTTTGATGTGGTGTACATGGATTTCAGTAAGGCATTTGATACGTTTCCCACGGTAGGCTATTCCGCAAAATACGGAAGTGTGAGATTGAGGGTGATTTAGTGGTTTGGATCAGAAATTGGCTAGCTGAAAGAAGACAGAGGGTGGTGGTTGATGGGAAATGTTCTTCCTGGAGCTCAGTTACTAGAGGTGTGCTACAAGAATCTGTTTTGGGTCTGCCGCTGTTTGTCATTTTTATAAACGACCTGGATGAGGGCATAAAAGGATGGGTTAGTAAATTTGTGGATGACACTAAGGTCAGTAGAGTTGTGGATAGTGCAGAATGATGTTATAGGTTACAGATGGACATAGATAAGCTGCAGAGCTGGACTGAGGGGTGGCAAATGGAGTTTAATGTGGAAAAGTGTAAGGTGATTCATTTTGGAAGGAGCAACAGGAATGCAGAGTACCAGGCTAATGGTAAGATTGTTGGTAGTGTAGATGAGCAGAGAGATCTCGGTGTCCATGTACATAGATTCCTGAAAGTTGCCACCCAGGTTGATAGGATTGTTAAGAAGGCATACGGTGTACTAGCTTTTATTAATAGAGGGATTGAGTTTTGGAACCATGAGGTCATTCTGCAACTGTACAAAACTCTGGTGCAGCTGCACTTAGAGTATTGCATACAGTTCTGGTCACCACATTATAGGAAGGATGTGGAAGCTTTGGAAAGGGTTCAGAGGAAATTTACTAAATGTTGCCTGGTATGAAGGGAAGGTCTTACAAGGAATGGTTGAGGGACTTGAAGCTGTTTTCATTGGAGAGAAGAAGGTTGAGAGGTGACTTAACTGAGATATACAAGACAATCAGAGGGTTAGATAAGGTGGACAGTGAGAGCCTTTTTCCTTGGATGGTGAAGGCTATCACAAGGGGGCATAGCTTTAAATTGAGGGGTGATAGATATGGGACAGATGTCAGAGGTAGTTTCTTTACTCAGAGTAGTAGGAGCTTGGAACGCACTGCCTGCAACAGTAGTAGATTCGCCATCTTTAAGAGCATTTAAGTGGTCATTGGATAGCTATATGGATGAAAATGGAATTGTGATGGGCTTAGATGGGCTTCAGATTGGTTTCACAGGTCAGCACAACATTGAGGGCTGAAGGGCCTGTACTGTGCTGTAATGTTCTATGTTTATCTGCCCATTCTTTCATCTTGTTTTGGCAAGTTTTTAGATTTTCCTATCCAATTCTACATGCTCCTGTTAATCCTTGAGAATTGTGAATACATACTGTAACATTGAAGATTAATTTTTCAGGTTTAGCAATTGGCTGTAAGCAGATTTAATAGTCCTCTTATTCATGGTCAAAAACTAATTTGAATGGGCTGAAACCAATGGATTCGTTTGGAGAATCTCTGGTTTCAAAAATGAGAAAAGAGAACAATTTAAGGATAACATGATAGCTCGGTAGTTAGCACTGCTACCTCACAGAGCCAGGGACTCAAGTTTAATTCCATCTTCAGGCAACTGTTTGTGTGGAGTTTGCACGTTCTCCCCATATCTGCATAGGTTTCCTCCAGGTGCTCCGATTTCATCCCACATTCTAAAGATGTGTAGGTTAGGTGGATTAGCCATTGGAAATGCTGTGTTGCAGGGATAGAGTGAGGTGGGGGGGGGTGGGTTTGGATGGGATGCTGTTTGGAGGGGCGATGAGGATTGGGCTGATTAGCCTGCTTCAGTAAGACATAGGAATGGAAGTAAGGCCATTTGGCCCATCGAGTTCACTCTGCCATTCAATCATGGCTGATGGGCATTTCAACGCCACTTACCCGCACTCTCCCCGTAGTCCTTAATTCCTTGCGAGATCAAGAATTTATCAATCTCTGCATTGAAGACATTTAACATTCCAAATTGTAGGGATTCTATGATTCTATAAACCCCTTTCGCAATCCTTTGGACTCTTGTAGCAATAGGCTTTGGTCCTGGTTCCGAGAGTTTAGTGTTGCCTCTCCAGTGCGCCTTCTGTCTGTGGATGGTACGCAGTCAATTCTAATTGGTTAATCCCTCAACTACCGATGATATCTTGAAAACCTTTTGATATAAAATTTAATCCTTGACCAGACTGTACTTCCATTGGTAGACCAAATTGTGAGAGTTTTACCACAACAACTTTAACTTTGATTGTTCTTAAGAGAAAAGCTTCTGGAAATCAAGTAGTCTTGTCCATAATAGTAAGGAAATATTCATTTCCAGCTTTCATTTTAAGTAATTGTGTTACACAACCCACTAGTACATGACTGAATGGTTCCTCCAAAAACTGGTATAGGAATTAAGGATACAAGAACAAAAACAGAGTTCAATGACTTTAGGGCTTGAACTCTACAATGTCCTTGCCTTCATCGCCGCACACTAGGCCTTGTAATCACATACTCTGCTATTGTGCACATTGTTAACCACTAGCAGTCTTCATTAACACCTATTCACCCTCCTAGCCAAATTGTTATCCACTCCTTTATCTGTTCTCCCCCCCCCCCGCCCCCCCCCCCCACAAGTGGACCCTATCCTCTGCATAAAAACTGACATTTTCCTTGTGTCCATCAGTTCTGAAGAGAAGTCACCAGACCCAAAACTTTAACTCTGATTTCTCCTCACTGATGCTGCCAGACCTGCTGACTTCTTCCAACAGTTGTTATTTTTGTTTCTGATTTACAGCATCTGCAGTTCTTCTGGTTTTTATTTAGGAATCAGGAATGCTAGTTTAACTAGACATTGAAGTATATCTACAACCTGACAAGTATGACATAGTTTACAAAACTGCACTATGTTTTTATGCAGTCTTGGCCAGGAAAATATCTTTTTGTGGTACCTGAACTTTCTGAATTCATATGTGCCCTGGTGTGGAAATCTCATGTGCTACTTCAAAAACAGTACCACTATCTGATGTACAACTGAGCATTCTTCGTCTGCAGGTCTGTAAGGGGGTCTCCACTTCCTCATTTGCACTCTGAAACACTTTGGCCTGTACCTCAGTATGAGCTGACTGTGCTCATTTATTTAATTCAGAATCTGCTTTTTGTGCCATAATTTGAGATATTGTATCATACACTCCACCTGGATTATCTTCATTTTTCAGGAAAGTTTCAGCTATCCTTGCACTTGCTTGAGATGCCAGATCAACCCTTATTGATAGATTTTGTTTTTCCACTGCCCTAATTAATACACATGAAGGAAGGATACCAGGAACTGTTCCGGTCATTATTCTGTTTCATGTACCTCTGTGAGGCATTCTGTAATTATCAGTGAAGCTATTACCTTTAGTCCTGCCAAATTGTTACCCACAAGTAAGTCTATTCCTTCTACAGGGAATGATTTTACTACTCTAACCATTACCTCTTCTGATAATAAGTCACATTCTTGTTGTACTTTATATAATAGAACCAGAATATATTCTCCGCCAAACCCATTTATTAATATCTTAGCTCCCATCAAACTCTCTGAAGAGAAAATCAGTTCTTTCTCAAATAAAAATGATTGTGTTGCCCCTTCGTATGGTTATGGGTTTAGCTACCTTACTTGAGGAAAAAGAAGTAATCAATTCTTTTGACACAAATCCTGCATACCTCTCAGCTACCTGACAACTTCCTTTACTCATGATGGGATTCATCTCCGGCCTTTCTGTTAGGGTTAGAGCTGCAACCGGTTCATGGTATAATATTTTTGTGTTCCAACCTCTGATTCATTTTTACTAACTCCTATAAGTACCATGGATTTAGCTTGCAACGTCCAACATTCTGAACACATGTGGTTCAATTTACTATAATGGAAATATTTAAGCTTCCAAATGTCATTTCCACCCTCAGCAATTTTCATCTTAATTCAAGGAGGAGCGCTTAGAAAATGTCCATTCTCAGTCCTTGCTACTTGTCTTCCTTTTTCTCTTCCACTCTTTACTTTCTCAAATTTCCTAGGGTGACAGGAAAAAAATGTTATGGATGAATTTGGAATCATCATCCCTTATTGCTGTTTGTCTTTCAGTTACTACCCTTTGGTCTTCTACATGGGTTTTGATTACAGATGAGAAGGAAGCTTTAAATTCTTCTTAAAAAAATTCTCTGAGAGCATCAAAAGTACTTTCAGTCTTTAATGCTCTTATTCAGTTATAAAGATTATTCTGGTTAACTCTTTCAAACTCGGTATAAGTTTGTCCAAGCTGTTTCCTTAAGTTCTGAAACCTCTGCTTGTATGTTTCTGGAACCAGCTCATGTGGACTTGGGGTAGACATGTACATCATAACCTCTAGAATCTTCCTTTGACAGAGATGCATACATCCCATGTGCTTTGCTAGTTGATTTATTTTGCATGGGCATGGTCCAATCTGCTTCAGGCCATTTCATTTGTTGCTATCTTCTCAAACAAAATGAAAATGGCTTCCACATCCTTCAAATTTTTGCCAAAGCCTGCATGACCTTTAAATATTTCCTTACTGAATCACGCATTTCTTTCACATTTTCCCAAACTTCTGGCTTAGATTGCAAAACTGCATCATTTTTATTTTAAATCCTTGTTCTGTCTCTCTTTTTTCCCTTTGTTTCTCTTTTTCTTCCCTTTTTCTTATGAGGAATTGTTTTCTTTAAATTTCTAACACTCTTTGTAATTCCCTTTCTTTTTCTTTTCCTCTTTTTGAAATTCAGTGCAGTGGGGAAGAGGTGCTATTTGCTATTTTTTTCCAGTGGTTCATAGTTTGTAAAGACTATACCCTATAGTTAGGAGGACTTATAAATAAGGCCCTAGAGTAGTTAATATTATTTGATATCTTGTGTCTGACGGATTAGTTTAAAGGGGTTAAATCGCTGCAGGACAGCTCAAAGCAGTGGCATGCTGTTCCTGCTCTATGTGGAAAGCCAGGAACATTTCCAGGGTCAGCATGTAAGGAAATGTCTCCAGCTGTATCTCCTAGAAGCCTAGGTTTTGGAGCTGGAGCAATGGCTGGGTACACTGTGCAGCATCTGGGACAGCACGCTTGCTCAGTGGTTAACACTGCTGCCTCACAGCGCCAGGGACCTGAGTTCAATTCCAGCCTTGGGTGACATGTGGAGTTTGTGCATTCTCCCCGTGTTTGCGTGGGTTTCCTCCAGGTGCTCCGGTTTCCTCCCACAATCCAAAGATGTGCTGGTCAGGTGGATTGGCCATAGTATTTGGGGATGTGTAGATAAGGTGCATTAGTCAGGGGTAAATGGGGTAGGAGAATGGGTCTGGGTGGGTTACTCTTTGGAGGACTTGTTAGGCCGGAGGACCTGTTTGCACATTGTCGGGATTCTATGATCTGCGAGGCAGAGCGTGTCATGGATAGCGCATACACAGGTGGTCACTTAGTAAGCTAAAGCTCCACAGGCAGGAAGAGCAAGAGGTGAGGCAGACAGTGCAGGTGCCTCCCATAGCTATGCCTCTGCAAAGTAGATATATTGTTTTGGATACTGTTGAAGGGATTGGCCTCAGCAGACAATAACAACAGCCAAATTTGTTGCACCATAGTTGGCTCTGCTGCACAGGGGAGGAGTTAAAAAGTGTGGGAATACAATAGTTATCGGCGATTCAGTTGTAAGGGGAAATAGACAGGCATTTCTGTGATCACAAATGAGACTCCAGTTCGGTCAAGGATGTCTCAGAGCAGCTACAGGACACTCTGGAGGGATCGATGAACAGATACTGGTTATGTTACATTGGTAGAATGGCATAGATAAACCGAAGAATGGGGTCCTAAAAGCAGAATGTTAGGAGTTGGGAAGTAAAAATCATTACCTAAAGTAGTGATCTCAGAATCACTAGCCACATGCCAGTCAGGATAGAAATAGCAGAATATATCAGATTAAAAAGTGACTAAAATGATGATGCGAGAGGAGGGTTTCAGATTCCTAAGGCATTGAGACTGATTCTGGGAAGATGGGTTGAAACTTTATTGCTGGAACAGCACAGCAGGTCAGGCAGCATCCAGGGAACAGGAGATTCGACGTTTCGGGCACAGGCCCTTCCTCAGGAAGGGCCTGTGCCCGAAACGTCGAATCTCCTGTTCCCTGGATGCTGCCTGACCTGCTGTGCTGTTCCAGCAATAAAGTTTCAACTTTGATCTCCAGCATCTGCATACCTCACTTTCTCCTCTGGGAAGATGGGACCACTAGAAACAAAGTTACACCTTGGCAGGACTGGGACTGTTGACTTTAGGGGGATATTGCTAGAGTGGCTGGGGGGCGTTTAATATAAAATGGCAGTGGCATAGGAACCTCTGCAAGGAGTCAGAGGAAAGGGAATCAAGGTCAATAGATGGAAAGGGGAATAAGAAGTATGATAGAGAATTCAAGAGCTCGAATCAATCAGGCCCATGGTGAAAAATAATTGGAATGGGACAATTAAAGCTAAAGAGACAATTTTAGGGCTTTGTGCTTTGATGTGTGGACTATTTGCAATACAGTAGATTAATTAACCATGCAAATATCTTAAAATAGGTAAATGATATAGTTGGGGTTACCGAGATATAACTGCATGATGATCAAAGATGGGAACTGAATATCAGGGGTATTCAGTATTTAGGAAGGGCAGGCAAAAAGTAAAAGACAGTAGAGTTGCATTGGTGATTAAACATAATATGAGGAAGGAAGTGAGCTCCAACAATGTGCAAACTGTTTGGTTAGAGCTGAAAAGGACCAAGGAGCAAATGTTATAGACTAGGCCAGACTTCTCAAAAACATTTTGAAGCAGGTGGCCCAGACCGAAACTTTGCTATTTGTTTTAGGTAGGTGCATAGTGGATATTCCCGGAGTAAATTAGCTGGTTTGAGTGCCAAGTTTTAAACAAAGTTTATTTTAAAAATTATTGAATGAAACATGAAGAACAGAAAACAGAATACCGGATCACTTATCCTATCCAAACCCGACTTAATAACGCTGTTCCGAATGTACTTGCAACAGTCCCAATATGCACATTCCTTAGCACAAACAGTAAAAATGACACAGGCAGCTTACAGTTCGAGGTCAGAAGGGCAGAAGGCGAGAGAGAGCTTCCACTGTGACTCTTACTCAACTAACCCTCGAACTGAATTGAACTACACAGCTAGAGAGCTCGCCACACTCTCTTGACTATACCAATTCATCAAAGAACTTTTCAAGCTTTTTGCCTGAAGCACTATATGTTAGGGTAAACAAAAAGCCCAATGAACCACTCAAACTGCAGACATGGAGTCTGGCCAATTACCCCCTCTCTGAAAAAAAACTCAACGGCATAGCAACCTTGCAAAAGACCAGCATTGTGAACCAAAAAAACATTAGTAGGGGTTGTACAGAGAACGTGTTGCTGGAAAAGCGCAGCAGGTCAAGGAGCAGGAGAATCGACATTTCGGGCATGAGCCCTTCTTCAGGAAGGGCTCATGCCCGAAATGTCGATTCTCCTGCTCCTTGGATGCTGCCTGACCTGCTGCGCTTTTCCAGCAACACATTTTCAGCTCTGATCTCCAGCATCTGCAGTCCTCAGTTTCTCCTAGTTGTACAGAGAGCCCAAACTGTAGGGGTAATGTTCGGAATGGCATTAAACAGGAAATTACAGACGCATTAAATTATGGAACATCTGCAATTAGTATGAATTGATATAGATTGGTCAAATCAAATTTGTAATGATACCATAGAGGAGGATTTCTTGGAGTGAATACAAGATGGTTTCTTGGACCAATACGTGGAACCAACTAGAGAACAGGTGACTCTAGAGACGGTATTTTGCAATGAGAAAGGAATTGGCAGTCTCATTGTGCAAGGTCCCTTGGGGATGAGCAACCATAATATGACTGGATTCCTCTTCAAGATGGACAGTGATGCAGGTGATTCTGAGACTAGCATCCTGAACTGAAGTAGAGGAAATTATGATTGAGGCATGAGTTGCCTTTGATAGATTGCTGAAGGGGATAGATTGCTTAAGGTTACATAGGGTTGAAAAGCAATGGCAAGCATTCAAAAGAGTGTATGGGAGAACTGCAACAATTGTTCATTCCTATCTTGCACAAAAGTAAAAAAGGAAACGTCTCTTGTATGGGAAACTGATAGCAAAGATAAGAACCTGAGCAATCCAAAGAAAAAAAAACTCATTAATATTTCCCCCCTCAGTCTCCTCTGCTCTAAGGAAAACAAACCCAATCTGTCCAATCTCTATTCATAAGGAAAAACATCCAGTTCATGCAAAATCCTGGAAAATTCCCTTTGCAACATCTTCAGTACAGTAATATTCATCCTTTAGTATAGATTCCAGAACTGCACACAATACTGTGGCCTAACCAACTTTTTATTTCAGTTCCAGTATAACGTTTCCTGGGCTAATAAAGGCAAGTATTCCACATACCTTTTCAACCACTTAATCTACATGTCCTGCTACCGTAAGGAACTGGTTTACGTATATACCAAGGTCCCGCTGATCCTCAATGCTTCTCAAGATCTTACCATTCATCACATATTCCCTTCCCTTATTTGTCCTGCTCAAATCCAGGTTGAATTCCATTCACCACTGATCAGCAAATCTGACCAGTCCATCTATATTGTCATGTAATTTTTTTTATTCACTTGTGGGATGTGGGCATCATTGACTGGTCAGCATTTATTGCCCATGCCTAATTGCCCTTGAAAAGGTGGTGATGAGCTGCCTTCTTGAACCTCACAGCTCATGTGATATAGGTAGACGCAAATGCTCTTAGGGAGGGAATTCCAGGATTTTGATGCAGATTAAGGCATTCCTTCTCACTATTCACCACCGCACCAATTTTTGTATCATTCCCGAACTGGCTGAACAACCCTCCTGCATTCAAACTTAAATTCTTTATTTATTTACCACAAAAGCAAGGGCCCCAACACTGATCTCTGCAGAACCCCACTGGATACACACTTCTCGTCACAAAAAACACCCTTTGATGTTTCCTGCCACTCAGCCATTTGTGGATCAAAATAGCCAAATTTCTTTGGATCTCAAGGGCTGTCAGCTTTGCTATCAGTCTCCCATGTGGGATCTTGTCAAAAGCCTTACTGAAGTCCAAGCAGAGTACATCAAATGCATTGCCTTCCATCTGCAAACCTGATCACCACTTTGAAACATTTTGTCAAGTTGCTCAGATATGACCTCCCCCTACCAAAACTCTGCTGACTGTTCTTGATTAGTAAGTGCAGATTAGTTCTGTCTTTCAGAATTGCTTCCATTTGTTTCCTCACCACTGCGGTTAGACTGATTAGCCTGTAGTTTCCTGATTTTTACCCTTGCTGTCTTCTTGAATGATGGCACCGCACTGGCTGTCTTCCAGTCCCCTGACACCTCACCTATGATCTATGTCTCACTAAAGTATTAAATCCATCTTCCGCAAAAAAAAACACACATTTTTCTTCAAGTAATAAAAATAACCTGGTTCATCCTCTGTAACAAAATGATCCAAACTTCTATTTCCCAGTTTATGTTTCAAATATGTTGTCCTTTAGTAGGAATTCAAAATAGAAAAAATTTACACAAAAATGTGACAAAATTATAACAGGGAGTAGGACTTGACAGAGTTAGGGTTTTAAAATGTTTGCAACTTAGTACATTTAATATCATAAGTGTCTTCCAAAATGAAAATATACAATATTGAAAATACTAGTACACGAGCTCAGCAAATTGAATCAAATGATTTTCAATGTGCTGGAACATTTTATGAAAACAAAATATTTCAGGAATGCTTTTCTGAATGTATGGAGCCTCAGAAATTGGCAGCATTGGTGTATTTTCACTTTCTTCAGACTGGTTACCTTAAATGAGAAAATAATAAAGGTTGATAGGCAGAAGGGCTTACTTGAATAAAGCTTTATGGTCCTTTAATTTAAAAAAAAGTATAGTCCTTGAATATATAGAACATTGTGGTGGGGAGATTGCAATGTGTGAAGTGCTCCTGAAAATAAAATAAGGATGGTGAGTATGTGGTGAAAATAAAGTTTGCATGTAGCCATATGCTCGTTATTGTTGCATAGAGATCATGTGCTTCATCTCCCCATAGCAAAACCATTTGAGAGTCCCAGAAATTTCTGTTGGTGGGATTAGCAGATAAATGCTTAATATAATCAAATCATATTCCTCTGCTACAGTTTTAAGACAACTGTCATTGAGTGAAAGCTTTTGAACTGGTAGACAAAGAACGTCATCCAAATACATGAGGCATTATATTGCTCACCCTGCCAGCAATATTGTTGTGATTGTAACAAGGTCAGCCAGGTGGATCTCATAGAATATGAGTTCTCTGAATGGGGTTGTTAATCTGGGAGAAAGTGAGGACTGCAGATGCTGGAGAGTCAGAGTCGAAAAGTGTGACGCTGGAAAAGCACAGCAGGTCAGGCAGCATCCGCGGATCAGGAGAGTTGGTGTTTCAGGCATAAGCCCTTTGTCAGGAAAAGGGGTGGAAGGGGCCTGAGAGATAAATAGGAGGGTGGGGCTGGGGGAAAGGTAGATGGGAAGGCAATTGGTGGATGCAGGTAGATGGTGATTGTGATAGGTCGGGGAGTGTGGAGCGGTAGGTGGGAAGGAAGATGGACAGGTCAAGAGGGTAGTGCTGAGTTGGAAGGTTGGATCTGGGATGAGGTTAATCTGGGCCAGTCAAGGAGGCCTGGCTGAAATATATAAACAGGAGTGTCAGACATCCTGTCATTTTGAAAGCTGGCTCTGAGGGAGTTGGATCGATGTCAAGGACTTTCCACATTTAATTAAACGGTGATTTGGTAACGAGATACTGGCATCTGTGGAGTTATTTCAGTGGCAACGGGAGTAAAGCATATCCTGAACATACTCGTTACAACAGTCCTCCTTGAACTGGGGTAAGCATTGCTTGTATTATGCCATTATTTGGGAAGCTTGACTTGTTTGACTCTACAGTCAAAGACTGGATCCAATATGTGGGAAGAATGCATTATTTGTTTCTGGGCAAATGACATTTGGGGCAGATAAAATGCAATGAGTAATTCTCTTGACAGCTTATAGACCCACAGTTATTAGGAACCTAACTTTCCCTGAGCACAAGACATTAAAGCCTTTCAAGAGTTGATGGATTTAGTTAAGGAATATTACAACCTCTCCCCTAATTCTCAGATGCTATTGTTATTACTTGGCAGTTTAAGAACCAGGAGAAGCCATATTGGGATTTTTGACTAGGGTTAAGACAACTGGCAAAGGCATGTGACTTTAACCCTTAATGAGATGCTGAGAGACCATTTGGGTATGTGAGATTAATGATGTAACCATGCAAAAAGCCTACTAAATGAAGCTCAACTGGGTTTCAACCATGCACGACAACTGGCTTTATCATTGGAAAATGTGCATATGAGCTGCAGGGTATTCCGATGGAACTGGACACCCTCACCATCTGACTGAGGCTGGGGAACACCACTTGAGTGAAGGCAATTACATCACCTCACTCAGGACATATCCTGAACAGAGGGACTCTAGGTCAGCCCACGGTAAAATCCTAAAACAAGCTTTGGCCAAATGATCAAAATTTTCTTCAAGATCCATGACAGTAAGCCATTGTATTACTTCATTTATGTCCATTGGGACTCTTTTGCTGACTCAAGTCTGCTTATCAGCAGCAGAAGAGTCCCACTATATCTATACTGAGTAAGAGAGCTCATAGACCAGTACCCTGGAAGTTCACCTAGGTCCAGTTGGAATTGTTAAATTGATTTTGATTTGGATGTTGCTAAGCAATCAAAGTGAATATCTGGTTAAATGGTCACCAGTTCTAATGGAGTTTGATACTGGGTGCGGCTGTTGCAATGATCATAGAACCAGTATTTAACACAACTTGCTCTGGTCTACAACCTTTAAGTTTGTGCAAGACTCTGACCAGAGAGAGAGATTGTGCACAATATTTTCAGGCAACTCTGTACTGATGAACAACAGGCAAATGGTAACCGTAATCTTGACGAGGGTGCTTCCTCACTCCTCCAGCTTTTCCACTAGTAGTGGTATTTGGCATATAATATATCTGTTGGGGGGGGGGGGGGTGTTTGCATTTTGCTTCCATTAGCCATTACAGTTTCCCTTGTGTCCATTAGCACCAGTGCAGACTTGGGAAGTAGAACAAATGTTCAACTTTAAATGGTCTTTTGAAGAGAAGTTGAGAAATCTATTTAAAATCTTTGGTCAGCAGCATGATTCAACATCATATAAATTGTCTCGATCTGAATGAGGAGCCCAGCAGTGCTGTATGTATGACAGATCCTTGGACCTGGCTGGGATCAGTACATAGCTAAGGAGGATGTAAAATCCCTTCTACTAGTTCTTTGACAGTGCAATGCCAGAACAACCTCTAAACAATGTTCTGTTGAGATGTTAGTCAATATACATAGAGTCATACCGCACAAAATCAGACCCTTCGGTCCAATATGTCCGTGCCGACCTAGTTTCCCAAACTAAAATTGTCTCATTTGCCTGTGTTTATCCCATGTACCTGTCCAACTGTTTTTTAAAAGTTGTAACTGTGCCTGCATCTACTGTTTTAATTATAGGGTATATTAAATTGTATTGAATTAGAAGGGACATCAGACAGAAACATTAGAAATGTGAAGTATCTTATCAGTAAAATATATTACAGTGGAAATACAAGTGAAATGAGAAGTTTGATTTCTGGAAAGAAGAGATGACGGAGAAAGCTATTGGATGCCATATGTCTGTGATAAAGATTGTTAAGTCTATAGTACATGCTTGCTACTCCTGATAGCTCTTGTGTACCAATTAATATGTCCTCTTACACTGTAGATATGTATTTTGTAGTAAGTAGTGACAGTAGACAGCTGTACTGGGTGATGGGCTTTGTGACATAATTCACTATTCATTACATAATATGAAAATTTCTATTGCATAAAATTTTTAAAAATTAGAGGTTGTTCTGGCATTGTTCTCCTAAAAGAACTGGTGGAAGGGATTTTACGTCCTCCTTAGCTTTGTACTGATCCCAGCCAGGTCCCAGGATCTGTCATATGTACAGCACCACTGGGCTCCTCATTCAGATCAAGGCAATTTGTATGATGTTGAAACATGCTTCTGAGCAAATTTTTGTTCATTATTTTTAGTTAATTCTGACCTTGTCAGCAATCTTATCTGGTGCACTTTCCACTGCCCAGACGTTGTAACTCCATCAAGATTAGAGTGGTGCTGGAAAAGCACAGCAGGTCAGGCAGCATCTGTGGAGCAGGAAAATTGATGTTTCGGGCAAAAGCCTTTCATCAGCAATGAGCTACTCCATCTAAGTACCTCACCATGTTTTGCACTGTTTACTAGAATCATAGCCTGGGGCAGGAATTCTCCATAACTTTACTCAGCTCCTTGAGTTTTAGAGACTGAGATGTAATGGAAGCTATGTTTTCCTCACTTAAACTGTCTGTGGCATTTTGTCTGCTGGCCTAACTTTCAAGTTACTCAGCTTGTACAAAATGTATGTCCTTTCTGGAAGCACTATGCATTAATGGGACTGCTCTGCAGTCTCATCATTGCCCTCATCTTCTAATAAACCCATCTGGCAATTTCAAGTTGGCTGTAAGTCGTTGAGAGTTCAGAAGAGCCTTACGCCGAATGCACATAACACACTGAAAGCCAGGTGGGTTACCTGTGTACTAGTTGCTTTGTATCCTTAGTGTTTTCATTTTATTTTTACCTACCTGGTAAATAGGCTGCCATTTTGATTTGCCACTGGCTAAGTCTTTCCAGCTTTGGAATTTTTTTTATTACTTATCCATGTAATGAAGGCAGTGCTGACTGGCCAATATCTATTGCCTAGCCTTAAATGTCCAGAGAATGGTTAAGAGTCAACTGCATTCTGTGAATCTGGTGTCATATGTAGATCCACCCAGGTAAGGAAGGCATATTTCCTTTCCTAAAGGACATTAATGAACCAGATAATTGTTTTTATAACAGTTGACAGAGATTTGCATGCTTTTTTAAGCTGTTAATTATTCTAGGTTTTTTTTATTGAATTCAAATTTCACCATCTGCTGTGATGAATTCAAACCCATGTTCCCAGAACTCTAGCCTGGATTCTAGATTAAACGTTCGCCGATATTACCACCATGCAATTACCTCCCCTCAGTTAAAGCTTCAAGCGATGACGTTGCCTTCTGTCTGTCTTTACAACATTTCACCTGTCTACCACATTGAGATATTGGGACTGGAGCTTTTTGGAGATTGCTTTAAAATTCTATAATCAAGCTTACAAGCTTGTTCAGGCCTACAGAATTGGACTTTAATTGTAGTTATATTGCAGTGCTTGAAGGTATCACTGTATCATTCAGCACAGAAGGAAGCCAGTCTTAGAATCATCAGAAAATATTGAACAGCTTCTTTCTGAAGAAGGCTGTTCAGGCCGTGATGCCTACGCAGCTTATTGAAAGAACAATCCCACCCATCTGCTATTTCTCTATTGACTTGTAGTTTTTGTTTCTCTCGTATCGAGCTGTTTCCCTTTTGAAAGTTGTACAGGATCTATTACCTCTACCCTTTCAGTGCTAGGCGACCTGTACTTTATGAAATGTACCTTACTGTAGAGTTTACAGGAAATACATCCTTGATAAATAAGCTATAATCGAGTCAATGGAGCCTGCAGCCTTTTCACACGGTAGTTCAACTGTGAGTCTTACCAGACAGCTGCCTGTTTAGTTGAACGAGTGCTTGTAGGTTTTAGGCTTCTCAGCAAAGTACGTATGGCTCATGGATGTCAAGGAGTGCTTAGTACACAATTGGAAAGGATTTCCATTTATTGCTGTGGAGTGAGACTGAAGACGCAAGAGGTCTGCACACCATGCTCACTCAACTGCACATACATTGAGGCCTTGACAATGCTGCTGCAGTCTTGCTCATATCGGCTATGAGAGGAAGTCTTTATCAGCATGTTACATCTCTGAAGCCCAGATAAACCCTATCTCATGGGAGTGAGACTTATCTCACAGCATCACAGCTCTGCTGCAGTAACTCAATAGCTGGGGATTTTCCGTAGGTGTTATCAAATGATAGTTGAGCTGAACATATCAGCCTTTTTGTCAGTTTTCCTGATTGATGTTGCTGTTTTCCACCCTGTTTTATCCTTTTTGTTTAAAAATAGATCCTGAGACATTATGGAAGTTTAAGATTTGTTCTTTTTCGTTACAAGAGGTATGCTGAGCTACTGCTCAGAAGATATCCTCACTGAATCAGAAACAAGAAAGGAGAACAGGGTGAAGTGACAGAGTGGACTTTGGTCCACTGCGGAATTTCCCCAATGATTTTCCCCACACAGGAATATAGAGACACTGAACACACTTAAGGCTCTTCCCAGGGGACTTGTGTGTGGTTGTACCCAGCTTCTCAACCAGAACCAGTTGGAAAAGGGCCATATAAAATTTAAAATATAAAATTATAATAGAAAAAGCGATTGAAAATTTTTAACTGCATATTTAACCCACATTATTCTGAATTAGCGCAGTGGAGTTGATACTGATTAACTGAGAACTAGGACTAAGATCTAAAAATACTAAGATCTAGACCTAAGGACTTAGCCTAGAATATTGTGTGCAGTTTTGCTCTCCTTTTCTGAGGAAGGATGTTCTTGCTCTTGAAGCCGAAGGTTTCCCCAGGCTGATTCCGTGGATGGTGGGACTGACATATGAGGAGAGGTTGACTAGGTTAGAATGGTTTTCGCTGCAGTTCAGATGAATGAGGGGGAAATCTCATAGAAACTTACAAAATTCTAACAGGACTAGACAGGGTAGATCTAGGGAGGATGTTCCTGATGGTAAATGTGTCCAGAACCAAGGGTCACAGTCTGAGGATTTGGGGTTGACCATTTAGGATTGAGATGAAGAGACATTTCTTCAACCAAAGAGTGGTGAGCCTATGCAATTCATTACCACAGGAAGTAGTTGATGCCAAAACATTGAATGTATTCAAGAGGCAACTAAATATATCATTGGGGCGAATGGGATCAAAGATTTGGGGAGAAAGCAGGATTAGGCTATAAAATTGGATGATCAGCCATGATTGTGATGAATGGTAGATCAGGCTTGAAGAGCTGAATGGTGACCTCCTGTACTGATCTTCTATGTATCTACATATCCTTTAGAAAACAATGTCTTTCATTCCTTACTTTTGACTACAGAATTTAGTCTTATGAACACTTTGGGAAACCAATAAAAAGATATCGCCAAATGTGCAGATTCCAACCATGGGGAATGACTTAGAGTACTGTACAAGCAGCACGATTTCCCAGTAGGAGTACCTTCCAGTAGTCTAGTCTTGAATGTAGAGTCAGAGTCATAATATTCTACATTTTCTGCTGGTTAGAGAAGATGCATTTCTGATTTTGTGAGCCATACTCATCAGGAAGGTGCTGTGGTTCTGTTCGCCGAGCTGGAAGTGTTTGTTGCAAACGTTTCGTCCCCTGTCTAGGTGACATCCTCAGTGCTTAGGAGCCTCCTGTGAAGCGCTTCTGTGGTGTTTCCTCCGGCATTTATAGTGGCCTGTCCCTGCCGCTTCCGGTTGTCAGTTTCAGCTGTCCGTTGTAGTGGCCGGTATATTGGGTCCAGGTCGATGTGTTAGTTGATGGAGTTTGTGGATGAGTGCCATGCTTCTAGGAATTCCCTGGCTGTTCTTTGTTTGGCTTGCCCTATAATGGTAGTGTTGTCCCAGTCGAATTCATGTTGCTTGTCGTCTGCGTGTGTGGCTACTAGGGATAGCTGGTCGTGTCGTTTCGTGGCTAGTTGATGTTCGTGGATGTGGATCGTTAGCTGTCTTCCTGTTTGTCCTATATAGTGTTTTGTGCAGTCCTTGCATGGGATTTTGTACACTACATTAGTTTTGCTCATGCTGGGTATCGGGTCCTTCGTTCTGGTGAGTTGTTGTCTGAGTGTGGCTGTTGGTTTGTGTGCTGGTATAAGTCCTAGTGGTCGCAGTAGTCTGGCTGTCAGTTCAGAGATGTTCTTGATGTATGGTAGTGTGGCTAGTCCTTTGGGTTGTGGCATGTCCTCGTTCCGTTGTCTTTCCCTTACGCATCTGTTGATGAAATTGTGAGATTATCCGTTTTTGGCGAATACCTTGTATAGGTGTTCCTCTTCCTCTTTTTGCAGTTCTGGTGTGCTGCAGTGTGTTGTGGCCCTTTTGAATAGTGTCTTGATGCAACTTCGTTTGTGTGTATTGGGGTGGTTGCTCTCATAGTTCAGGACTTGCTCTGTGTGTGTGACTTTCCTGTGTACCTTTGTGGTGAATTCTCCGTTTAGTGTTCTCTGTACCATCATGTCTAGGAATGGGAGTTGATTGTCCTTTTCTTCCTTTCTCGTGAATCGGATTCCTGTGAGTGTGGAGTTGATGATCCGGTGTGTTTTCTCTATTTCCATGTTTTTAATGATTACAAAGGTGTCATCCACGTATCTGACCCAGAGTTTGGGTTGAATTTGTGGTAAGACTGTTTGTTCTAACCTTTGCATTACTGCTTCTGCTATGAGTCCCGAGATCGGTGAGCCCATGGGTGTTCCGTTGATTTGTTCGTATATCTGGTTGTTGAATGTGAAGTGTGTTGTGAGGCACAAGTCCAGTAGTTTAAGTATGCCGTCTTTGTTGATGGGTTCAACGTCCTGTTGTCTGTTATGTCTGTTCAGCAGGTTGGCTATTGTTAACCAACTTTATCTGCTAACCAACCAATTTATCTGCTTTGGTTCTCCAATACCCACGTGTAACAAACATCTATCAATTTCAGCTTTGAAATTTTCATTTGATACCATCCCTTCAATCCTCAATAGCTTTTCGGGGCAATGATTTTCAGACTTTCACTTCCCTTTGTGTAACTAAGTGCTCCCTGACATCACCATTGTACAAGCTATTTCTAGCTTTAAAATTATACCCTTAAAATTATACTACAAAGTACAGAGTTTCTCTCCATCCAGTTTCTCTCCATGTACCATTTCATACCCTTTCAACATCTTAAATGTTTCCATTATATCACCCCTTATTCTTCATTACTCGAGGGATTAGATGTCTAATCATGCAACCAGCCCTGATAATTTAACACTTGTAGCCTCAATGTCATTCTGGTGAATCTGTGCTGCCATCCATTCCAAGACTAGTGTATCCTTTCCAAGATAATGCAAGTAGAACTGAACATGATGTCTTGGGTGGGACCTATGCTTAACTGTACTGTAACTTCCTCATAATTTTATTCCAGCGCTGCTCACATAAAGGACAATAGTTACTGTGCCTCTGTCATCGTTTCTTTTGCAGTAAGGACTTTGTCTTTTAGACAATCTCGCAATCACTGCTAAAAGCCAGTATCTTGCTGTTCTTTAAAGTAGCAGGTTGAGAATCATGGTGCTGACAGTCAAAGACGCCATGTACTTTTAATGGTGTTGAGTGGACAATATGGCATAGGCCAGTTCCTGTCTAGAAGTTTAAAGTTGCCAGTAATAATTTTACAGAATTTTGTCCTATCTGGTGTAATGAAAAAATGCATACAACTTTATAAATCAGTCATTGTGTCATGACCTCCACATAGCACTGTAGCATCTCAGCTTTTTCCACAAGGCTCAATTTATTGTTGCTTAAAATAAATCAGAGTAAAGTTTAACCCCATGTAAGCAATTTCCGGCTTTCGTAGGATTTCTAATACAATCAGAGTGCTTGAAAGTTACATCTATGGTTAGGTGGGAGGCCCATGGAAAATCTACTGTATCAGTTTTACTGCCCTTCTAAGAATTTCATTCTGAGAAATCTGAAAAGTGAGGCTCTTGTTACACATTTGTATTGGAGGTAAATAGGTGTAAAAAGAAATGAATAATCCTTTTTTTGACAACCTTTATTATGCAAAGTATTTTAACTGGCTTATTACTGTAAAAACAAATCACTCATTAAACACTTACTGAACATCAGAACAATTAGTAATCAACATTCCCAGCTAAAGGTCTTTTTCCACATGATCTCTGCCTTTCAAACTTCTCTTGAGTACTCTGTGAATATCAGCTAACCTCATCCTAGCCCATGTATGAATCGCCACATGTAGGCTATGTTTTGATAGCATCACGTCTATGATGTGGCCACCACTAACTTCTGGCATCTGGAAGACTATGAAAGTCACCTTACCTTGCTACCCTCTCCATGCCTTAAACAGCTTTTGAAAAAAAGTTTCAATTAAGCCATCTGATCTCTGCCTATTCTTCGTTCTTTCACTTTCCTGTTCATGTCAGGGTGGTATCTTAAAGAGCAATGTCAGACTGTGGTCAGATTTGTTGCAGAATCATCTGAAAGATCCAGGAGAGGCCTATCATGACATTGGGAACATCTTGCTCCACCTTTTATGGTTTTGCAGAGCAGCACAGTAAATTTATTGCTAGGCAGTGGCAAGTTGCCAACTAAGGTGAATTGGAGCTTGTTAAATGCTTTATTAAAAGCTAACTCACTTAATTAATATTCATCTTCCAATCTTACCAAATGTGCTAAACAAACTGGATGTTGACGGTTTTCAACATAGAAATGAGAACAGACGTCAGGAAACTGCTGGCTGCCATGAACCTCCATGTTGCTTGGCATCTTAGACAAGATCTATGGTCATTGGAAGCATACACCCCTCATCCATGGATGTTGGCATCCTCCGTTTGCCAATGCCTCATGACTACCATTGACACCTCTTCAGTCCATTGCAGGACTTTTAAGAAGTACAATATTGCATTGCTGGACACACTGACAACTCGCATTAAAAAAACTAGAGGGACACTTCGCTCTCAGCAACAGCACCCAGCTCACAATTGGATCAGGCTGCATTTTATGGCTGTTCAGTTGCTATCTTAATAATCACTCACCAGCATCTGCCTGTTTGCTCATAGCATTCCTGCCATTTCATGCCATACTTATGAGCACATTGATTCTTCCTGCAGAGTCATGTAATGCTGTATTGACATGCTCTTTAGCACAGACAAGCTGCTTGTCAGTAGGGATCTGTCCAGAATGAGGCATATCTTGCAGTATAGCACATTGGTTGTCAATCTAACACCTACAGTAGCATGTACCAGTTGCCTGCTCAGCAAACATACTGTGTGTGTAAGCAGCCAAATGACCATGTCAGAAACTGGGTGGGGGCTAGTTATCAGTCCAGTCAAGTAGGGCAGTTGTTGGTTAAAGGGTCCCAATATCGTCATTAACAGGCAAAGTCTTAGAGCTTCACCATGATCAATCATCAACTTGGGACATTTACAGTCAGGGAATCAGTCCAGCTGTAGTCTGGATATTGGGCATCAGCCAGTTCTGAAGGGCCAGCACCAGGCGTCAGGGAAGTCACATAATGTCATGCAGGGAGCTGAAAGTACAGCAGTCAGGTCTCTGGTCAATTATGACCACTGCACATTGAGGTCAGTCAAGATCTGACTGAGTATAGTCTGGAGATCTGACCATCAATCATTAGGGAGGGCGCAGAGGGACCTCCACTGGCAGCAGGTGGCATCACTGATAACAGGGATGGGAGAGTCACGGCTTGGAGTGGGTGAGCAGAGGCATTTGTGGAAGTGGAAACAAGGATAGTGATGGCAGCTGTGTGGAGAATCAGAGGATATTGTAGGCTGCAAGGGTGGGGAAGGGGTTTATTGGCAGTGATGGCCACCATGGCCTCCATAGGGGAACATAGAGGGAGTAGGGTGGGCCTCATTCAGTTGTAATGTTGGGCTTGGAGGACAGTTGTAGGTGAAATCCAATGCACTAGGTTTCCACAAGGCTGAGAATGGATGGAAAAGAGGTAATGTCGTGGTGTGGAGTAAAAAGGGACAAGGAGGCCCCTGGGGATGGAACATGGTGACCAGGCAGGGCCTGGTGTGACAATGTTCACTTTGAGCTACATTCCCTGTTCTCACTTTTCCCACTGCTCTCACAGTGAAACACAACTGGGAAAATGGCTGGGACAATGCCCAGGGCGGACAGAGTCTGTGTCAGTTTGATGTGATTCACATCTGCTGGATGTTAGGACATTGAAGTGTCTAATACTGAAGCATATATTTGCAAACTGCAGCTACGTTTTGTTTGAATATATTTCATCTCACACATGCAGTGCAGGCAGTGAACATGCATATGGGTCAAGTGCAGGCCCAAAGCATGCCCATTGGTATTGAACTTTCAAGGGTGCAATGGGATGAGGGGAACATCGCAGCATTATGTCGTGTGAGTGTGATAATAGCCCCTAACAAATGTAATGAAGAGTGGAATGGTTGATGTGAGTCTGGGACGGGAACATAATCCGAGTGCAGCAGGCTCTCATTTTAAGTAATGTGTTAGCTTCTCAAACCAGTGCAGCATTGTCTGCAAGGTGTTGCACATGCTGCAACTAGAACAATGTGGAGCAGGCGAACGAGCTGCTGAAGATGGGGTTACATTGCTTGGACCTGGTTGACAACACTGCTGTATAATCTGGACAGAATGTGCTGCATCGACCTGGCATGATTTGCTCTGCATAAGTGGAGTAGGCAACAAAAAAATGTACTGGATGCTGAAGATTAGGAGAACAGGAGCAGTCTTTTGAGGAGAAAGATGAGGACATTGAGCTATAGGATGACAGAACTCAGCTGCAATGGTTGCTACATGGTCAACAGGATTTTACTGTCACCCACATCCAGTAGGTGCAAGCTGAGTGCAGAACACCATCATGATCTGTAAAGGTCATGATGTCAGCATTTGGTTTACATTGTGGGAGCAACTGCAACCTCTCTATAATCTAACAGTGTTCCCTTTTGCTGGCTGTGAGTAAAGGTTCATGTTTAGAATTGTCCGACTGCTTGCCTTTATGTGAGGTCCCCTACTAGACAATGACAAGATGTGGATGATGTCTGGGTATTGGGGACAGAATGGTGGTAACGTAGAGAGGATGTTTATACAGGATGAAGCTAAGGACAAGTAAACTGTGTGACATGGTGGTGAAACAGTGACAAGGGTGATAGAGAATGTAAGTGAGAGGGAGTGTCAGCCAAAATATGCTCTGGGCAGTGTGGCTTCAGGGCTACTGTGACATTACGCTGATGGTGAGGGGCAATGCCAGAATACTAATGTTTGTCCAGGCTCATTGCAACTGCTCAAAAATGTTGCAGGTACAAGGGAAATGGTGAATTGTTTTGGGAATGATGTGCAATAAAATAGGGATAGAATCTGAAATGAAGGGCATTATAAGGACCGGGTAGGTGGCTAATGAATCATGTTTGTAAAATACAGCGAGAAATCTCACTGGACCTCACAGTAAGAATCCCTCTAACAATCTCAATGCAACTCACACTTAGCCAAGAAAACTAAGATTCAGCCCAATGTCCCTGAATGTCCTGAATCAAGATCATGTATGTTTGTTTTGTTACTGGACTAGTATTGCAGCGGTCTGGATTAATAATCCCTTACTCACTATTAACATCCCCTCCCTCACCCATGTTAATGAACCCCTTGCTCACAGCCTGTAAAACACTGCCTTGCCTACCCATTGTCATCAGCCCCTTCCTGTCCGACTGTAATTGGCTGTTTCCTCACTGACTGTAATCATAGAACATACAGATTAGGAACAGGTGTAGGCCATTCGGCCAGTCGAGCGTGCCTGCCATTTGTTGAGATCTTGGTTAATCAGATTACTTTGCATGCCAGCCTACTTCTGATAACCATTCATTTCATGTTTATCAAAAATCTGTGCAGCTTTGCCTTAAAAATATTCAAGAATCTGCTTCTAATGTATTTTGAAGAAAAGAGGTCCAAAACCTCATGACACTTTAACAGTTCTCCTTATCTCTGTCATAGATGGGTAACCCTTCATGTTCAAATGGTGAGCCCTTGTTCTAGATTCTCCCACAAGGGGAAGCATCCTTTCTACATGCACCCTCTCAAGACCCTGTAGGAAATTGTCATTAAATCAAGTCACCTCTTACCCTTCTAAGCTCTAGTGCATAAAAGCCAAATCTGCCAAACTTTTCCACATATAACAACTCGCTGATTCCAGGTATTTGTTTAGTAAACCATCTTTGAGTTGTTCACAACACATTTACTTACTTCCTTAAATGGAGAGGCCAATATTGCAGATATGGTCTTGCCAATGCTCTATATACTTGAATGATAACCTCTTTTGTATTCAATTCCCTTCATAATAAACAATAACATTTTCCATTTACTTGCTGTAATTGAAAGTTAGGCTTAACCGGGAGCCATATTGAGAATTCTGACATTACAGAGAATTAATATAACACTAACATTGTACGTTCTCATTTCACTTAATGTCAAACAAACCACATGCATCATTAAGATGCAGTGAGTAGTGGGGAGTCCTCCTAATGGAGGAGCAGGCTGACTGTTGTCCTCCTCTAGTGGCTGGTTGGCAGCAGTGACAAAGCTTTAGTTGACCTGTTCAAGAAGCAGTCATAAACTTCTAAAAAAAATAAATTACTTCAACTGATGGGAATGTAGTAATAATTAAATTTATATGTTTTCACTGTCATGAAAATGATATTAAGTGCTATCAGTAGTGTTTACTGATAAGAATATAGAGTGTGTCGGGTGTATGTGAGAGCGCCTGTGACTTTGACCATGCACCAAAAAACAGCAGCTTCTTTCCTTTACTTTAAGGTTCTGAGTGAAAGGGCAATTTTGAGTGAAGTCTGCTCAGCTTTATATGTTGATGCTGCCTTTGTACTTTCTACGCCTACACTTGATCAGCCAGACCTGGCGGGATGGCAGCACAGCTGAGGAGACCGAAAGGCAGGTGCATCCTTTAGCAAACTACTTCTTATTGAAGTGTGAAGGTCACGCAGCATGCAAAGGTTGATTTTCAGGAGAACAAAGATTGGCCTCACAAAGCTCATTTCACTTCACAGTGCCTCTGAACGGTTAGAGACATCAACAACTGAAACATTAAAATATTTTGCAACAACTGCAGTTTGCCATCATATGAGTACAATTTCCATTTGCATACAAGTCCAGCGCACAAATTAAATAATAGTGTACATTGGTTACTGTGTTTGTTTCAAACTATGCTTGTTCTTTCTGAATTGCTTTTTGACATCCTGAGGGTGTGATACAGGGCAAAGATACATGTTTGTTCCTTCAAAACACACACTAATGCAACTGCTGTGCATGTGCTGCACCATCGAAAAAAAAACAGATGAAATGTCAAACTGAGTCTGTGTCTACCCTCTCAAGTGGGCGTAAAAGATTTCCTGGCACTACTTTGAACAAGAGCAGGGAGTTTTTCCCAAGGTGCTGGCCTTTTTTTCATCCTTCATTTGGTGTGACTGAACAGATTATCTGGTCATTGCTGTTTGAGAGAGCTTGCTACAAGGAAATTGCCTTCTGTGTTTTTTGTAGCACAAAAGTGCTAAGTTCTAAGGTAACTCATTGACAATAAAGTGCTTGGAACATGTTGAGTTTCTTGAATGAAGTCCTATCGTTACAATTTTTTTCTTAGATTCAAAGCTTTTACTTGTTTACAGTGCACCTGCCCATAACATTGTAATGCTGTTCAAATTTAGTATTTCCTGTCTTCCAAGTCAACAGGAGATCAGTGGACCATGTCCAGTTTCACAAATTTTAAATTATTTCCAACATGTTTTATTTTAGCTTCTGTATTTTCAGTTATGAGTAAGCTGGGTAGCATATCCATGTGCTGCATCTATCCTCCCTGAGAGACTCCTAGGGAAACATTTTGGGTTTTGTTTAAGATGTCCAATGTTGGAGTCACATGAGAGTACCAACCTTCCAATGTGTAGGAAAAAGTGCCAGACAATGATTTTCCATGAATTGCTCAATTAGTGACCATAGGGCGAGTTCTATGTCTCATTAAGGATGGTGGAAAGGCTTTCAAAATTGGAGGGACAATAGGAGGCTTATCAATCTCAGAAGCAGCAATCTGCAGTTCATCTGTTTCCTCCTTTAAAAAGTTTTAAATTAAAATTAGTTTTAGTGGTCAGGCCCCCATTGTTGAGGTGAACGGTCTGGTCTGCCTTCAAGAGGCCACCTCCAGGCAACTGGGCTAGTCCTGGTGACTTAAGGATTCATAGGGGACTGGAAATTTGCAACCAAGCTTTGGCAATTGGTTTCTGCAGCTTATGGGCAGGGAACCCTTCCTGCTCCCATTTGAAGGAAGTGACGCAAAGGTAAGATGATGCTAACAAACAGGCTATATTGGTGTCTCAAACCTTGATGGCCACTTTCCTCTATGTTTTCCCCCATTGGTTGGTAAAGCATCAGCTGCTCCCACCACCATGTCAAATTCTGAAAATTACATTGATCTAGGAAAATAATCAAGGTCTCTTTGTTTTGGATTGAGCTTCTTAACATTTATAGAACATCTTTTTGTATTTCAGACTCATCTTAAAACAGTGAACTTTCACCAAATTATTTTGATATGTAAATAATAAGGTGTTAAGTGCACAGCTTGTTCATACACTGACCTGTCTGCTCTGGATGCGAGCTTCACTCAAGTGCAGGCTACTTACTGTAAAAATGTTAAAAGACATGAGCTTGGGTTAGTGTGCCAAGAACTTAACCATAGAACATTGCAGACTCTAATCAATATTAATTTAGCTATAAAGCATACTAGCTGGATATTGTAAAGTAGGCGTATCAATGTGGTATTTCATACTCATAGCTGAAAATCGGTGGGTTCCAGCATTTGCAGAAACAAACGTAGCTACCAAGATGAAAGATTGTTCCATTCCTCAGCACTGATAGTCTTCACAGTCCATATAGCATAAATGAATATTTCCTATTCTTGTTGATTAATATCTGCCAATCAAACCACTGCATGTAATAAGACAAAGTTGATCACCACCACCTCCTTGGGGAAAGTAAGGATGAGCAATAAATGCTTGCTTTGCCAGCAATGCTCATGTCTCTGAGAATAAATTTTAAAATATTCTTGTAAGATCTATTAGATTCCTCTCTTATTTTGTTATGACAAGATTAATGTAACACAGATTTCCTGATGAGAAACTGCTGGAGAGGTAATGAATTAGTAGGTTTCTGATCTCCCCCTTGATTTAACTTTATCTGAGTTCACTTTCCAGTAAAACCTTCTTGATCGTGCACCATTATTCCTAGTGTTTTCTGAGGATCTATCAACTTTACAGCTACATGCTGACCTTTAGTGACATAATCTAACCTTGTATGAGAGTCTAGGACCAGAGGGCATAATTTCAGAATAAGGGGGTCACCCTGTTGAGGCAGAGGTGAGGAGGAATTTCTTCTGTCAGAGGGGAATGAATCCGTAGAATTGTATACAACAGAGGTAGGTGGAAGCTTGATAAGGCAAGGGGAGTAAAGACAGGAAAGTAGCATTGAAGGTTATCAAATCAACCATGATCTCTTTGAATAGTGGAGCAGACTAGGTGGACTGAATGGCCTACTTTTGCTTCCACATTTCATGCCCTAATTAAGAAGCGCGACCTCAGTTCCATAAGTATGTTGACAACACATTCACTATCATTTCTTTCACGCCCTTCACTATATCCAAACTCAAACTTTTTGACGTGAATGAGCAGATTTTTTTCTTGTTAAATTATTTGAAGATTCAAAGCCATTTCTTCAATCACTGATCCATTCCTTAGTCATCAATTCAAACTCTCCCTGGTGACTGAGGATGAATTACACTGTTTGTAGCCTTATTGTCATATTTGACTTAAATGAGATTCTGTCATACCCATGCCATCTTTAAAGTGCTTATTTCCACTTCCATTACATTGTCTGATTCTATCCCTGTGTTCACTCATTTGTTGTTGAAACCCTCATCCAAACTTTTGTTATATACACATAACTTCTACACTTTGCTGTCTGACCTATCTACCACCCCTCCAGAAAGCCATACTTAAAAAAGCTTTGCTGCTTGCCTACCTTCTAACTCAGAACAAATCCTCTTCAGCAATTATCCCTGTCCTTACTGATCTAAGTTGTACCACAGTGACAAAATGCCTCAATTTTAGAAGCTCTTACCCTTGTTTACAGATTTATTTATGGCCATGTTCCCCCTCTTTAAAATTTTCCAGCTGTACACTAATAAGATCATAAGAAGTAGGAACACGGCAGGCTATTTGGCCTCTTAAGGCTGCTCTATCATTAAGCATGACCATAGTTGATTCAGCATTTTTTCATGCCCACTTTCTTGCGTTTTCCTTGTGAACTTAGATTCTTGATCAATTGTGGATTCAGTCAATCTCAGCTTTAAATAAACACAAGAACACTTCCCCCACAGCTATGGCAGTAAGTTTGAAAGACAGTAACCTTCAGAGAAGAAAATTCTCTTCACCTCGGTCTTAAATTGGTACCTCTTTATCCTGAGACTGTGCTGTCCGTTCTAGATTCTTCCATGAAAGGAAACATCCGCTCAGCATTTACCCTGTTAAGCTCCTTAAGAATCCCATATGTTTCAATGAGATCACCTCTCATTCTTGTAAACTCCAGTGAATAGAGTCCCAACTTGTTCAACCTTTGCTCATAAGACGATCCCTCCAACCGAGGGATCTTCCTAGCAAACCTTCTTTCAATTTCCTCCAATGAAATGATCTCATTCCTTAAATAGGGGGACCAAAACAGCTCACAGTACTCCAGATGTGGTCTCACCAGTTCAGTTGCTGTAAGAGTTCCCCATTCTTACACTCCAACCCCCTTGAAATAAAGGCCAACATTCCATTTGCCTTCCTGATTATCTGTTGTGCTAGCTTTCTGTGTTTCATGCAGATGTGTCCTCAAGTCCCTTTGCAGCTTTCTGCAGTTTTTCTCCATTTAATTAAGACTCTATTCTTCCATCCAAAATGAACAACTTTACAATTTCCCACATTAGAATTCATTTGCCAACTTTTTGCCCAGTGTATTATCTGTCTGTAAATTTCACAATTGCTTTTCCACCTATTTATGTGTCATCTACAAATTTGGCAACAGTACATTTGCTTCCTTTCTCCAAGTGTTTCATATATATTTTAAACAGTCGCAGTTCCAGCACTGATTTCTGTGGAACCTTGCTCATTACCAAGCTGAAAAAGAAACCCTTATCACACTTGCCGTTTCTTGCCCTTTAGCCAATACTCTATTCTCTCCCATATTCTTTAGTATTAATGGGATGGTCAAACTCTGCCATTTCCTTGTTCCATAAAACTATCTCCCAGCTTCATTTTCTAAGGAACTTACGTTCATTTTGACCTCTTCCTTCCATTTTATATATTTAAAGGAGCTCTTATTGTCAGTTTTTATATGCCTAGCCAGTTTGACCTCATAGTTTATTTTCTCCATTTTTATTATCTTTTTAGTTCTTCTTTACTGGATTCTGAAGTTATCCCAGTCTTTGGGGCTATCTCTAACTTACCTGTTTATATGCTTTTGCTTTCAACTTTATATTCTCCTTAACTTCCTTAATTAACCATGTTGGTTTATCCCTCTCTTAGAATCTTTCCAACTTGCTGTGATATGTTTTTGCTGAGAGTCAAGTATTACCTCCTTAAATGTCTGTCTCTACTTGCTTACTGCCTTTCCTGGTATTCTACCTGTCCAGTCCTCTTGAGTTAACTCCTTTTCTTATTTCATTGTTCATTTCATTTAAGTTAAACACAATTGTTTCTGATCCAAGTTTCTCACACTCAAACTGAATATTAAAGTCTGTCATGTTACGGTCACTACTTCCTCACATCTTTTCCTCTGAGGTCATTTGTACTGCCTATACCCATTAACAGATCTAGGAAAGCCTGTTTCCTAGTTAGCTCCATCAACATTGCTGTGGGAAACTATCCCCAATACACACTATGAATTCACTGTCATCGCTACCCTTTCCAACTTAATTGACCTACAATATGAAGATTAAAGTCCCCAATAGTTATTGCTCTATTCTTTTTACATGCTCCTATTATATAATGATATATGGCCTTTCCAACAGTGTGGCAACTGTTTGGAGCTCTGTACACTATTTCTTCCACTGTCTTATTTCCTTTGCTGTCCACTCAGATGGACTCTACACCATCCACTCCTAGATCAGCATTCACAACTGTCCCAGTTTCATCTCTTATTAACAGTGCGACTCCACCTGCTTTTCCTTCCCTCTCTTCTTTCTGAAAGGCCAAATAACCCTGGATTTTTAAGTTCCCAGTTTTGATCATGTTGTAACCATGTATCCATAATGGTGATGAGATCCTATCCAGGTACCTTGATTTGTGCCATCAGCTTTTCTACCTTATTCCAAATATTTTGTGCATCATGATGCAAAGTCTTTAGGTTTGACTTTCTGCCATTTTTAATCATTCTAACATTTCTTTTGTACTGTGGTCCTATTGGCACTTGCCCTTGATTATCCTGTATATGCTTGTGCATTTTCCTGTTATTTCTTTTGTTGCTTTCCTTATTTCTCTTTCCATTGTCACCCTGCTTAGATTCCTATACCCTTGCTGTTCTAATTTAAACCTGCCACGACTAAAATAGCAAATACTTGCCCTGGAATATAAGTCCCCTGCCCAGGTATAACTCATCCTGTTTGCGCTGGTCCTACCTCCCCCAGAACCAATCCCAATGCCTCAGGAATTTGAAACACTCCCCATCATTTCAGCCACACACTCATCTGATATATTCTGCTATTTCTGCTGACTAGCATGTGTCCCTGGTAATAATCCTGAGATCACAAACTTTGAGGTACTAATTTTTAATGTGCTTCCTAACTCCCTATATTTTACTTTTAGAACCTCATCCCTCTTTTCTGCCTATTCATTGGCTGCTCACCCTCCCCCCTCCCTCTAGAATGTCCTGTAGATACCCTGAGACAGGGAGGAAACATATCATCCTGAAACACAGAAATGCCTATCTATTCCCCTTACAATTGAATTCCCAATAACTATTGCAATCCCACACTTTTTACTCATGTGCAGCAGAGCCAATAGTGTTGCAGCAAATTTGACTGTTCCTGGTTTCCCCTGAGAATCTACGCCTATCAACAGTATCCAAAGTGGTTTATCTGTTTTGCAGGGGAATATCCACAGGGGTGTCTTGCCATGCCTGCCTAGTTGTCCTACTCTGTCCATTGGTCATCCATTCCCTTTCTGCCTGTGGAATCTTCGCCTGCAGTGTGACCACCTCTGTGCATGTACTTTCTGTAGTGTTCTCAGTTTCGTGGTTGCTGTACCATGTCCGCAGTCACTGTTCCACCTCTGAAACCCAGACTCCAGGAATGGCAACTCGAGACACTTCCTGTATAAGTGCTGCCCTATAGGATCTGGATGAAGGGATTGGGTGCATTCTGGCAAAGTTTGCCAATGATACGAAGTTAGGCAGACAGGCTGGTAGTTCTGAGGAAGGGGGTGGGGGAGGCTGCAGAAAGATTTAGACAGTTTAAGAGAGTGGTCCAGGAAATGGCAGGACTTCTACACTTAAGGTCCTCGGGAGTGTTGCTGAACAAAGAGACCTTGGAGTGCAGCTTCATAGCTCCTTGAAAGTGGAGTCGCAGATAGTTAGGATAATAAAGAAGACGTTTAGTATGCTTTCCTTTATTGGTCAGACTACTGAGTACAGGAGTTGGGAGGTCATGTTGCAGCTGTACAGGTCATTGAATAGACCACTGTTCGAATTTTGCGTGCATTTCTGGTCTCCTTCCTATCAGAAAGATGTTGTGAAACTTGAAAGGGTTCAGCAAAGATTTACAAGGAAGTTGCCAGGGTTGGAGGATTTGAGCTATAAGGAGAGGTTAAATAGGCTAGTGGGTGACCTTATAGAGGTTTACAAAATCATGAGGGGCATGGATGGGGTAAATAGACAAGGTCTTTTCCCTAGGGTGGGGGAGACTAGAACTAGAGGGCATAGGTTTAGGGTGAGAGGGGAAAGATATAAAAGAGACCTCAGGGGCAATGTTTTCACCCTGAGGGTGGTACGTGTATGGAATGAGCTGCCAGAAGAAGTGGTGGAGGCTGGTACAATTGCAACATTTAAAAGGCATTTGGATGGGTATATGAACAGGAAGGGTTGGGAGGGATATGGGCCGGGTGCTGGCTGGTAGGACTAGATTGGGCTGGGATATCTGGTCGGCATGGACAAGTTGGTATGAATGGTCTGTTTCTGTGCTGTACATCTCTATGACTTTATGGCTGATGAAATTCAACATGAGCAAGCGCGAGGTCTTACGCTTTGTAAAAAAGAATACAGGCATGGACTATTTTCTAAACAGTGAGAAAATTCCTAAAGCCAAAGTACAAAGGGATCTGGGAGTGCTAGTCCAGGATTCTCTAAAGGTTGACTTGCAGGTTGAGTCCATGGTTAAGAAAGCAGATGTAATGTTATCATTTATCTCAAGAGGGTTGGAATATAAAAGCAGTGATGTGCTACTGAGACTTTATAAAGCTCTAGTTAGATCCCATTTAGAAGACTGAGTCCACTCTTGGGCCCCACACCTCAAGAAGGACATATTGGCACTGGAGCCTGTCCAATGGAGATTCACACAGATGATCCCTGGAATGGTAGGCCTAACATACAATGAATGGCTGAGGAACCTGGGATTGTATTCATTAGAGTTTAGAAGGTTGAGGGGAGGTCTAATAGAAACTTGCAAGATAATGCATGGCTTAGAAAGAGTGGACGCTGGGAATTTGTTTCCATTAGGTGGGGAGACTAGGACCGTGAGGGTCAATTTAGAATAAGGAAATTAGGAGACATTTCTTCAGCCAGAGAGTAGTGGGCCTGTGGAATTCATTGCCATGGAGCTCAGTGGAGGCCGGGACATTAAATGTCTTCAAGGTAGAGATTGATAAGTTGTTGATCTTGCAAGGATTGAAGGGTTACGGGAGGGTGCAGATCAGTGGAGTTGAAATGCCCATCAGCCCATGACTGAATGGCGGAGTGGACTCGATGGCTGAATGGCCTTACTTCCACTCCTATGTCTCATGGTCTTATGGCCCTGGGCTCTGGAAATGTACCCAGCTTGCCCCACAGTGCAAAGGGAGCAGACCATGGCTTTGAGCGAGCTCACCTGTCAAGACTTACCCTTTCGGATGAAACCTTTAGAGGTGACCCCAATCCAAATGCTTCTGAAATTATACTAAACCTGTTCTCTAATTAGCTACCTTCAAATGTGTACCTCTGATCTCTGAATTGTTCCAAGGGCCCTCTTCTGGCACAATGATAGTGTCCCAACCCCTAGATTGGGAGACCTGGGTTCCAGTCTCCCCTGCTGTCATAACATCTCTGAACAGGTTGATTAGAAAATTAGGCTTAAAAGTTTTTTTTAAAATTGTTCCAATTCTGACCTTTTCAGCATCCCTGGTCTTAAATGCACCTGCATTAGTGAAACCCCCTCAGCTGCCTGGACCATAAACTCTAGAATTTACTCCCTCGACTTCTCCCCTTTTCTTCTTTTACCTCCTTAAAGAAGCTCCATAAAGCCAACATTTTAGGTCAAGCTGTTGGTCACCTACCCTGATATCTCCTTACAAAACTCAGTGTTTGAAATGCTTAGGAACATTTGCTATATTAAAAGCTCTATATAAATGCAAGAATTAGAGTGGATCAGAAACAGAGACATTCTGAAGAGTACACTATTTATTTTAATTGTCTGTGTACTTAGTCTTGAGAGATTTGTTAGCATTTTATAATATCCTAAAATAAAAGCAAAATACTGTAGAGGCTGTAAATTGGAAATAAAAGCAGAAAGTGCTGGAAAAGCTCAGCAGATCTGGCAGCATATGTGGAGAGAGAGAAACAGAGTTGATGTTTCAAGTCCAGTATGACTAATATAACATTGATATTGTAGCCTGCTCCTTTGCAATATTTTATAATACCCTACTTTATCTTGGGCATTTTTAATGCCAATATTCTGCCCTTTGCTACTCTGTATTCCTCAGCACATTCCACAGGTGCTGCACATTCTGGGTCACCTTACCAAAATGACCTTTAGAAATACAGAGGTCTTTACATTGTCAGGAGATTTTGGACCAGAGTTGTTTGAGGGAAAGAAAGGTAGAAGGAATTGCAGCTAAACTCTAACTTGTCAACACTGAATGTTCATGTTTAGATTAGTTTAGATTACTTAGTGTGGAAACAGGCCCTTCGGCCCAACAAGTCCACACTGACTCTCCGAAGAGCAACCCACCCAGACTCATTCCCCTACATTTACCCCTTCACCTAACATTGCAGGCAATTTAGCATGGCCAACTCACCTAACGTGCACGTTTTGGACTGTGGGAGAAAACTGGAGCACCCGGAGAAAACCCACACAGACACGGGGAGAATGTGCAAACTCCTCACAGACAGTTGCCTGAGGCGAGAATTGTGAGGCAGCAGTGCTAACCACTGTGCCACCGTGCTGCCCACAATTCTGGCATGGGAGATGAGACAAATCAGGAGTATGAGCTACAATTAATTTTTACAAACTCAATTGAAGAAAACCTAGGTCACTTTCGGGACCTTCCTTAAAAACATAATTTATTCAGTGCATAATTAAGTTTGCCTGTCAGTCTCTTAACTTCTTAAGATATTACGACTGTGTTCTTGTTCTTCATGGGTCTTGCATTAATTCTGACAAAGAGAACAAGTTGGTAAAAACAAGGACTGCAGATGCTGGAAACTAGATTCTAGATTAGAGTGGTGCTGGAAAAGCACAGCAGTTCAGGCAGCCTCCGAGGAGCAGGAAAATCGACGTTTCGGGCAAAAGCCCTTCATCAGGAATACAGGCAGAGTGCCTGCAGGGTGGAGAGATAAATGAGATACCTCTCCACCCTGCAGGCACTCTGCCTCTATTCCTGATGAAGGGCTTTTGCCCGAAACGTCGATTTTCCTGCTCCTTGGAGGCTGCCTGAACTGCTGTGCTTTTCCAGCACCACTCTAATCTAGAAAGAGAACAAGTTGCTGGGTGACTGCACACGCCCAGGTTTGCACTGACATTGCTCCAGAAAACGGCCAAGATTCCTTAACGAGCCACTAGGAATTGACTGATGTAGTTTCACCTTGGTCTTCATTCAGGATAATCACACAGCAACACAGCTGAAGTGAGTAATTCCATGTGGAGAAGTTGAGCATTGTCCTCTGTTGCCTTGGGAGTGTGCACCATTGAATGTGCACTGCATTATTGTGTTGACCAGCCTGTCCTTTTATATGTCACTTAGTTGCACTTATGTTTATAACCAGTTGGAATGACTAATGATTGTTTTCTGACATCCTTGTGAAGATGTTCATACAATAGAATTGGATTGAGAATGTGATGTTAAATTAGTCATTGTCCTGTTCAGGTTAGCAGATGGTGGAAACTTTAATTCAACCAACTAGGCATGATTGGAATTCACAAACAAGAAGTGAAATACCATAGTCTAAATTCATTGCAGAACAAAGTCCTCTTTAGGACTGTTTGCTTAATTGAAATTAAGATGAATATTCAGAATACTAATTTACTGCTTACATTTTTCCAGTCTACCTTTCACCTGCTGGATATCGTAAAATCACAATGGCTCAGATTACAGGCTGAATCAGTTTTATTGTAATTGTTAAAGGGTACTCTTCTACCAGAGGATTTGCTGTTTGTCCTACGCATCCTCTGTAGCTCATCTGCACCACTTTGTGATGCCCCTAAGTCTCGGTTGACCACTCTTTCTGCTGTCCTCCACATTGCCCTTGAGAGCAGGGATCTCTGTAGCTCTGTTCAAATGACCCAACCACTGACATTTACTTTTCATGTGACTCTTTGTTTATCTTATGGTCTGTAGCTAGAATCTACATCTTAGCAGCCATATTTCAAAGGCCTCTATTTTTTCCTTAGCTGTTTACTTATTACCCAGGTTTTTGAGGCACACAGCAAAATGGATAGCTTATGATACCTTCTCAATATTTTCCTTGTTACAAGCTTGAATTTTCTTGTGAACACATTCTTCACCAAGTTTTTATGCCTACCTGTATCCTTCTTCACCCCCTCAGTTACATTTTGTCTTAAGTAAATGGAGTAATTATTACTAATTTAATTGTTTTATGACGGTTTTAAGTTTTTTATTGAAAAATTAATATTATTAAAAAGGATTAAGTATATTTTGACACAATATTATTCTCTAAGATTAAACTAACAGTTATGTTATTGTATGTTGTACAGCAGATGCAGTAAGACCTGATTATGATGAAAGTGAACAAGCTCTTGCTGTAAGGGAGGAAGGGTGTCATGCTGAAGAGTTTGGAGGAACCAACAGCAACCTGCTGGAAAATGAAAACTATGACGGGGATCATTTCAACAATCGACCAACTTCAGCCGATGGTATTAGAGCATCTAATGGAAAACTGACATGTGATATCTGTGGACTGTCATGTGTTGGGCCAAATGTCCTCATGGTACACAAGCGAAGCCACACTGGTAATTGGTGTTACTAAATTTACAGTACAAGACAATAATCCATGCATTTTACAGTGGAACCAATTTAAATGCATAACATTTAAACAAATATCACACTTCAGTGCTATTTTAGTTAATATATAATTGTTTTATCTCTTGAATACAGGGCTTTTTAACTTGTAATATGTTTTACGAATGCTTAAATGCTGAGGGTGGGGTGAGGGAGAGAGTTTGAGCTTCGCATTCTCTATAGGCATTGTCAGTACAATATTGTACTGTTTTAACCTCTACTTAGCAGCATTGGTTAGCTCAGTTTATGATGTAGAGTGATGCTAACAGCTTGGGTTCAGTTCCCACACCAGCTATGGTAACCATGAAGGATTCTCCTTGACACCCTTTTTGCTCACCTGAGACATAATGACTGTCAGGTTAAACCACGATCATTTGTGTCTCTCTAATGAGACAGCAGCGCTATGGCCTGGTAGGACTAGAGCAACTTTACTGTTTACAGTGACGTATCCTAATTTTTAGTCAAAGTTGAATTTCCTGATGACAGTGCTCAATGGCTAGTGAAACATGCACTCTTATAAGTACTGTTCCATGATAGATGCATATTAAAAGATAATGTTTGAACAATCCTCCAATGGAATATGTATTCTTTACTGGTGTCCTTGTCACTATTGACAAGTAATCAGGTACTCATTCATTGGCCAGTGTTTGTTGCGCGTACCATGTGCACAATTGGCCAATAGGAGATATGCTTAGTGATGTCATGTGAGTGTCCAATGAGACTGTGTTGCAACAGAATGTGAACTTCATTTTCCCCTTACATTTATACAAATTGGAAGATTTGTTCATTTCTAGAAACTTAAAAGTGCAAATCATCCAATTTCCTAACAATCCAGTCGACATTTACAGGAGAACTTAAACTGAAGCTTAAGCAACACTGAATCTATTCAGTATTTGATAATAGTTCCAAAAATTGTCAATACATTCTACAATAATATTAAATGAAGCTTAGCAAAGAAAGTAATGTGATTGAAATATTGGAAAAACCAACTGATATTTCAAATTTTCAGATGTGGACTCTAAGGAACCAGAATCTGTAGCTCACATCTCTTTCTATATAGCTGACTATAGGTTTACAGAATGGTTACAACATAGAAGAATGCATTTTGAACTGTGGTCTCTGTACTGGCCCTCCAAAGGTGTAATTCATCCAATACCATTCCCTACCAAAATTGGTGTGATGGTAAATGTGCAGAGGAAAGCCTTAGGCTACAAGAGGGTATACATGGACTGGTCAGATAGGCTGATCAATGACAAATGGAATTCAATTTGGATAACTGTGAGGTGGTGCACCTGTGCAGGACAAACAAGGCAAAGGAATGCATGATGAACATTAGGACCCTGGGAAGTTCCAAAGACCAGAGGACCTTGGTGTACATGTAAACCAGTCCCTTAAAGCATCAGGACAGGTAGATAAAGCGGTTCTGAAGATATATGCGATTTTTGCCTTTATTAGCCAAGGCACAGAGTTAAACAACAGGAATGTTATGGTTGAACTATATAAAACATTGGTTAAGCCACAGCTAGAGTATTGTGTGCACTTCTGGAATTGACATTATGTGATAGCTCTGGACAAGGTCAGAGGAGATTTACCAGGATGTCATCTAGACTGGACAGTTTTGGTTATGAAGAAAGATTGGACAGACTAGGGATGTTTTCCTTAGAGGAAACATAATCAAGATGTATAAAATTATCTCGTGCAAAGGTAGTATGTTCGGGAAGAAACGTTTCCCCTTGATGGAGGGTCATGACTGGGTTTTGAGGGGGGCGGTGGGTGCATTAATTTAAGGTAAGGGACAGAAGGTTTAGAGGAGATGAAAAGAAAAACATTTTCACCGAGAGGGTGGTGGAATCTGGAAGTTGCTGCTTGTAAGATTGAATCTCTCATAACATTGAAGAAATATTTAGATGTTCAGTTGCCATATATGGCTATGGACCAAGTGTTGGAAAATGGGATTAAGGGTTATTTTCAACCTGCGTGGAAGTAATGACTGAAGGGCTGTTTTCTGTGGTAGATCTTTATGACTATAATAATCCAGTTCTTTTTTGACTGCCGAAATTAAATATGTCTCTATCAGGCATACTCTTAGACAGTGCATAGCACTTTTCTTTCTGAATGAATTGATTTGTTATTTACAACAATACCTTATTTTGGTTGTTCAGCTGCATAAGGTTTGGAAGTTTCTGTCAGAAAAGGAAAAACATTTGTGAGATTTATTTGTATACTGATGTTAATCACTTTCCCCAGTACTTTCTCAGAACATGCTGTTTAAAATTCCTTGTACTGTTGGGTATTACCTTTGGCACATGTAATTTGAGTTGAGTTGGAGGTAAACCCAGGCTCTGAGGTAACTTAGTCATAAAAATCGTTGTTACAGATGTTCAGAATTCTGCCATCTAGCTGTGAGTAGTGAAAAGTAGTCACATTGAACAAGGCTGTTTGCAATTTGTAAAGCACCATTACTAATTTTTAGGATCATTGGAGTGCTCAAAATTTATCCTTGGGATTCTAGGGATTTTTCAAGAGCCCTGGAAAATTGTGGCTATTGTTTTGTTTCTTATCTTCCAACAAGTTGGATCTCACTTTAAAACACCATTAAAATTTGAAAAGTTAGACTTTACTGAAATGATGCATGTTACTCAACATTAATGTGAGCCTCATGAGACATTCATTCCTTTATGGAATAGATTGAGGAAGTCAGCATAAAGTCCTAGCTGGAAGCTACATTCAGCAATTCAAGTTCATTTGCTTCAATTATACACTGCAGTGGTGAGGTCACATCTTTAAATACTGTGCACAATTTTGGTCTCTGTTTAAGGAAGGTTGTAATGAATTGAGGTGGTTCCAAGGAGGTTCACTGGATTAATACCTGGAATGAGTGGGTTGTCATATGAGGAAAGATTCAACAGGCTGGACTTGTTTCCACTGGAATTTAAGGAGAAAGTGAGGACTGCAGATGCTGGAGATCAGAGCTGAAAATGTGTTGCTGGAAAAGCGCAGCAGGTCAGGCAGCATCCAAGGAGCAGGAGAATCGACGTTTCAGGCATGAGCCCTTCTTCAGGAATCCTGATTTACTGGGAGCGATGCCTAAAAATTAGGGGTCAAGCTTCAATTACAGACATAAGTGGAAATGTTTTCTCAGCGGGTTGTGAGACTTTGGAACTCCTTTCCCTCCTTCCTGGAGGAAGAATTATTGAGTACTTTTAAAGCAGAGAGAGAGATTCCTGTTAGCCAGGGGACTTGAAGGTTGTCTGGAATGGATGGGAATGTGGAACTTGGAACATAGCAGATCAGCTAAGAGAATAGAGTGACGGAACAGGCTTGACAGCCAGAATAGCCTACTCCTAATTTGTACATGCAATATAGTTCAAGTTGTTCAGTGCCAAATACATGTTCCTGACCATCACTTTAAATTTTAATAGAGGATTCATGTTTAACATTCACATAGCATGTCACAGATGTGTCAGGTGCTCAGGCACACGTTCATTGTGTTTTAACAGTGGACAGGTGGGAAATCATAGAAGGTGCACTTCCAGCAGGAGCAACTGCTGAAACTACCTTTAGTAGCTGGCCAGCAACTATTTCTCTCACATTTTTGAGTTTTCTTTGTTTTTCATGATTTGCAGGAGCCAGTGTTGGACTGGGGTGGACAAAATTAAAAATCATGCAACACCAGGTTACAGTTCAATAGGTTTATAGGAAGCATGAGTTTTCGGAGCGCTGCTTCTTCATCAGGTTGTTGTACAGCGCTCCAAAAGCTAGCGCTTCCAAATAAACCTGTTGGACTATAACCTGGTGTTGTGTGATTTTTAACTTTGTTTTTCATGAAAGACTTTAGCACAAGGGGGTACTGTGATCTTGTGATACGCTCTAGAACAATCTGTTCCTCACCATACCAACCCCCTTCTCGCCAAAATTACATGAATGCTTTTGTATGCGATATGGATGAACTGCTTAAATTATTAATTGTTTCTTCAATCTCTTGCTTTTGCAGGTGAGCGGCCATTTCATTGTAATCAGTGTGGAGCATCCTTTACTCAGAAAGGCAATCTTTTGCGCCACATAAAGCTTCATACTGGTGAGAAGCCGTTCAAATGTCACCTTTGTAATTACGCCTGTCGACGCAGAGACGCTCTGTCAGGTCACCTGCGTACACATTCCAGTAAGTTGATCAGTGAATTCAATTATTTAGCGTCATCAAAAATTTTGACATTGTTTCAGATCGAGTTCCAAGAAGTATGAGTAAAGGTCATGATTTGCATGCAAGCTTCATTTGAGGAAATAGGCCAGAAGATATCAAACTATTTCATATTTATAAAATTATAATTTCAAGGAGATATGTAAAATGTTGTCAGAACAGTAAATTTCAGTGATTTTTTTTGTTGACTGCCAGGTTTGTTTGGAAAATACTGATTAAAGTTCTATTTTCTCTGTAGTGATGTAGGACTCATCAAAAGAAACAGAAAATGTTATTAATGATGACCTATTGAATGTTTGACTTTATGTTTAGTTTTTTTTCAGAGTAATTTGCAATGACCTTTACAACCTGTTCAACTATTCTACTTGTATAGATCAACTTTGAATGTTTCAAAAGTTATCCAGTTTCTCAGTATCTTCATGTGATTATTGTGGACAAGGAAGACTACACAGTTCATTATGATTCGTCCATCTGAAAAGACTAAGTTGCTCCGAATGCACAATCCAATTGCTCTTCAATTATTTCAGAGCATTTATTTCCACTATCCTAACTGAAAGTCAATTTATTTCCTCATAGCTTAGCACATCTACCACTTGGAATCAGGCAGGTTCATTTTTGTACTTTAATTTCTCACTTTTGCCTGGTTGACCAAGTTGAATTCAGTGCAATAAAACTATAGCTTCTGCAACTTCCTGTCCATTCACTCTGACTTCCAGCATCTGCAGTCCTTACTGTCTCCTAGTCAATGAAATGATATACTTTGGTCAGGACTTGGACTTGTGAACTTTAACATTCTGATAGCTTTCTTCAGAACTGATGAAGAGTCATTGGATTTGAAATGTTAATTCTGCTTTCTTTCCCCAACAATGCTGCCAGACCTGCTGAGTTTTGCCAGCAATTTCTGTTTTTGTTTCAGATCTCTAGCATCTGCAGTTCTTTGTTTTATTTTACTTGTAAAGTTGTGCCAGATCAAAAACAATTTCCCAGAAATATGCCAGAAAAGGGCCAATCTGTATTATAACTAAGCCATCCGTTACCACTCTGTGCCATATTACTGATCAGACAGTGCTGTTGGTGGACATTTTGTGAAGTATCAATTACTTGTTCCCATCTCAACATCACATTCTCCTGCCTTTGTAGTGATGATCAATGCCTTTTCACTGAGTCTCAAATGATACTTGTTGCAAATCAATATACCATTTGTATGAAAATTGCCTTAATGTTATAGCATTGTTGGACATTGGGACCGGTTCTAGGGAAGGTGGGACTATTACAAAAGGGACGGTCTACATCTAAACCACCGGAACCAATGTCCTTGGGGGAGTTTTTGCTACTGCTGTTGGGGAAGTTTTAAACTAACGTGGCAGGGGACTGGGAACCAGAAGAGAAAACAAGTAGGCAGCGAGGTGAAGACTGCAGACTGTAAGAATAATGAAGATAGCATTAATAAAGGGAAGAATAGGCAGCGAGCAGGTGAACACAAAAGAACTGGTGGCCTGAAGTGCACTACTTTAATGCAAGGAGTATAGTGTGTAAGGTAGATGAACTTAGGGCTTGGATTGGGTGGCATAATGGCACAGTGGTTAGCACTGCTGCCTCACAGCGCCAGAGACCCGGGTTTAATTCCCGCCTCAGGCGACTAACTGTGTGGAGTTTGGACGTTCTCCCCGTGTCTGCGTGGGTTTCCTCCGGGTGCTCCGGTTTCCTCCCACAGTCCAAAGATGAGCAGGTCAGGTGAATTGGCCGTGCTAAATTGCCCATAGTGTTAGGTAAGGGGTAAACGTAGGGGTATGGGTGGGTTGCGCTTCGGCGGGGCGGTGTGGACTTGTTGGGTCGAAGGGCCTGTTTCCACACTGTAAGTAATTTAATCTAATCTAATTGATGCCTGGGAGTATGACATTATTGCCATCACAGAGACTTGGTTGAAGGGCATGATGATTGGCAACTAAATGTTCCAGGATATAGGCGCTTCAGACAGGACAGGGAGGGAAGTAAAAGAGGGGGTGGAGTTGCATTGCTTGTCAGGGATGATATCACGGCTGTGCTAAAGGAAGACACTATGGTGGTCTTGGGTAGTGAGGCATTATGGGTGGAGCTGAGAAATAAGGGTGCAGTTACATTGTTGGGGGCTGTATTACAGACCTCCCAACAGTGAGCGTGAGGTAGAAGAACAAATAGGTAAACAGATTATGAATAGATGTAGAGGCAATAGGGTAGTGGTGATGGGAGATTTTAATTTTCCCAACATTGACTGGGATACACTTAGTGTCAGAGGTCTGGATGGATTAGAATTTGTATGAAGCGTCCAGGAGAGTTTTCTAGAGCAGTATATCAATAGTCCGACGAGGGAAGGGGCCATATTGGACCTGGTACTGGAGAATGAGCCAGGACAAGTGGTAGAAGTTGTGGTGCGGGATTTCTTTGGGAACCGTGACCACAATTCTGTAAGTTTTATAATTCTCTAGATAAAGAAGAGAGTGGTCCTAAGGGAAAAAGTGCTAAACTGGGCCAAGGCCAATTATATCAAAATTAGGCTGGAGCTGGGAAATGTGGATTGGACACAGCTATTTGAAGGGAAGTCTACATTTGAGATGTGGGCGGTTTCAAAGATAGGTTAAAGATAGTGCAGGATAGGCATGTCCCGTTGAAGGCAAAGGATAAGAAGGGCAAGATTCGTGAACTGTGGATGACAGGAGAAATTGTACGACTAGCCAAGAAGAAAAGGGGAGCGTACATAACGTCTAGGCAGCTAAGAACAGAACGAGCCCTGGAGGAATATCGGAAGAGTAGCACAAGTCTAAAACAAGGAATCAAGCGGGCTAAAAGGGATCATGAAATAATTTTAGCTAGCAGAATTAAGGAAAATCCCAAAGCATTTTATTCTTATATAAGAAGCAAGTGGGTAACTAGAGAAAGGATTGGTCCACTAAAAGATAATGAAGGAAGGCTGTGTGTCGAACCTGAGAGAATGGGTGAGATTCTGAATGATTACTTTGCATCAGTGTTCACTGAGGAGAGGAACATGATGAATGTTGCGATTAGAGATAGAAGTTTGATTAGCCTGGATCATGTTGGCATAAGTAGGGAAGATGTGATGGGTAGGCTAGAGGTTCTTAAGGTGGACAAATCCCCAGGACCGGATGGGCTCTATCCCATGTTGCTGAGGGAAGAGAGAGAGAGAGGAAATAGCTGGGGCCCTGACAGATACCTTTGTGGCATCCATAAATACAGGTGAGGTGCCAGAGGACTGGAACGTTGCTCATGTTGTCCCCCTGTACAAGAAGGGTAGTAGGGAAATTCCTGGTAACTACAGGCCAGTGAGCCTGACGCCGGTGGTGGGGAAGTTGCTGGAGAGGGTACTGAGAGATAGGATCTATTTATATTTGGAAAGGAGTGAGCTTATCGGTGATGGGCAACATGGTTTTGTGTGGGGGAGATCGTGCCTTACCAACTTAATAGAGTTCTTTGAGGAAGTGACCAAGTTGTTAGATGAAGGAAGGACTGTTGATGTCATATACATGGACTTTAGTAAGGCGTTTGATAAGGTTCCCCATTGTAGACTAATGGAGAAAGTGAAGTCTCATGGTGTGCAGGGTGTTCTAGCTAGGTGGATAAAGAATTGGTTGAGCAACAGCAGACAGAGAGTAGTAGTTGAAGGGAGTTTCTCGAAATGGAGAAAGGTGACCAGTGGTATTCCACAGGGGTCAGTACTGGGGCTACTGTTGTTTGTAATATACATAAATGATCTGGAAGAGGGCACTGTTGGTATGGTCAGCAAGTTTACAGATGACAAAAAGTTTGGTGGAGTGGCAGAAAGCATAAGGGACTGTCAGAGAATACAGGAGGATATAGATAGACTGGAGAGTTGGGCGGAAAAGTGGCAGATGGCTTTCACCTAGACAAATGTGAGGTGATACATTTAGGCAAGTCTAAATCTAGGGCCAATTATACAATGAATGGAAGAGCCTTGGGAAAAGTTGATGGGCAGAGAGATCTGGGAGTGCAGGTCCATTGTACCCTGAAGATTGCTGCACAGGTGGATAAAGTGGTCAAGAAGGCATACAGTATGCTTACTTCATTGGATGGGGTATTGAGTATAAGAGCTGGCAAGTCATGTTAAAATTGTACAAGACATTGGTTCGGCTGCATTTAGAATACTGTGTACAGTTCTGGGCGCCACATTACCAAAAGGATGTGGACGCTTTGGAGAGGGTGCAGAGAAGGTTGACGAGGATGTTGCCTGGTATGGAAGGTGCTAGCTATGAGGAGAGGTTGAGTAGGTTAGGTTTGTTTTCATTAGAAAAAAGGAGATTGAGGGGGGACCTGATTGAGGTTTATAAAATCATGAAGGGTATAGACGGGGTGGATAGAGACAAGCTTTTTTCTAGGGTGAAGGATTCAATAACGAGAGGTCATGCTTTCAAGGTGAGAGGTGGAAAGTTTAAGGCGGATACACGCAGCAAGTATTTCACACAGAGAGCGGTGGGCATTTGGAACACGTTGCCAGCAGAGGTGGTAGAGGCAGGCATGGTTAGATTCATTTAAGATGTTAAAAATCACACAACACCAGGTTATAGTCCAACAGGTTTAATTGGAAGCATACTAGCTTTCGGAGCGACGCTCCTTCATCAGGTGATGAAGGAGCATCGCTCTGAAAGCTAGTGTGCTTCCAATTAAACATGTTGGACTATAACCTGGTGTTGTGTGATTTTTAACTTTGTACACCCCAGTCCAACACCGGCATCTCCAAATCATTTAAGATGTGTCTGGACAGATGCATGAGTAGGTGGGGAGCAGAGGGATGCAGATGCTGAGGAATTGACCGACAGGTTTAGACAGTACATTTGGATTGGCTGAGGCTTGGAGGGCCGAAGGGCCTGTTCCTGGGCTGTAAATTTTCTTTGTTCTTTGTTCTTCTTTATCCCTTTCCTTGTGTTTAACCAAAATGTTAGTAAATCATTTAATTTTTCTTATTTGTAGTAGCCTTTCAAATGTAAATTTAACTTTTAATATTCTGTTATCAAAATAGAAAACAATATTTATCGTTCCAGAAATTGTATTTTTTATGATCTAGCTTTATAAAATTAATTTGCTGTACTTGTAACTTCATGGTTTTAATATCAGTGAATTAAAATCTCAAGTGGCACAAAATTGACTTTCTGAAACAAAAACATTTAGAATGGTTCAATTTCAAAACCAAAAGCAAAGGGTTCTAAAAATGTACCAAGAAAGTGTTAAAATATGGACCCATTAAACCTCATAATTTAATAAAACTTATAAATGCTAAAAGACTTAAAATAGACAAGTCTGCAAGACCTGATGGTTTCCACCCAGACTATTAGAACGAATGCTAACATACTGCAGAGGTTTTAAACCTGAAATAAATGTAAAAAATGTTGGAAATACACTGCTGTTTAGAGAAATTGAAAGAGAAATTATTTAACCAACATTTCAGAATCATCAAACCTGAAATCTTGTTTCTCTCTCCACAAATATTACCAAATCTTCTGAGTATTTCTAGGATTTTCCCTTTGTTAGCGAATTTTGAGAAGATTGAGATTCTGGATGTAGGTTTGCTTGCTGTTCGTAAAAACGAACCTTCCAGCTCAGTGAGCAAACCTACATTCATTTTCCCTCTTTATTAAAATAAGCTTGACGAGGATCATGTAAATATAGCTGTTATAATTTTCTACAGTATTTTCAATCTAGAAATTGTGTTTTCAGGTTGGAAAATGGTACTCCATGAATAAAAAGAGACGGTGAAACCAGTAACTTCAGACTTATTAGTTTGGTGGTCAGGTTACTGGAGAGAATAACTGAGTATTTGGGAGGTTTTCAATTGATCATAGAGAAACAGGATGTACTTGTGATTGTCAGGTTACTTTTGACAAACTTAGTTGAGATTATGAAGAGAACCATAGCATGGTGCTTAAGGGAATGTCTATGGAAGATGTCTGTAAGGACTTCCGGAAAATATTTTGTAAGGTCCTGCAGCAGAGGTTCAAAGTAAAAATTAGAGCATTTGGAATTGGAAAGGAGAACAAGAAAACGTTTTTAAATGGAGAAAAGCCGCAGAAATTTGCAATACAATGGGCTTTTGGGTACCTGTGCAAGAAATACAGACAGCTAGCACACAGGAGCAACAGATAATGAGGAAAGCTAAGGGAATGTTGATCCTTATTTCAAGGGTGTTGATGTATCAGAGTAGGGAAGCATTACAGCAACTATGCAAGATGCTGGTGAGAGCACATCTGGAGTATTGTGAACAGTTTTGGTCCCCCTTATTTAATTGGAGACCGTTCAGAGAAGGTTCACTAGGATGATCCACTTTATGGAAGATTGTTTTATTAGTAAAGGTTAAACGGGCTGTGATTTGACTGATTAGAATTTAGAAGTATGAGAGGTGATCTCATTGAAACTTGCAGGATTCTTAAGGGGCCTGACAGGGTAAATGCTGAGAGGATGTTTCCCCTCATGGGAAAGTCTCGAACCAGAAGGAATAGCCTCAGTTAAGTAGCACCAATTTAAGACTGAGTTTCAGATTAGATTCTTCTCTCAGTGTTGAGAGTCTTTGGAAATCCTTGCCAAAGAGATCTGTGGGAGCAGAGTTCTTGTGTATATTTAGGGCTGAGGTAGATAGATTCTTGATCCATTGGAGAATCAAAGCTTACAGAGAAAATGCAGGAAAGTGAATGTGAGACTCCGATTGAATGGTGAAGCAGGTTCAAGGGGTGGAACAATCTACTCGTGTTCCTATTGTTTATAGTCTTATGGCTGATCATCATTGATGCTAAACATAAACCTTCTAAACCTACATTTATTGGTGAATAGAAACATGTAAAAAGTGATCCATTTTGGTCAGGAGGAAAAGCAGAGGGATCAGAGTGTGAAATGTACAATTTTAACGCAGGTGTAGAAGCAGAGGGACCGAGGTGTATATGTGCAAAAATCATTGTAATTGGCAGAGCAATGAAAGCATGGTACAGCAGATGCTGGTGATCTTAAGTAAAAAAAGGAGGTGCTAGAGAAGCTCATTATGTCTCACAATATAAAAATCAAGAGGGTAGCCAGGGAAAGGGTTGACCCACTCAAGGACAAAGGATGGAATCTATGTGTGGAACCAGGAGAGGTAGCTGAGGTCCTAAATGAATACTTTGTGTTGGTATTCATCAAAGGGAATAAAACTGATGGAGGATGATCTCAGGGAAGGGAGTGTCAAATTTCTAAGACAGGCCAGAGTGTTACAAGGGGACATAAATTTAAGGTGAAGGGTGGAAGGTATAGGGGAGATGTCAGGGGTGGGTTCTTTACCCAGAGAGTGGTGGGGGCATGGAATGCGCTGCCCGTGGGAGTGGTGGAGTCGGAATCATTGGCGACCTTTAAGCGGCATTTGGATAGGTACATGGATGGGTACTTAATCTAGGTTAGAAGTTCGGCACAACATCGTGGGCCGAAGGGCCTGTTCTGTGCTGTATTGTTCTATGTTCTATGTTGCTATTAAAAAGGAAGAAGTATTATGCGTCTTAAGAAGTATTAAGGTAGTTAAGTCCCCGGGTCTTGAAAAGATCTATCCCAGAATTTTGTAGGAGGCAAGAAAACCAATTGCTGGAGCATTAACAGAAAACGTTATAGCCTCTTTGGCCACAGGTGAGGTCCCTGAGGACTGGAGAATCGCCAACATTGTCTCATTGTTTAAGGAGGGTAACAGGGATAATCCAGGAAATGATGGGCCCGTGAGCCTCACATTGGTGGTATTAGAAATAATTCTCAGCAACAAGATCTATACGCTTTTAGAAGCAAATGGACTTCTTAGTGATAGACAGCATGGTGTTGTGCTGGGGGGTGGGGGTGGGAGTTTGGGTGGTCGTACCTCACTGACTTGATTGAGTTTTTTTTTGAGGAGGTGATGTAGATGGTTGATGAGCATAAAGTGGTTGATGTTCTCTATATGAACTTCAGTAGGGCCTTTGACAAGGTCCCTCATGGCAGACTGGTATAAAAGATGAAGTCACATGGTATCAGGGATGAGCTGGCAAGATGGATACAGAACTGGCATAGTCATAGGAGACAGAGGGTAGTGGCGGAATAATGCTTTTTGGAATGGAGGGTTGTGACTAGCGGTGTTCCACAGGAATCGGTGCTGGGAGCTGTGCTGTTCTTGGCCTACTTAAATGATTTGGAGGAAAATGTAGCTAGTCTAATTAGTAAGTTTGCGGACAATGCAGAAATTGGTGGAGTTGTGAGTAGTTAGGAGGATTGTCAGAGAATACAGCAGGATATAAATCACTTGGAGGCATGGGCAGAAAAATGTCAGTTGGAGTTTAATCTGGACAAGTTCGAAGTGATGCATTTTGGAAGGTCAAGTACAGGTGGAAATTATACAGTGAATGGCAGAAACCTTAGGAGTATTAATTTGCAGAGTGATCTGGGTGTGCAGATCCACAGATCATTGAAGGTGGCAGTGCAGGTAGATAAGCAGTAAAAAGGCCTATGTCATGTTTGCCTTCATTGGAAGGGGCATGCAGCACAAGGATAGACAAGTTATGCTGCAGCTTTATAGAACTTTAGTTACGCCACACTTGGAATATTGCTTAAAGTTCTGGGTCACCACACCACCAGAAGGATGTGAGTACTTGGGAGAGGATACGTAGAACAATACAGCGCAGAACAGGCCCTTCAGCCCTCGATGTTGTGCCGATCTGTGAACTAATCTAAGCCCATTCCCCTACACAATCCCATCATCATCCATATGCTTATCCAAGGATTATTTAAATGCCCCTAATATGGCTGAGTTAACTACATTGGCAGGTAGGACATTCCACATACTTACCACTCTCTGCGTAAAGAACCTGCCTCTGACATCTGTCTTAAATCTATCACCCCTCAACTTGTAGCTATGCCCCCTCATACAAGCTGACATCATCATTCTAGAAAAAAGACTGTCACTGTCTACTCTATCTAATGCTCTGATCATCTTGTGTGTCTCTATCAAATCTTCTCTTAGCCTTCTTCTCTCCAATGAGAACAGACCCAAGTCTCCCAGGCTTTCCTCATAAGACCTTCCCTCTAAACCAGGCAACATCCTGGTAAATCTCCTCTACACCTTTTCCAATGCTTCCACATCCTTCTTGTAATGAGGCAACCAGAACTGGACACAATATTCTGAGTGTAGCCACACTAGCGTTTTATATAGTTATAGCATGATGTTATGGATCTGGAATGTAATCCCTCTACCAATAAAACTTAACACACCGTATACCTTCTTAACAGCACTATCAACCTGGGTGGCAACTTTCAGGGATCTATGTACATCGACTTCAAGATCCCTCTGCACATCCACACTACCAAGAATTTTTCCATTGACCCAGTACTCTGACTTCCTGCTATTTTTCCCAAAGTGCATCACCTCACATTTATCTGTATTGAACTCCATTTGCCACCTCTCAGCCCAATTCTGCAGTTTATCCAAGTCCCCCTGCAACCTGTAACATTCTTCCAAACTATCCACTACTCCACTAGCTTTAGTGTCATCTGCAAATTTACTTGCCCATCGCCTGCGTCCAAGTCAGTTATAAAAATGACAAACAGCAGTGGTCCCAAAACAGGTCCTTGTGACACACCACTAGTAACTGGACTCCAGACTGAATATTTTCCATCAACTACCACTTGCTGCCTTCTTTCAGAAAGCCAGTTTCCAATCCAAACTGCTAAATCACTCTCAATTCCAAGCCTCTCCATTTTCTCCAACAGCCTACCACATGGAACCTTATCAAAGGCTTTACTGAAGTCCGTGTACACCAAGTCAACTGCCCTACCTTCATCCACCTTCTCAAAAACCTCACTGAGGTTTTTGAGAGATGACTAGCCCTTGACAAAACCATGTTGACTATCTGCAATCAAATTGTTGCTTACTAGATGATTATAAATCCAATCTCTTATAATCCTTTCCAAACCTTTTCCTACAACAGACATAAAGCTCTGGTCTATAATTACCTGGGTCATCTCTATTGCCTTTCTTGAACAAAGGCACATTTACAATCCTCCAGTCCTCTGGTACTAAACCTGTAGACAATGAAGACTCAATGATCAAGGCCAAAGGCTCCAACACCACCTCCCTAGCTTCCCAGAGTATCCTCGGGTAAATCCCATCTGGCCCGGGGGACTTGTCTACTTTCGCTCCTTCTAGAATTGATAATACCTCTTCCTTACTAACCTTGATCCTTTTTAGTCTAATATTCTGTATCTCATTCTTCTCCGCTACAATATTATTCTTTTCCTGATCTCCACAGGGTCCACACACAACTTCCCACTTCTGTCTGACTAGCCCTATTCCTACCCTAGTCATCCTTTTATTCCGCACATACCTATAGAAAGCTTTAGGGTTTCATTTATTCTACCTGCTAAAGACTGCGCATGTCCTCTCTTTGCTCTTCTTAACTGTCTGTTTAAATCCTTCCTAGCTAATCTGTAACTCTCCATCGCCTCATCTGAATCATCTTGTCTCAACGTCACAAAAGCTTCCTTCTTCCGTTTAACAAGAGATGCAGTTTCTCTTGTAAACCACAGTCCCCTTACCTTATCACTTCCTCCCTGCCTGACAGGGACATATCTATCAAGAACACGCAGTATCTATTCCTGAAATCAGCTCCACATTTTGATTTGTCCCCATCCCCTGCATTTTTCTACCCAATTCTATGCATTCTAAGTCTTGCCTAATCACATTATAATTGCCCTTCCCCTATCTATAATTCTTGCCCTGTGGCATGTGCCTATCCCTTTCCATCGCTAAACTAAACATAACCGAATTATGGTCACTGTCTCCAAAGTGCTCATCTACCACTAAATTTAAACACCTGGCCTCGTTCATTACCAGGAACCAGATCCAGTGTGGCCTCCCCTCTTGTCGGCTCTCCTGCACACATTGGACAAAAACTGATCCATCTGACGTACTAGAGTTATAGCATTTCCAGTCAATGTTGGGGAAGTTAAAGTCCCCCATAATGACCACCCTATTCCTTTCACACCTACCCAGAACCGTTTTGCCGCTCCTCTCCTCCACATCCTTGGAACTCTGTGGAGGCCTGTAAAAAACCTCCCAGCAGGGAAAAGTGTACAGAAAAGGTTTACCTGGATGTTGCCTGGTATAGGGAATTTTAGCTATGAAGAAAGGTTGGATAGACGAGGTTTGTTGTCACTGTCAACTAGGAAGAGGTTGAGGGGGTGACCTGACAGAAGTTTAAGATTGTGAATGACATGGATAGAGTGGAAAGTATGAGACTTTTTTCCCCAGAGTGAAGGGGTCAATAACTAGGGGATACAAGCCCAAGATCCGGGGCAGGGGGAGCAGTTTAAAAGAGAGATTTTCACACAAAAGATGGTGAGTGCCTGGAACGCGCTGCCAGAGGAGGTGGTGGAAGCAGACACAATAGCAGCATTCAAGAAGCACCTGGACAAATACAGGAATAGGAAAAGGAATAGAGGGATATGGATGCTGTAAGTGAAGACAGTTTTAATATGTTAGGGCAAAATGTGTCGGTGCAGGCTTGGAGGGCTGAAGGGCCTGATCCTGATTAGAATAGATTACTTACAGTGTGGAAACAGGCCCTTCGGCTCAACAAGTCCACACCGACCCGCAACCCACCCAGACCCATTCCCCTACATTTACCCCTTCACCTAACACAATGGGCAATTTAGCGTGGCCAATCCACCTAACCTGCACATTTTTGGATTGTGGGAGGAAACCGGAGCAAACCCACACAGACACGGGGAGAATGTGCAAACTCCACACAGAGAGTCGCCTGAGGCGGGAATTGAACCCGGGTCTCTGACACCGTGAGGCAACAGTGCTAACCACTGTGCCACCACTTTTTATAATTGGAATGCAGCAAAACATCAGTGCACAATAAAAGGAAAATTGATGTCCTGTGCTGTATTATTGCTCTTTGTTCTTAATATCTGTGGAGAGTGGAACATAGTTAATGTTTTGAGTTTAATATGATTCTTCTTTGGAACTGAAATTTCACAGATGCTGCCAGACCTGCTGATCTTTTTTTTGCACTTTCTATTTTATACTGAAGGTGAAAGGGAAGGATGAGATAATAATTAATATGCAATTGTTGATTTGTGACATTTTCAAAATCCTGAAGGGTCAGAACAGGGTAGATGGGGAGATTCTTTTCCCATTGACAGAAGACTCCATTTAAAGTGATTACAAAAGAACCAGAGACAACATGAAGAGAAAAATATTTATATGGCTACATGCAAAAGGCATGTTGCTTTCAAAGCTAGGAAGGACATAATCTTCCCCTGTGCTGTAAAGTTTTAATGATTCTGTTGAGTACCAGCCCAACTCGCTTTTAAAATTATTTGAAATCAGCTTCCACCACTTTTCAGGGAGAGTGCTGTAGATCTCAATAATTCAGTGAAAATATTACATCCACCTTCCATCCTGATCTTTTCCCAGTAATTCTGTGGTGAGTAACTTATCTCCTAACTCCCCAAAGTCAGTCCACCATCTATAAGGCATAATTCAGGAGTGCGCCAAAAACAGAGTACTGGAGAAGCCTTGCAAGTCTAACAGCATCTGTAGAGAGAAAATAGAATTAACGTTTCGATCCAGTGACCCTTTGTCAGTTCTGGATTTGAAATATTAACTCTGTTTTCTCTCGACAGATGTTTCTCTCCAGCACTCTCTGTTTTAGTTCTGATTTCCAGCATCAGAAGCATAATGGAATATTCCCCACTTCTCTAGATGAGTGTAGCTCAAGGTACGTTCAGGACATTCAGCAGCATTTAGGACAAACAGGCCACTAGATTGACAATCTATCACTACCTTCAATATTCACTGTCTCCATCACCAAGGCAGCAGTGTATACCAGTTGCGAGGTGCAATGCAGCAATTACCCAGGCTCCTTCAACAGCATCTTCCAAACTCACATCTTCTAGCACTTAGAATGATATTGATAGCACATGCATTGAACATCATCACTTGCAATTTCACCTCCAAGCCACCATCTTGATTTGGAACTATATTGCCAGCACTGTGGCTATATGTATCCCACATGGATTTCAGAAGTTTAAGAAGGCAACTCATCACCACCTTGACAAGCCTATTAGAGCTAGGCAGTAAATGATGGCCTAGCCAGTGACACCAATTCTTGTGAATGAATTTAAAAAAAAAATTAAATCTACAACTTCTCTTTATTCACCCACTCATCAGAGGAAATTATTTTTCTCAATCTGCCCTATCAAAATCTCAACATCTGAAAGACTGTATGAAGTCACCTTTTGGCTTCTTTGTTCCAAGGAGCACAGTCCTAAATTCTACAATCTCTCCCCATAACTGAAGTTCGCAGCCTCAGTCTAAATATCTTTATTAGTCATATCCTAACATATCAGATGGTCACATCTGATACTCCTTGTTGCTGCCAACTTCTCGGTTTAGCAATTTATAGCCGTGTTATTGATTCATCACCTCATCTGCACAGCGGAAAGTTTCACATTGTCACCTCCACTACAAAGGCATATACTGTAATGTGTGGGTAATTAACAATATAACATAAAGAAACAGAAAATCAGAAAGAACCAGTACAGTTACCTCCTCCTCTGCCATTTATGCAATAATACTTTGCTCTTGTTTGATCTCTTTAACTGTATGCCATTCTATGACCAAGCTCATATTCCAAGGCTGTCACGTATGCTACCGTTCAGTTAACTGTGCAGCAGAAATGTGTAAAATTGTTCCCTTCTTTGCACCTTCCCCAAAAGGTCTGGCATCAGCAGATTATTGTACACTACATTACTTATTAAACTCCAGTTAGAATTTTGACAATACTTTGCAGATTTTCACAGAACATGAGTCATTGAGATAGCATAAAGATGCACTACATATATGTATGTAGAAAAAGAGCACAGCAGTTCAGGCAGCATCCAAGGAGCAGTAAAATCGATTTTTCGGGCAAAAGCCCTTCATTAGGAATAAAGGCAAAGAGCCTGAAGCGTAGAGAGATAAGCTAGAGGAGGGTGGGGGTGGGGAGAAAGTAGCATAGAGTACAATAGGTGAACGGGGGGAGGGGTTGAAGGTGATGGGGCGGGGAGGGTGGAGTGGATAGGTGGAAAAGAAGGTAGGCAGGTAGGACAAGTCATGGGGACAGTGCTGAGCTGGAAGTTTGGAACTAGGGTGAGGTGGGAGAAGGGGAAATGAGGAAACTGTTGAAGTCCACATTGATGCCTTGGGGTTGAAATGTTCCGAGGCAGAAGATGAGGCGTTCTTCCTCCAGGCGTCTGGGGGCGAGGGAGCGGCAGTGAAGGAGGCCCAGGACTTCCATGTCCTCGGCAGAGTGGGAGGGGGAGTTGAAATGTGGGCCACAGGGTGGCGTGGTTGATTGGTGCAGGTGTCCCGGAGATGTTCCCTAAAGCGCTCTGCTAGGAGGCATCCAGTCTCCCCAATGTAGAGGAGACCGCATTGGGAGCAACGGATACAATAAATGATATTAGTGGATGTGCAGGTAAAACTTTGATGGATGTGGAAGGCTCCTTTAGGGCCTTGGATGGAGGTGAGGGAGGAGGTGTGGGCGCTGGTTTTGCATTTCCTGCGGTGGCAGGGGAAGGTGCCAGGATGGGAGGGTGGGTTGTAGGGGGACGTGGACCTGACCAGGTAGTCACGGAGGGAATGGTCTTTGCGGAAGGCGGAAAGGGGTGGGGAGGGAAATATATCCCTGGTGGTGGGGTCTTTTTGGAGGTGGCGGAAATGTCGGCGGATGATTTGGTTTATGCGAAGGTTGGTAGGGTGGAAGGTGAGCACCAGGGGCATTCTGTCCTAGTTACGGTTGGAGGGGTGGGGTCTGAGGGCGGAGGTGCGGGATGTGGACGAGATGCGTTGGAGGGCATCTTTAACCACGTGGGAAGGGAAATTGCGGTCTCTAGAGAAGGAGGCCATCTGGTGTTTTCTGTGGTGGAACTGGTCCTCCTGGGAGCAGATACGGTGGAGGCGGAGGAATTGGGAATACGGGTTGGCATTTTTGCAAGAGGTAGGGTGGGAAGAGGTGTAATCCAGGTAGCTGTGGGAGTCGGTGGGTTTGTAAAAAAATGTCAGTGTCAAGTCAGTCGTCATTAATGGAGATGGAGAGGTCCAGGAAGGGGAGGGAGGTGTCAGAGATGGTCCAGGTAAATTTAAGGTCAGGGTGGAATGTGTTGGTAAAGTTGATGAATTGCTCAACCTCCTCGTGGGAGCACGAGGGGGCGCCAATGCAGTCATCAATGTAGCGGAGGAAGAGGTGGGGAGTGGTGTTGGTGTAACTACGGGAGATCGACTGTTCTATGTAGCCAACAAAGAGACAGGCATAGCTGAGGCCCATACGTGTGCCCATGGCTACCCCTTTGGTCTGGAGGAAGTGGCAGGATTCGAAGGAGAAATTGTTAAGGGTGAGGACCCCTCCAACCGTAACAAGGAATCCGCCCTCAGACCCCACCCCTCCAACCGTAACAAGGAAAGAGACCGCAATTTCCCTTCCCACGTGGTTAAAGATGCCCTCCAACGCATCTCGTCCACATCCCGCACCTCCGCCCTCAGACCCCACCCCTCCAACCGTAACAAGGACCTAACGCCCCTGGTGCTCACCTTCCTCCCTACCAAACTTCGCATAAACCAAATCATAGAACATAGAACATAGAATATAGAACAATACAGCACAGAACAGGCCCTTCGGCCCACGATGTTGTGCCGAACTTCTAACCTAGATTAAGTACCCATCCATGTACCTATCCAAATGCCGCTTAAAGGTCGCCAATGATTCTGACTCTACCACTCCCACGGGCAGCGCATTCCATGCCCCCACCACTCTCTGGGTAAAGAACCCACCCCTGACATCTCCCCTATACCTTCCACCCTTCACCTTAAATTTATGTCCCCTTGTAACACTCTGTTGTACCCGGGGAAAAAGTTTCTGACTGTCTACTCTATCTATTCCTCTGATCATCTTATAAACCTCTATCAAGTCACCCCTCATCCTTCGCCGTTCCAACGAGAAAAGGCCGAGAACTCTCAACCTATCCTCGTACGACTTCCTCTCCATTCCAGGCAACATCCTGGTAAATCTTCTCTGCACCCTCTCCAAAGCTTCCACATCTTTCCTAAAGTGAGGCGACCAGAACTGCACACAGTACTCCAACTGTGGCCTAACCAAAGTCCTGTACAGCTGCAACATCACTTCACGACTCTTGAATTCAATCCCTCTGCTAATGAACGATAATACTCCATAGGCCTTCTTACAAACTCTATCCACCTGAGTGGCAACCTTCAAAGATCTATGTACATAGACCCCAAGATCCCTCTGTTCCTCCACCTGACTAAGAACCCTACCATTAACCCTGTATTCCGCATTCTTATTTGTTCTTCCAAAATGGACAACCTCACACTTGGCAGGGTTGAATTCCATCTGCCACTCCTCAGCCCAGCTCTGCATCATATCTAAGTCCCTCTGCAGCCGACAACAGCCCTCCTCACTGTCCACAACTCCACCTATCTTCGTATCATCTGCAAATTTACTGACCCACCCTTCGACTCCCTCATCTAAGTCATTAATAAAAATTACAAACAGCAGAGGACCCAGAACTGATCCCTGCGGAACTCCACTTGTAACTGGGCTCCAGGCTGAATATTTACCATCTACCACCACTCTCTGCCTTCGACCGGTTAGCCAGTTTTCTATCCAATTGGCCAAATTTCCCTCTATCCCGTGCCTCCTGACTTTCCGCATAAGCCTACCATGGGGAACCTTATCAAATGCCTTACTAAAATCCATGTACACTACATCCACTGCTCTACCCTCATCCACATGCTTGGTCACCTCCTCGAAGAATTCAATAAGACTTGTAAGGCAAGACCTACCCTTCACAAATCCGTGCTGGCTGTCCCTAATCAAGCAGTGTCTTTCCAGATACTCATAAATCCTATCCCTCAGTACCCTTTCCATTACTTTGCCTACCACAGAAGTAAGACTAACAGGCCTGTAATTCCCGGGGTTATCCCTATTCCCTTTTTTGAACAGGGGCACAACATTCGCTACTCTCCAGTCCCCTGATACCACCCCCGTTGCCAGTGAAGACGAGTAGATCATTGCCAACGGTACTGCAATTTCTTCTCTTGCTTCCCACATAATCCTAGGATATATCCCGTCAGGCCCGGGGGACTTGTCTATCCTCAAGTTGTTCAAAATGTCCAACACATCTTCCTTCCTAACAGGTATCTCTTCTAGCTTACCAGTCCATTTCACACTCTCCTCTTCTACAATACGGTCCCTCTCGTTCGTAAATACTGAAGAGAAGTACTTGTTCAAGACCTCTCCTATCTCTTCCGACTCAATACACAGTCTCCCACTGCTGTCCTTGATCGGACCTACCCTTGTTCTCGTCATTCTCAGGTTTCTCACATACGCATAAAATGCCTTGGGGTTATCCTTGATCCTATCCGCCAACGATTTTTCATGCCCTCTCTTAGCTCTCCTAATCCCTTTCTTCAGGTCCCTTCTGGCTATCCTGTATCCCTCCACTGCTCTGTCTGAATCCTGTTTCCTCAACCTTATGTAAGCCTCCTTCTTCCTCTTTACCAGACATTCAACCTCTCTCGTCAACCAAGGCTCCCTCACACGACCATTTCTTTCCTGCCTGATAGGTACATACATATCATGGACACGTCGTATCTGCTCTTTGAAAAAGTTCCACCTTTCCACCACATCCTTCCCTGACAGCCTATGCTCCCAACGTATGCTCCTCAAATCCTGCCTTACAGCATTGTAATTTCCCTTCCCCCAATTATAAAATCTACCTTGTTGTGCGCACCTATCTCTCTCCATAACCAAGGTGAAAGTCACAGAATTGTGGTCACCATCACCAAAATGTTCACCCACTAACAAGCCCACCACTTGTCCCGGTTCATTACCGAGTACCAAATCCAATATGGCCTCCCCTCTGGTTGGACAATCTACATACTGAGTTAGAAAAGCTTCCTGGACACACTGCACAAACACCGCCCCATCCAATCTACTTGATCTAAAGAGCTTCCAATCAATATTTGGGAAGTTGAAGTCGCCCATGACTATGACCCTGTGGCTTCTGCACCTTTCCAAAATCTGTTTCCCAATCTGTTTCTCCACATCTCTGCTGCTATTGGGGGGCCTATAGTAAACACCCAACAAGGTGACTGCACCTTTCCTATTTCTGACTTCAGCCCATACTACCTCCAGAGGCAGATCCCCCTCAAACTTCCTTTCTGCAGCCGTTATACCATTTCTAATTAGCAATGCCACCCCCCCTCCTTTTTTCCCACCCTCCCTAATCTTACTGAAACATCTGTAACCAGGAACCTCCAACAGCCATTCCTGTCCCTCATCTATCCACGTTTCCGTGATGGCCACAACATCGTAGTCCCAGGTACCGATCCACGCCTTAAGTTCACCCACCTTATTTCTGATACTCCTTGCGTTGAAGTATACGCACTTGAGCCCATCTCTGTGTCCGGAAGTAGTCCCTGTCAGTGCTACCTTCTCCACAGCCTCCCTACAGTCTTGGGCATCCTGACACACAGCTAGCTTACTTGCTGGACTACAAGTCCGGATCCCATCCCCCTGCCAAATTAGTTTAAACCCCCCCGAAGAGTGCTAGCAAACCTACCCCCCAGGATATTGGTGCCCTTCTGGTTCAGGTGCAACCCGTCCTGTTTGTACAGGTCCCACCTTCCCCAGAATGCAGTCCAATTGTCCAAATATCTGAAGCCCTCCCTCCTACATCAGCCTTGCAGCCACGTGTTCAACTGCACTCTCTCCCTATTCTTTGCCTCACTGTCACGTGGTACCGGCAACAACCCAGAGATGACGACTCTGTCTGTCCTAGCTTTTAGCTTCCAGCCTAACTCCCTGAGCTCTTGAATGACCTCCCCACCCCTCTTCCTACCTATGTCGTTGGTGCCAATGTGTACCACGACTTCTGGCTGAACACCCTCCCCCTTAAGGATTCTGAAGACACGGTCTGAGACGTCTCGGACCCTAGCACCCGGGAGGCAACAAATCATCCGCCGACATTTCCGCCACCTCCAAAAAGACCCCACCACCAGGGATATATTTCCCTCCCCACCCCTTTCCGCCTTCCGCAAAGACCATTCCCTCCGTGACTACCTGGTCAGGTCCACGCCCCCCTACAATCCACCCTCCCATCCTGGCACCTTCCCCTGCCACCGCAGGAACTGCAAAACCTGCGCCCACACTTCCTCCTTTACCTCCATCCAAGGCCCTAAAGGAGCCTTCCACATCCATCAAAATTTTACCTGCCCGTCCACTAATATCATTTATTGTATCCGTTGCTCCCGATGCGGTTTCCTCTACATTGGGGAGACTGGATGCCTCCTAGCAGAGCGCTTTAGAGAACATCTCCGGGACACCCGCACCAATCAACCACACCACCCTGTGGCCCAACATTTCAACTCCCCCTCCCACTCTGCCGAGGATATGGAGGTCCTGGGCCTCCTTCACTGCCGCTCCCTCACCACCAGACGCCTGGAGGAAGAACGCCTCATCTTCCACCTCGGAAAACTTCAACCCCAGGGCATCAATGTGGACTTCACAAGTTTCCTCATTTCCCCTTCCCCCACCCCACCCTAGTTCCAAACTTCCAGCTCAGCACTGTCCCCATGACTTGTCCTACCTGCCTACCTTCTTTTCCACTTATCCACTCCACCCTCCCCCTGCCCCGATCTATCACCTTCATCCACTCCCCCACTAACCCATTGTACTCTATGCTACTTTCTCTCCACCCCAACCCTCCTCTAACTTATCTCTCTACGCTTTGGCTCTCTGCCTTTATTCCTGATGAAGGGCTTTTGCCCGAAACATCGATTTTACTGCTCCTCGGATGCTGCCTGAACTGCTGTGCTCTTCCAGCACCACTAATCCAGAATCTGGTTTCCTGCATCTGCAGTCATTGTTTTTACCTGTATGTAGAAAAAGTTATTTACCTTGTCGCTGAAGAATTTTTGTACTTTGAATTTTATCAAAGAACAAAAGAATTATGACAAAATGACCGGCAGTCACTCTGCTTTGACTACCTCATGTATCACTCCAAGTGAGCATTACTGACTGCTGCAATTAGTGAGACTATGGCAACTATGACAGTATGACTCTATAACAGCCTTTCATAGCCATAGTCATACTCATGGGATACCTTACAATGTGCTCGACCTTCTGTCACTATCCTTGGTATGGTCTGTCTTACTGGAATGACAGACCTGCCGAAGATCATCACGCATTTTTGGAAAGGGAATTGCCTGCGGAGCCCTCAACATTAACTCCAGACCTTATCAAATTTCATGGCATCAGGTCAAACATGAACAAGGAAACCGCCTGCTGATTGCCACCTATGTTCCCCCTCGGCTGATGAATCATGTTGAACTCCACTTGAAGGAAACACTGAGGGTGGTAAGGACCAGGGGTGTACTCTGGGTGGGGAGCCTCAATGTCAATCACTAAGATTGGCTCGACAACACACTGTTGACCAAGCTGGCTGAGAGCTAAAAGATGTGGCTACAATACTGGATCTGCAGCAGGTTGTGAAGGAGCCACAATAGGGAAATGTCTACTTGACCATGTCCTTAGCAATCTACTTGTCACTTATATTGTCATGGATGGATACATAACTCAAAGTGACCATGGCACAGTCATTGTGGATGTTTTCACAATGAGAATACTCCTACTACCATGGCCTACTTCCATTCTAAATAGAATAGACTCAGTTGGCATGGATTAGTTGGATCATAAGATCAGTTTCCATGCTGTATGACTCTATCACTCCAAAACTATCTAACAACTCAAGACTTGGCACCTACGAGGCTCTGTGGGCCATCTGCATCAGCAGAATTATATTCAACCACAATCTGAACTTGTGTACTGGCATATGCTACATACTATCATTACCATCAACCCTGGTTCAATGAACAGTGCAAGAGAGCAGATTAGGACTAACACCAGGCACAGATTTAAAAAAGAACAAGACGTCAATCTGATGAAGCTACAACACAGGACTACTTGCATATAAGCAGCATGTAATAGACAAGGGCTAAGTAATCCCACAGCTATCACGTGATTTAAGCTCCGTGCCCCTTCCGCATCCAGTCATGAATAAAGGTTGACAGTTATGCTGCTAATAGGCGGTGAGGGCTGTACAAATGTCCCCATCCTCAACAATGGGGGAGCCCAGCACATTGGTGCGAAAGACAAGGCTGAAACATTGACAACAAACTTCAGCCAACAATGCAAAGTGGTTGAACTACCATAGCTTCCTCCAGAGGTCTCCAACATCACAGATGCCAGTCTTCAACTAATTTCATTCAGTCCATGTCAAAGAATAACAAGACTAACTGATATATAAAGGCTACAGGCCCTGACAACATCCAGCAATAATACTGGAGATATGTCCTTCAAAACTTGTCATACCTCCAGTCAAACTGTTACTGTACTGTTCCAAAACTGACATCTTCCCAACATTGTGGAAAATTGCCCAGCTTTCTCCCATGCATAAAAAAACAGAACAAATCCAACACGGCCAATTATTACTACATCAGTCTACTTTCAATCATAACAGAGCAATCGAAGGGGTTGTAAAGAATGCTATCAAATGACATTTGGAAGGGAATATAACCAGTTCACTGACTCAGTTTGGGTTCTGCCAGGGCCACTCTGCTGCTGACCTCATTGCAACCTTGGTCCAAATATGGACAACTGAATTACAGAGGTGAGATGAAAGGGATTGCCCTCGAAATCAAGGCAGCATTTGACCCTGTGTGGCATTAAGGAGCCCTAGCAAAACTGGACTCATGAGGAATTGGGGGGAAATTGTTCACTGGTTATAATCATTCCTGGCACAAAAAAAATGGTAACACAAACGACAATTGCTGGGAAAGTTCAGCAAGCCTGGCAAAATCTGTGAAGAGAAATCCGAATTAACGCTTCAGGTCCAGTGAGCCTCAGAACTGTGATTTCTCTCTCCAGGTGCTGCCAGACTTGCTGAACTTTTCCAGAAATTTGAGCTTTTGTTTCTGATTTATAGCATCCACAGTTCTTTCAGTTTTTACAAAATAAAATGGTTGTGCTTGTTGGTCAGTAATCACAGGACCAAGACATCTCTGCAGCAGCTCCTCAGAGAAGTGCCCAATCATCATCAACTGCTATACCAACGACCATCCCTTTATCACAAGTTCAGAAACGGGAATGTTCTGTGATGATTGTAAAATGTCCATTACCTCATATACCAGATTCCTCTTATACCAGATTCCTCATATACTGAAGCAATCCATGTCCAAATGCAACAAGACCTGGACAATATTCTGGTCAGGGCTGATGAGTGGCAGGTAACATTCATGCCACACAAGTCCCAGGCAATGTTCATTTCCAACAAGAGAGAATTAACAATTGCCGCTTGGCATGCAAATATATTAGCATTGCTGAATGCCTGAGTGTCAACATCATGTTGGTTAACATTGAATAGAAACTGAACTGGATCAACCACATAAATACTATCGCTCCAAGAGCAGGTCAGAGGCTAATAATTGAGTGAGTAATTCACCTCCACGCTCCATCTACAAGGCATCAATCAGGAGTGTAATGGAATACTCTCCACTTGGTAGTGTAGCTCAACAATACTCAACAAATTTGAAACCATCCAGAACAAAGCAGCCAGTTTGATTAGCACCCCATCCATAACTTTCATACCCTCTCCTTTCACCTCCAACTCTTAGTGGCAGCACAGTGACATCTACAAGATTCGCTGCAGCAACTCACCAAGTCACCTCTACTAGACTCTTCCAAACCCACAGCCTCTACCACCTAAAAGGGCCAGGTAGCAGATACACTGAAACATCACATCCTGCAAGATCCTCTCCAGGTCATACACAATCCTGACATGGACCTACATCACCACTCCTTTAATGTAACTTCCTCAAAATCCTGGAACTTCCTCCCTAATTGCACTGTGGGTGTTCCTACCCCAAGGACTGCAGCAGTTCAAGAAGCCAGTCCTTGACCTTCTCAAGGGCAACTAGGAATGCGCAATAAATACTGGCCCAGTCAGCAATGTCCATGCACTCTGAATAAATACTGGCCCAGCCAGCAATGTCCATGCACCTGAATAAATACTGGCCCAGCCAGCAATGTCCATGCACCTGAATAAATACTGGCCCAGCCAGCAATGTCCATGCACTCTGAATAAATACTGGCCCAGTCAGCAATGTCCACGCACCCTGAATAAATACTGGCCCAGCCAGCAATGTCCACGCACCCTGAATAAATACTGGCCCAGTCAGCAATGTCCATGCACTCTGAATAAATACTGGCCCAGCCAGCAATGTCCATGCACTCTGAATAAATACTGGCCCAGCCAGCAATGTCCACGCACCCTGAATAAATACTGGCCCAGCCAGCAATGTCCACGCACCCTGAATAAATACTGGCCCAGTCAGCAATGTCCATGCACTCTGAATAAATACTGGCCCAGCCAGCAATGTCCATGCACTCTGAATAAATACTGGCCCAGCCAGCAATGTCCACGCACTCTGAATAAATACTGGCCCAGCCAGCAATGTCCATGCACTCTGAATAAATACTGGCCCAGCCAGCAATGTCCATGCACTCTGAATAAATACTGGCCCAGTCAGCAATGTCCACGCACCCTGAATAAATGCTGGCCCAGTCAGCAATGTCCATGCACTCTGAATAAATGCTGGCCCAGTCAGCAATGTCCATGCACTCTGAATAAATACTGGCCCAGCCAGCAATGTCCACGCACCCTGAATAAATGCTGGCCCAGTCAGCAATGTCCATGCACTCTGAATAAATACTGGCCCAGCCAGCAATGTCCACGCACCCTGAATAAATGCTGGCCCAGTCAGCAATGTCCATGCACTCTGAATAAATACTGGCCCAGCCAGCAATGTCCATGCACTCTGAATAAATGCTGGCCCAGTCAGCAATGTCCATGCACTCTGAATAAATACTGGCCCAGCCAGCAATGTCCATGCACCCTGAATAAATACTGGCCCAGCCAGCAATGTCCATGCACCCTGAATAAATACTGGCCCAGCCAGCAATGTCCATGCACCTGAATAAATACTGGCCCAGCCAGCAATGTCCATGCACCCTGAATGAAAGAAATAAAAATGACCACTTTATCACTTCACTCAGTCACATCACAAAGTTTTTCACATAATGAATTGCTCTTTTTGAATGTAGTGACTATCAAGCTTCCCAGTTAGCAGGAGCAGGAGACAAAACCAGACCCATAACGTCTGCTCTAGTTTCAGATCTCATACTGATATTTTTGACCACTAAAAGTTGGTTTTGGACTTGTGTCTAAGTCTCCTCCACCCCCGCACTAGTTTGGTGGTGTTTTTGCTGCCACTAACTGCATGATCTCTGTTTGTGCGGGTGTGCTCAGTGCATTTGCAGTTCTGGATTCGAACATTTAATTACGAGATTCTGAGATAAATATGTTGAAATCGAGGATGCTGGCTTATCGTCTGTGACTTCTGTGATGTCCCAACTTCAGCTTACTTGCAGCTCACCCCATTGCAGCCTGCACTGCTCTCATCATCCCTTCTCCCTGGCCCTGACCCAAACTTACACAGACCCTTACTATCACCACAGACAACTCATTCCAACATCAAGGAGAAACTTATTGAGAATGGAAGCTTCATATTCTAAGTTACGGATCAATTGACCTGTCAATCAGGTTGACATATACTGTGGCTTAATGCAAGGGAAAGAACTGGGAGAGAGAAACTGGGGAGTTAGAAAATGTATTTAGGGAGGAAGTTGGGGAGGTACTTTCAGCTTCTGAGGGTGTTTTTGGAAGCAGGCCTCCAGGAAAGAGAGGGTATTGAGGATGGAAGCAGATGATGAAGAGGTTTCTAAGTGGCAAGCGATTATGAGTTTGAGGGAGTGCCGTGGGTGTGGGAGTTGATGTGCAGGGTAAGGCTAACACTGAAGCTACAAACAGCAAATAATCTAACCGACAGTTTTCTCATTTCACTACACCCTTCCTCTGCACAAACACGCTCTCCTGAAATGACAATACATTTGCTGTTAGCTGGAGTGAGATTTACACTGTGCAGACACTTTTTCACTACATGCGAACAACTGAAAGTAATTAGCATTTGTCAGATCCTCCCTCTTATGACCTCGTCCTGTTGCTCAAAACCACTCACCACAACAAAAGAATCAATAAAGCTAAGATATATTACACATTCCAGCACATAAGGTTTTAAATTTATACTTTATCCTGCATTTCTTTTTAATCCATATGCCTGGAGACATGGATAACAATCCATTCATTGACTGTGGAAGCTCAGTCTTTGAGTACATTTAAAGTAGAGGTTGACAAATGTTTGATGATCAGTGGAGCAGAGGATTATGGGGATAGCATGGGTAAAAGGCACTAAAGTGTTCAATCAGCCATGATTGTACTAAATGATGGAACGGGCTTGAAAGGTTTAAGAATGTACTCCAATTCCAGTGTCCATATGCACCTCACAATTTTGGCAGCATTTGATCAGTTGCCAGAGAACCTGAATCTACAGGGAGCCTTTTCTCAATACTGTGATAAGCTGTGACTTTGAGGGGTGGCCACTCATTTATATGTTGAAGAGAGCTGGTGCAAACTCTGGTCCCTGTGGAAGGGTTTTGTTTTATACGTGGGCAGCTGATTTAATGTCCGATGTGCACAGAACGCTTGGTTGCAATTACAAAGTTGATTTGCAGAGTTTCCATGTAGCAAATGATTTTGGAGAGTTTCACCAGCATGCCTGGGTATTGTACTCTGTGGCAGAGTAAATTAGCACAGTTCCTGTCTTCAGATCTTCCTGAAAATCAGCCTCAACATGCAATGTCAGGGAGCACTGCAGCTTGTGCAAAATCAGTTTGTTGGAGGAGTTTCATTCTTTCCACAGTGTGACCTCGCAAGTGTGTTTAACAGATTAAGTTTCAGAACCTTATATGTTGCTGAGAGACAGTGATGGATATTCTTTGTGAGGGTTGTTAAATGGTTTTTGTGGCTCAGCATTGGCTGTTATGTAGGTTAGTTCTGGACTGCTGTGACCAATACAAATTGTTCTGGTCATGGCCCCAGTGATTGCATGGAGCATCTTCGGCCAAAACACAAATTTAAATACTTACCGAGGTTTTAATGTTATATGTTAATGGTAGGGTGGTTATTTACACTAAACAGTCCAGTTTTCAGGTGGACTGACCCATGTCTGCTACCTAATTTGAACCTGATGTCTTATTGTCTGGTAACTTCATAGCGTCAATTGTCCCAGTCTTTGGGAAACATTGTCTGTGGGCTACTGTCCCCTCAACAATCCTTGTGACTATCCAAGCAGGTAGTGGAGAAGGGGTGCCTGGTTGTGATCGAGGGAAGGATGGGAACAGGATTACCTGTCCTTGATGGTGTCGTCATGGTGTGGCTGTACAGACAGTCTGAGGCATACAGTATACTGCTGTCAGCCAAGCAGCTGCTACATGGTGTGAGAAGAAAGTATGAGAGACACAACAGCAGCCTGGTAAAAACAGGTAAAATGCTTCACTCATTTTTTTAAACTGCATTAGCTTGATCAAGGTCCATCAGAAGCTGGAATGTACAAACTCAAATCAGTTTGCTTTAAGTTACTGGGGTCATTTTCTGCAGTTTTTTAAAATAAGCACTGCGTGCATTGGAATCGGCATGAGCATCTTGTATTCCTGAGGGTTGGCTGTGGCCACCCTAGTTAAAGATAAGAATTCCATATGCAAGATCATAAAGATGTGAGCTGAAATGGAAGAATCTAAATGATGGCAATACTTAAACTAAAATCTTGGTGAGGTTGGCATTGTAACTCTTATCAATTGTTGTAAAAGCCCATCTGGTTCATTAATTGTTTTTAGAGAGAAGAAAATCTGCTATCTCTACAGTGACTTCAGACCCATAGCAATGTAGTTGATTCTTAGCCATCCTCTGAAACAGCCGAACAAGTTGCTCAATTTTATCAACTGACAGATTTGAAGTTTCTAGAAAAGGATTGAAACTGGACAGTCTTAGATACCAGAAGTGACAAACACAGCCTTGCAAAATACTCATTACCAACATTTGGAGTCTTGTACCAAAATTGGTACAGCTGTCCCACAGATTGGTCAAGCAATAATCTGAGGCAGTCATACTCACAGAATCATACCCTAAAAATAATGTCCCAAAGGACAGGACAGGCCACACTAGTGGCATACAATGGGGAGGGTTTATCCCTGAGAGTCCAACATTGACTCCAAACCCAGGAAATCTCACAGCATCAAATAAAACATGCTAATTACATCCCCTTCTCCCCCACTGATGAATCAGTGCTCCTTCATGCTGAACACCACTTGGAAGAAGGTCTGAGGATGGCAAGGGTGCAGAATATACTTTGGGTGGGGAAAATAATTTCTTATCACCATAAGTGGCTCATTATCACCACTAGCAACCAGGCTGATTGAGTCTGAAAAAACTTGACCGCTGGACTGGGTCTGCAAGAGGTGGTGAGGAAACCAGTAAGAGGGATAAATATACTTGACTTTGTTCTCACCAATGTTGTGTTCCACTACCACTGTGGTAAATCCAAGTTAACTCAAGAGGTTAGGGGAAGCATCAACATTGAGGAGGAAGAATGCATCTGCACAAAGATGAATGGCAGACCAGATGATTGTTCAGAATCTAAGTTTAGATTTTGGAATTAATATTGGGAAACAATACCACTTTAACCAAAGAACTATGGAAGAAAATATTGCAAATTTGTATTTAAAAATGAGATACCTGAATTCATTGTGTGTTGTACCTACAATGTGGTTTTATTCACGCAACTGGGGAGGATGTTAGACATCTCACATTCATGGGATTGTATACATGGCAGTTTTGCCCAGTGACAAGACTTTAGATTGGTTTTCTGGGAATGCTTAACATGGTAATAAATTTAAAATGTGTTCTTGGGGGAGTGGCTGCAGCTTTGTCTTTGGACAAAAGAGAAGAAACATCCAGTCTGTGAAAAAGAAAGCATCTCTCCCTGTCTCTCACTTCAGTGAGAGGAGAGGTAAGACTAAAATCAGGACAGCAAGTTAGTCTCTGTCTCTGCCCTTCTATCTGATAATACCCTTCTTAAAAGGAAAAAGGGACAAACAACCTTCAGAGATACCAAAAGGGCAAATCCTCAAACAGTGAATGAAAGGGGTCGGGAATCGGTGTGTCTGCACCCATGTTTTCTCATCAGAGAGTTATAAATGAACTGAAAGAAACTGACAGTCAACATCTCGTCAATGCCAGTCATTCAGATTGGTGCCAGAACTGTGCTTCTTTTGTTCTTACTTCGCACATAATATTTGTGGCTTGTCTTTTCTGTCTTTTTGTATGTACATGGAAATTTTTGTAAAAGGGATAGGATTTTAAGTTAAAACACAAGTTAGGAATTTGTGTTTATTTTTTGCCATTTGTTAAAAATAATCTGTGCGCAGTAAACAGCTGTTTTCTGGTTCAGTGCAGAAACCTGCTGAGTATTTTAGCCTGGGTTCACTGGTTACGTAAACTGGGGTCTTTAGATAATTTAATTAAATTTAATAATTTAATTTTAAGCTTGAGATGACTCCAGGAATAGTGGGACTTGAATTCCAAAGTACTCTCCCAATGAGTCATGACATGGCAGAGAATGACTAAAGATTAATCCGGAGGAAGAAATTACGGTACAAGCGGAAGCTGGCTAGGAATGTAAAAATGGGTAACAAGAACTTCTGCAGATTTTTAAAATGAAAAGGAGTAAGTAAAATGAGGGTTGGTCCTCCTGACAGTAGGAAATTAATAGGAGTTAGTAAGGACATGCTGGATAATATGAACATTTATTTTGTTTCTGGCTTTGCCATCAGTAATAGCTGTAAGTCTGCTGGTGGAAGAGAGAGAGAGAGGATCTGAGTGAAATAGTAATCATGAGAGAAGCAGTAATGAGCAAACTGATACAGCTGTAAGCTGGATTCAGACAGACTTCATCCTAGGATCTTAAGAGGTTGTTAATGGCATGGTGGCTGTGTTGGTATTGATTTTCGCAAACTCCATCAATTCAGAAAAGGTTCCATTGGACTGGAAACTAGAAAAATATAACCTCTCTACTCAAGAATGGAGGAAGGCAGAAACCAGGAAACTATAGGTCAATTAGCTTAACATTTGTCATTGGGAACGTATTAGGATCAGTCATTAAAGAGATTATAGCTTTGCACTTAGAACTCAAGGTAATCAGGAAGAGGTTGCAGATGGATGTGGACTGGTTCAGTGAGTGGATGAACATCTGTCAGATGCAGGATAATAGGGAAATGTTATGTTCACTTCTGCAGTGAAAAATAAAATATCAGAACATTAAGTGGAGAACAACTGAAGTATTCCAAGGTGCAGAGGGTGTGAGGTGTTCTAGTTCTAGTTTAGTCATGCTAAATTGCCCATAGTGTTAGATGTAGGGGAATGGGTCTGGGTGGGTTGCTCTTCGGAGGATCGGTGTGGACTTGTTGGGTCGAAGGGCCTGTTTCTACACTGTAAGGAATTTAATCTAATCTAATCTAAATTGCCCTGTAGTGTCCAGGGATGTGTAGGTTAAGTGCATTAACCATGGGAAATATAGGGTGGGGGGATGGGTCTGGGTGGGAGGCTCCTTGGAGGGTCAGTATGGACTTGTTGGACCAAATGGCCTGTTTCCATACTGTAGGGATTCAATGATTGATACCTGGATTGTGCAGTTTGTCTTACGAGAAGAGAATAGGCAGACTGAGTTGTTTCCATTGGAGTTTCACAGACCAAGTTGTGACTTGATAGAAGTGTTTAAGATCCTGAATGATGTGGGCCCTGACAACTTTCTGATAATAGTACTGAAGATTGCTGCTCCAAAACCAGGTGTGCCCCTAGCCAAAGCTGTTCCACTGCATCTGCAATCCTGGCATTTACCCAACAATGTGCAAATTTGCCCAGGTATCTCCTGTCCATAAGAAAGCAGGACAAATTTGACTTAGCCAGTTGCTGATCTATCAGTCTACCCTCAGATAATCAGCAAAGAGATGGAAGGGTCATTGATAGGACTATCAAATGGAATTTTGGAAGATGACACCTAATGCATCATAAGACCGTAAGTTAAAGGAGCAGAATTAGGCCATACGACCTATCAAATCTGCTCTGCCATTTGATCGTGACTAGTATGTTTCACAACACGAATCTCTTGCCTTTTCCCCACAATTGGTTAAGGATTCTAGAACCGGGAGCATAGTCCGAGAATTAGGGCCAGACCATTCAGGAGAGATGTTAGGAAGCATTTTGACACACAGAATGGTAGAAGTTTAGAACTTTCTTCCTCAAATGGCAGTGGATGGTGGGTCAGTTGTTGCTTTTAAATCTGAGAGAGATAATATTTTCTTAAGCAAAGATATTAAGGGATAGGGGCCAAAAGCTGTTGTATGGAAAGAACAGATATTGCTGGAAAACCTCAAGATGGTGAGTGGTTTAGAGGGTAACTTGAAGATAGGCATTCCCAAGTATCTGCTGCCCTTATCCTTCTACATGGAAGTGGTTGTGGGTTTGGAAGGTGCTATCTGAGGATCTTTGGTGAATTTCTGCTGGGCATCTTATAGATAGTACACAGTGCTGCTACTGAACGTTAGTGGTAGAGGGAGTAGATGTTTGTGGATATGGTACCAATCAAACACGCTGTTATTTTCCTGGATGGTGCCCAGTTTCTTGAGTAGTGTTGGAGCTGCACCAGGCAAGTGGAGAGTATTCCAGCACACTCCTGACTTGTGTCTTGTAGATAATTGACAGGCTTTGGGGAGTCAGGAGGTGAGTTACTCACATTCCTAGCCTCTGACCTGGTCTTAAAGCCATTGTGTTTATGTAGTGAGTCCAGTTGGGTTTCTGGTTAATGCTAACCCCAGGATGTTGATAATGGGGAATTCAGTGATGACAACACCATTGAATGTCATTTGGCAGTAGTTAGATTGTCTCTTATTGTGATGGTCATAGCCTGGTATTTGTGTAGTTCAAATGTTACTTGCCACTGTCAGTCCAAGTCTGGGTAATGTCCAGATCTTGTTGCATTTCAGCCCTCTCAAAATGAATGTTAATATGAGGTCACAGACTTGTTTGCCGAGCTCATACGTTTTTTTTGCTGACGTTTGGTCACCTCGCTAGGTGACGTTGTCATTGCCCCTGGTGAAGCATTGATGGTTTGTCCCGCCTGGTATTTATGTGAGTATATTTTCTGGTACTTCCGATTCTATATCTAAGTGGTTTGTATTATGGGGTTCAGTTCAATATGTTTATTAATTGAGTTCCGGTTCGAGTGCCAGGCTTCAAGGAATTGTCTTGAGTGTCTCTGTTTTGCCTGTGCTGGGATAGTTACATTGTCTCAGTTAAAATTGTGTCCTTCATTGTCTGTCTGTGTGGAAATGAGAGAGTACTGGTCGTATCTGGCAGCTGATGTTGGTGCACTCGGATAGTAAGTTTTCTTCCTGTTTGTCCTATGTCGTGTTTTCCACAGTCATAGAGTCATTGAGATGTACAGCATGGAAACAGATCCTTCGGTCCAACCCGTCCATGCCGACCAGATATCCCAACCCAATCTAGTCCCACCTGCCAGTACCCGGCCCACACCCCTCCAAACCCTTCCTATTCATATACCCATCCAAATGCCTCTTAAATGTTGCACTTGTACCAGCCTCCACCACATCCTCTGGCAGCTCATTCCATACACGTACCACCCTCTGCGTGAAAATGTGGCCCCTTAGGTCTCTTTTATATCTTTCCCCTCTCACCCTAAACCTATGCCCTCTAGTTCTGGACTCCCCGACCCCAGGGAAAAGACTTTGTCTATTTATCCTATTCATGCCCCTCATAATTCTGTAAACCTCTATAAGGTCACCTTCAGTGTCCAACGATTCAGGGAAAACAGCCCCAGACTGTTCAGCCTCTCCCTATAGCTCAGATTCTCCAACCCTGGTAATATCCTTGTAAATCTTTTCTGAACCCTTTCAAGTTTCACAACATCTTTCCGATAGGAAGGAGACCAGAATTGCATGCAATATTCCAACAGTGGCCTAACCAATGTCCTGTGCAGCTGCAACAAACCTAAAGAAGAAAGCACTACATGACCAAACACGATAGTGACCATACTGCAGGGTATCTTGTTAATTATGTTCACCCTGTTGGGTGTGAGCGCTGAGTCTTTAACTTTTGTGAGGAGCTGGTGAAAGGTGTTTACTGGTTTGTGGGTCACTATGATTCCTCGGGGTCTAAGTAGTTGGGTAGTCATTTCCAATATGTCCTTAATGTACAGTATGGTCACTATCGTGTTTGGTCATGTAGTGCTTTCTTCTTTAGGTTTGTTGCATAAGTACTGGCAGATAATACTCTTGGGGTAACCGTTCCGTTTAAATCCCTTGAATAAGTGTTCGTGTTCTGCCGCCTGGAGTTCTGCGATGCTGCAGTGCGTCCTTGCTCATTTAATAATGTCCTAATGCAGCGCCATTTGTGGATGCTGGGGTAGTTGGTTTATAGTTCAATAACTGGTCCGTATGGTTATTCTGCCTGTACACACTGGCCTGGAGTTCACCAGTAGGTGTACATTCCGCTAATACATACAAGAATGTTAATATTGCATTTGCCTTCTGAATGCCAACTGCATGTTAACCTTAAGAGGATCCTGAACTAGGACCTCTACATCCCTTTGTGTTTCAGAGTTCATAACCTCACTTTCCCACATTGTATTCCATCTGCCAGTTCTTTGCCCACTCTTCTAGCCTGTCCAAGTCATTCCATAGCCTCCCCACTTCCTCAGCACTATCTGTCCCTCCACCTATCTTTGTGTCATCTGCAAACTTAGCAACAATGGCCTCAGTACGTTCATCCAGATTGTAATGTATAACATGAATAGTTGTGGACTCAACACTGATCCCTGAGGAACTCCACTAGTCGCTGGCTGCCATTCCTGAAAAAGACCTGTTCATCCCCACTCTCTGCCTTCTGCCAATCAACCAATCCTCTATTCATGCCAGTACCAACACAGTGGGATCTTATCATATTTAGCAGCCTCCTATGTGACAACTTGTCAAAGGCCTTCTGGAACCCAAATAGATCATGTCTACTGGCTCTCTTTTGTCTAACTTGCTAGTTACCACCTTAAAGAATTCTAAGAGATTTGTCAGGCATGACCTCCCCTTGACAAAGTCATGCTGACTCAGCCCTATTTTACCACGCATGTCCAATACTCTGTAATCTTATCCTTAGTAACAGACTCCAAAATCTTACCAATGACAGAGATTGGGCAAATCAACCTATAATTTTACATCATTGGCTTCCCTCCTTTCTTAAACAGTGGTGTTACATTCACCATTTTATGGTCCTCTGGGACCCTCCCTGACTCTGGTGACTGCTGAAAGATCACCATCAATGTCTGTACAATCTCCTCAACTATTCCCTTCAGAACTCTGGGATGGAGTCCATCTAGTCCGGATGATTTATTCACCTTCAGGTCTTTCAGCTTCCCCGGCACCTCCTTAGTGATAGCCAGTACACTCACCTCTGCTCCCTGACTGGCTTGAAATTCCGGCATGCTGTTGGTGTCTTCCACCATGATGACCAAAGTAAAGAACATATTTAATTAAAAAAACAAAAATTGCTAGAAAAAGCTTAGCAGGTCTGGCAGCATCTGTGGAGAGAAATCAGCACGAACGTGTGAGGTCCAGTGACTCTTAAAACATATTTAGTTCCTCTGCTATTTATTTGTTCCCCATTCTACTTCTTCAGCCAAATTTTTCAACAGTCCAATGTCCGCTCTTGCTTCTGTCTTATCTGTTATATATCTAAAATAACCTGTTGTAATCTTCTTTCATATTGCTAGACAGCTTTCCCTCATATTTCATCTTCTCCCTCCTTATTGATTGTTTTATCTGTCCTCCGCTGGTTTTTATGGAGAGGACACTCTTCCTAGCATGCTGCTGAGTGCAGACTACTCTTCCCAGTAAAAACCAAACCCATGCCCTTTAGGAAAGGAAATCCACTCTCCTTGGCTGGCCTGGCTAACGTGACTCCAGACCTACAACTTTCCTTTGTGCAATTCAGGATGGGCAATGCTGGCCCAGCCTGTGAATAACCCCCTGCTATCCTATGATTGAATGTTTTTTAGAAAACGAGTTGAGAAGGCAGAGAGACATATACCCCATAACCTGATCTTAGTACAGAAGCACAACATTGTGACTCCATCTTCAGAGAAAACAGTGGATGGAATTGGATGTTTTTGACATTGGAACATACCACCATTTGGAGAACTGCCGGAAAAGCCTAAAGGCTTCCACGGGGGAGGTCCAACTGTCAGGCATTTAACCCAGCCAAATTAGCCTTTGTGGCAGATTCTGAACCCAGGGGCTATCCAGGGTGTTAACAAAACAAAAGTTCACTATATTCACATTATTGCTTCCTTATTCCTGAATTCTGCTTCTATTTCACCATATCCAGTGCAACATATTGATTCCCTGCCAGAATATTGGAGCTTCTTTGTCCCCTACCCACTTTTGTTCATTATCGTTTGAACACACAGTATTTGTGGAACCAGTAATTGATATTGCTTGCCCCCAGTGTGGCTGTTGATCCTTTGCTGCTGTCGTGGCCTGCATTCTGGTCTTTGACCCTTTACCTCAGTCAGGTGCTTTCGCTATGTTCCTCAATTTTAAAGAAGCCTGGGAGGGCAATGAAATAAATGATGAGCTGCGAGATAGGAACTGGTGTGTGACTGTTGGTCTGCTGTCCTTAACCAATCATTGTTGTTGATTAGCTATGTACATTGCTCACTTCCATAAATTGTGTGTCATTTGTTCCCCAAATATTATGTTAAACTTATTTATGCTGTGTCACCATAAAGTTCTTTCAATTGTCTATAGATGGCCACTTTTACAATATGAGGCTGTTGTGATGTCACAGTCTGCAAAAGCAGCCTGATATGTAGCAATGTCCACTGAGCTTTGTTGTCCCAATACAGCATGTTTACTGATAATTTTTGTGGTCTCTGCTAAGTGTGGTATGCTACTCATCTTGAGTGAACACTTTATTTAACTAGTTCATGTTTGTAGTGAATGAAATCGCTAGTAGAGACTTGAAACTTTGCCTGTATGCAACCCACATTGTCTACAGCCGGATAATTGTGGTGAATTACATCCAAATTAGACATTTTTTATTGTGATACTGTTGTTACTTGCAGAAAAAGGAAACTTTTTTTTAAAGTAAACTCTATTCTGTGATAGATTCCAGCCTTATCAGCTCTCACAGACAATTTGAAACCACAGAACTGTAAACATGATTGTTCAAGCCAGCAACATTCTCTTCAAAACCCAGTCTTAGAAAAACTGAGACCAGAACTTGACTCAAGGTTTTGATCTGTTGGGCTTTCTGATTTAACATTTTTCTCCCTCTCCATCAACAGTTCCCTGACAAAAGCAGAACTTTAAACATAAACAGGATGTGAAATCTAACTTCTCAGATATTGCAATCCAGATTAAGTAAAATTTCTATTGCATGAAAATATTGATATGCTATTGCCCTGTTCTAACAAATCAAACATTGTGAGTAGGGGAGGCATTGATGTCGTGTTAATGTCACTGACTAGTAATCTAGAACTTTCGGGTCCTAACTGTTTAATACAAATACCTTGCACCTGGTCAAAAAGTAGACTCTACATAAACGTAGACTGTTAGAGTTTGGAAATAGACCATTCAGCTCAGATGTCTTGCACTGGTAGAGCACGCTAAATTTGAACCAGTTGGGCAATTTGCTTTGTAAAGAAGGACCAGTGAATGTGTTTGTTTTTGGATTTTCAGAAGATTTTTGATAAGGTCCCAAGGTGCATTTTATGAGAAAAAGTTAAGCTGTTTGTACTCTTTGGAATTTAGGAGAATGAGAGGAGACCTTACTGAAACAAATAAGATTCTTAGGGAGTTTGATGGGGTAGATACAGAGGGGTTATTTACCCCTGTAGTTGAATCTAGGACCAGAGGATATTATCACAAATTAAGGAGGTGTCCATCTAAGACAGAGATGAGGGGGATTTTTTTCTCAGAGTTGTGAAATGTTTTACCACTGAGTGTTGTTGAGGCTGGATTCTTAAGTACATTAAAGATTGACATTTTTTTTGTCTCCTTTTCGATTTGAATAAGGTTATTGGCAGTTTTCCAATCTCTGGGACTTTTCCAGAATCCATTCTTGCAAGATTACTACCATTGCATCCCAGTTAGGAAATCCTGCCCATCTTTGGAAGTGAACTGGACGATCCACTGTGCTGATATTAGCAAGGTGTAAATGCAACATTTAGTAGTGAAACCAGGAAACACTTTTCCATACAAAAAGTAGAGTCAAAAAGTGTGGCGCTGGAAAAACACAGCTGGTAAGGCAGCATCCGAGGAGCAGGAGAGTTGACGCTTCAGGCATAAACTCTTCTTCAGGAAGGGCTTAGGCCCGAAATGTTGATTGTCCTCCTCCTCGGATGTTGCCTGACCAGCTGTGCTTTTCCAGCACCACACTTTTTGACTCTGATTTTCAGCATCTGCAGTCCTCACTTTCTCCATACAAAAAGTAGTAGCACTCCAGAATCCCGTTGCACCTGCCACACTGTTTGAACTATATTCCAGCAAAAGAATTGTGAGTCAACTCTTAATAATAGTAAAACAATAATATTTGTTTATTTGACACAATTAATATTAGAACAACAAATACACTATGAGCTAATAATAAATAAATCTACCTTATGCTTTAACTTAACTTTGATCATGTACCACCACAGTAGACCTTGGCTAGTCTCCACATGGTGATGTGCTCTGGTCTTCTTCCGATGGTTTCAGAGGTGCGTTCTCTTTTGGTGGTTATTCTTGAATTACTGCCCTCCAGTTACCGTTCAAGTTATTGTGCCTGAGGGGGGCGTTGCAGTGATTGTTACACTCCAAAGGCTTTGCGTCTTTTTGGGATCTTCGCGGTTCACCAATGGATTGATCAGGATCGTTCAGACCCAACCAGGTATTAGCAATGCGATGGCAGGGCAGTCCTTAGGCACCCATTCCTGGAGATGCTGGGTGCATGTCATCCAAATAAGGGTGTGAGGTGCCTCAGTGTCTGGTACACACCTCGATGTTTCCAATCGCCCTGAGGACAGAAACATATAAAGTTAAAAGAGAAAAAGTATAACATAGCTAAGATAAGTGGGAAAACTGAGGACTGGGAAGCTTTTAAAGAGCAACAGAGGATTACTAAGAAGGAAATACGCAGAGGAAAAATGAGGTACGAAGGTAAACTGGCCAAGAATATTAAGGAGGATAGTAAAAGCTTTTTTAGGTATGTGAAAGGCAAAAAAATGGTTAGGACAAAAATTGGGCCCTTGAAGACAGAAACAGGGGAATATATTACTAGGAACAAAGAAATGGCAGAGGAATTAAATGGGTACTTCAGATCTGTGTTCACTTGGGAAGACACAAGCAATCTCCCTGAGGTAACAGTGGCTGAAGGACCTGAACTTAAGGGAATTTATATTTGCCAGGATTTGGTGTTGGAGAAGCTGTTAGATCTGAAGGTTGATAAGTCTCCGTGGCCTGATGGTCTGCATCCCAGGGTACTGAAGGAGGTGGCTCGGGAAATCGTGGATGCGTTGGTGATTATTTTCCAGAGTTCAAGAGATTCGGGGTCGGTTCCTGAGGATTGGAGGGTGGCAAATGTTATACCACTTTTTAAGAAAGGTGGGCGAGAGAAAGCAGGTAATTATAGACTAGTTAGTCTGACCTCAGTGGTGGGAAAGATGCTGGAGTCTATTATAAAGGATGAAATTACTGCACACCTGGATAGCAGTAACAGGATAGGACAGAGTCAGCATGGATTTATGAAGGGGAAATCATGCTTGACTAATCTTCTTGAATTTTTTGAGGATGTAACTATGAAGTTGGACGAGGGAGATCCAGTAGATGTAGTGTACCTGGACTTTCAGAAAGCTTTTGATAAAGTCCCACACAGGAGGTTAGTGAGTAAAATTAGGGTGCATGGTATTGGGGGCAAAGTACTAGATTGGATTGAAAATTGGTTGGCTAATAGGAAACAAAGGGTAGTGATAAACGGCTCCATTTCGGAATGGCAGGCAGTGACCAGTGGGGTACCGCAGGGATCCGTGCTGGGACCACAGCTTTTTACAATATATGTTAATGATATAGAAGATGGTATCAGCAATAACATTAGCAAATTTGCTGATGATACAAAGCTGGGTGGCAGGGTGAAAAGTGATGAGGATGTTAAGAGATTACAGGGTGACCTGGACAAGTTAGGTGAGTGGGCAGATGCATGGCAGATGCAGTTTAATGTGGATAAATGTATGGTTATCCACTTTGGTAGCAAGAACAGGAAGGCAGATTACTACCTAAATGGAATCAATTTATGTAAAGGGGCAGTACAGAGAGATCTGGGTGTTCTTGTACACCAGTCAATGAAGGCAAGCATGCAGGTACAGCAGGTAGTGAAGAAGGCTAACAGCATGCTGGCCTTCATAACAAGAGGAATTGAGTATAGAAGCAAAGAGGTGCTTCTGCAGCTGTACAGGGCCCTGGTGAGACCACACATGGAGTATTGTGTGCAGTTCTGGTCTCCAAATTTGAGAAAAGACATTCTGGCTATTGAGGGAGTGCAGCGTAGGTTCACAAGGTCAATTCCTGGAATGGCAGGATTACCTTACACTAAAAGACTGAAGCGACTGGGCTTGTATACCCTTGAGTTTCGAAGATTGAGAGGGGATCTGATTGAGACGTATAAGATTATGAAAGGATTTGACACTCTGGCAGTAGGAAACATATTTCCACTGATGGGTGAGTGCCGAACCAGAGGACACAGCTTACAAATACGGGGTAGACCATTTAGGACAGAGCTCAGGAGAAACTTCTTCACCCAGAGAGTGGTGGCTGTGTGGAATGCTCTGCCACAAGGGGCAGTGGAGGCCCACTCTCTGGATTCATTTAAGAAGGAGTTGGATAGAGCTCTCAAAAATAGTGGAATCAAGGGTTATGGAGATAAGGCAGGAACAGGATACTGATTAGGAATGATCAGCCATGATTATATTGAATGGTGGTGCAGGCTCGAAGGGCTGAATGGCCTACTCCTGCACCTATTGTCTATTGTCTATTGACGATGTCCATGGCCTCCATTCAACTCCAAATTTGGTTGTGTTTTGTAGGGTCTGCAGCTACCAGGTTTGTTTGCAAACTTTCTGTTGACAGTTGCGGCCTGCCTGGATTCTGCAGCATGTTGATAAGCATAGTCATTTTGGTCAAGGCTAGTTTCCATTTCCCAGCATGCTTTAGTCCTTGTCCATTTTTCATCAAATCCATCATAAACTTTATCATTTTGAGCAGTCCATCCAGCCATAATTCGCTCTCCACTAAAATGGTGGATGTTAAGACTGAAAGAATTTTGTTTGGTCACAGTTATACAAGGAGATAGAGCTAAAGCAGATAAGTAGAGTTGTGATGGTACAGTTGTTCGAGGCCTGTCATCTCGGCTCCAGGTTATCTCTGCAGGAATTCCGCAAGCTAATGTCTTAGGCTCAACCAAGTTTAGATGCTTCATCAATGCCCATTGCAAGGACAGAAGTGGAGATGTTTGTTGATAATTGCACAATGTTTAGCACCATTCACAACTCCACACATACTGAAGCAGTCCATGTTCAAATGCAACAAGATTTGAACTCTTATCCAGATTTGGGCTGACAAGTGGCAAGTAATATTTGCACCACACAAATGCCGGGCAATGGCCATCTCAAAAAGAGACTATCTGACCACTGCCCCATGCCATTCAAAGGCATTATCATCACTGAAAACCCCACTAGCAACATCCTCGGAGTTAACATTGACCAGAAACCCAACTGGACTCGCCACGTAATCACATCGGCTACAAGATCAGGTCAGAGGCTAGGAACACTGCAGTGAGTAACTCACCACATGACTCTCCAATCACTGTCTACCATTGACATGGTGCAAGTGAGAGTGTAAAGGAATAGTCCCCACTTGCCTGGATGTGTACAGATCCAACAATACTCAAGAAGTTTGACATAATCCAGGAGAAAGTAGCCCGCTTGATTGGCAACACATCCATAGCATTCACTTCCTCCATCACTGACATTCCACTAGCAGCAAGCTGTACCATCTACAAGATGCCTTGCAGAAATTCACCAAGGCTCCTTCGACCACACCTTCCATCTAGAAGGACGAAGGCAGCAGATACATGAGAACACCGTCCCTTGTAAGTTCCCCTGCAAGTAACTCATCATCCTCACTTGAAATATGTTGCCATTCTTTCAGTGTTGCTGGGTCAGAATCCTGATATGTTCCACTTAATGGCAATGGCACACAGACTGCAGTGGTTCAAGGAGGCAGCTCATCACCACCTTCTCAAGGGCAGCTAGGGATGGGAAATAAATGCTGGCCAGCCAGCAACACCCACTTTCCATGAGTGAATTAAAAAAAAGATATTGATCAGCCATAAATGAACACAGAAGCACCTCAAGAGACTGAATGGGCTCCTCCTGTTCCTATAACAAAGAGTTGCAAAAACAATTACAGTGGAAGAAAATGAATGGTTTAGAAGGTTTCTGGATTACAAATAATAAATTAGCTTCATGAGTCATAGAGATGTACAGCACGGAAACAGACCCTTTAGTCCAACTCGTCCATGCCGACCAGATATCCTAAATTAATCTAGTCCCATTTGCCAGCATTTGGCCCATATCCCTCTAAACCCTTCCTATTAATAAATATATTCAGATGCCTTTTAAATGCTGTAATTTTATCAGTGTCCACCATCTGGCAGCTCATTCCATACATGCTACACCCTCTGTAATATACTGCCTAATATACTACTTCTCCACACAGCATGTTGTAAAAACATTATTGCTTTGCATCATCCTCATGTAAAAATTGCCATAATTAACTTCTCAAGGCACCCTGGGATTGGCAATGAATATCAATTTTGGCAGTGCCATTACAATCTGAGAATGAATTAACAAAAAACACTCTGGATAAAATTGGGTAGACAAATTTTATGGTAGAGGATTAAAAGAAAAGAAAAATTGTGACAACTAGCTCAGGGACATAAGGATTCCAAAGTCCAAATACAGAAAAAACTGATATAACAATGAATTGAGAAGTGTTGTGGTTTGCTGAAATGGCAGGTTTCTTGACTGAAGAGAACTGGCCACATGATTATGATTCCATCTTTTGATGCTGCCACTAATGTGAAATACCATCATCAAAGTTACTGGTCTAAAGTATTAAATCCTTAAATCTTGAACTTAAGGGTTAGAAGTGGTTGTGCTTTAATGCTGCACACCATTCTCTCTTCCTGAGTGACGCTTTATTAACATGCACAGGGAACTGTTATTTATACCATGATTGCTATTTACTGAGAATTTTTTTGTTAACTGACTAAATATAAAAATATTACTGCTATTAATAGCTCTTAACTCATATGTGTTTACTTTGTATTCCTGTGAGATGTCTCACTATTTGCATATTTTCATTGCAGTTGATAAGCCCTACAAGTGTAGCTTCTGTGGACGAAGCTACAAGCAACGTAGCTCCCTCGAAGAACACAAGGATCGTTGTCACAGTTACTTGGAAAGTACAGGTCTCTGCACACCAGGTAAGATGGATATATATTTATGTATTTTCAAAAGGTGTATGGAGTTTCTTTTAAAAGTTCTCATTTGTCCACTGGTATCAGAACACTCCATTTTCTTTTGTAGCCCAGTTTATTAAAGAAATTCATTCTCATTGGAGATTTAGTTAAACCTGTCAGGTTCATATAAAGACAAGCAGGAAATTCTGCCAGTGTCCTGGCCACTGAATTCACCACAGAAAGACAGATCTCTCGTTACTTAATTGATTGTAGTAGCACATTGCTGTATGCAAATTGGCTGCTGTATTTCCTCCATTGTTACAGTGACTATGCTTCATAAGTACTTCATTGGCTGTAAAGCACTTTGGGACAGCTTGTGGTTGTGAAAAGTGCTATATAAACAAAAGTCCTTCTTTTAATATTTGTGGTTAAACACCTTGTAAACATTCAGTGTAGCAGTTTTCCTTCCAAGCCTGTTCACCCTCTATTCAATATCGTGTACTTTTTCCTTCTAAACTTTTCCTTTGACTATTCGGCACAGATACATTCCTCTAAATTTACCAAAGTTGGGAAGCTAACAAATTATAATATTCTGCTTCTAAGCAAGTGCAATCCTTAATGTGTCCCAAATATTAGACCAAGTCACAGCTTGGAGGATGCACACAGTGACTATTTCTGGGTGTAAAGTATCAATTTTTGAATACTTCCCACATTGGTGGCTTACTATACCGTTACAATTGAAAATATCTCTTTTCCTGTCAATTTAAGGAATTCCTGTGGATTATCTGAGTATTTATTTATCTGAATGCATACAGGGATGGCAAGGATGGTACTAAGTTATAATGTTAATTTGGAGAACTGATGCAGACACAGCACCATAACAGTTCTGGTTCTGTTCTGCCACTCTGTGGTATGATGCGAAACTTTTCTGAAGTGCAAAACATAGGGTACAAAGGATCAAATAATAACTAAAATATAGACTCAAAATGTACACCTTAGTTTTGAACTTCCTCCATGGCCTCCCCCTGCTCTGTTTTGGTATCTCCATCAATTTTTAGCAGCCCTGATTTTAATCATTTCATTGTTGGTGGCTGTGGAATTATCATCATGTCTCTCTTCCTCATTATCATTCTCCTCTCCTTTTAACCGCTCCTTAAAAGTTAACTCATTGTCGAAACTCATTTTATGTCACTTATTGTCACATTTTCTTTGATAAAACTCATCAGATATGCCTTGGGGCTTTTTATCAAGGGCAGAATCTTCCTCCTGAGAAGCAGCAGGGAAGGTAGTTACATGTCCCAAATGTCTTTGCTGCAGCCACCAGCAGGAGATTCTGCTCCATCTTAAAGGTGTTATTTTAGTGCAAATTACTTGCATTAATATGATTATCAACAAAATTCATCGTTTTTGCTTATAGCTCACAGCCATTTTAAATTTCGCTTTCTCCCTCTGGGAGAGAATCCCAAAGATTCCCAACCCTGCAAGTAAAAAGATTTCTCCTCATCATAGTATAAGTGGAATCTCCCTTATTTTTAAATTGTGTTCCCCTAGTTAGAGACTTGCCCATGCAGGGATATTATCTACCCTATCTACTCCCTTAAGTATTTTGTAAATTTCAATGAGATCACCTCTCATTCTTTAAAGCTCGAGAGAACACATGCCTAGTCTGTCCAATCAGATGGAGGTTAATTTGGATAAATGCAAGCAATTGCATTTTTGTAAAACAAACAAGGGCAGGACTTATACAATTAATGGTCTTGGACAATTTTGTAGAATAGAGAGACTGAGGAGTTCAGTTACATAGTTCTTTGAAATTTGTGTCTCAGGTAGACAGGGTGGTTAAGAAGGGGTTTAGCACGTTTGCCTTCATTGTTCAGACCTTTGAATATAGGAGTTGGGATGTCATGTTGAGGTTGTACAGGATGTTGATGAGGCCTGTTCTGGAGTACTGTGTGCAATTTTGGTTGTCCTGCTATAGGATGGATATTATTAAATTGGAGACAGTTCAGAAAGATTTACCAGGATGTTGCCGGGAATGGAGGAGTTGAGTTATAAAGATAGACTGGGACATTTTTTCGCTGGAGCATAGGATGTTGAGAAGTGACCTTATAAAGGTTTATAAAATCATGAGGAGCATAGGTAATGTCAATAGCAAAGGTTTTTTTCCCCCAAGGGTAGGGGAATTCAAAGATAAGGGGCTGGTTTTAGGATGAGAGGGGAAAGTTTTTTAAAACTACATGAGGGGTTAACTTTTTACACAGTGAATGGATTTTGTGTGAAATGAACTGCCAAAGTGGTGGGTGCAGGTACAGTTACAATATTTAAAAGACATTTGGATAAATGCATGAATAGGAAAGGTTTAGAAGGATATGGGCCAAATGCAGGCAAGTGGGACTAAAGTTCAGTTTGGAAACGTGGTCAGCATGGACCGAAGGGCTTGTTTCTGTGCTGTATGACTCTATGACTGTCTTCATAGGACAGCCCTGCCATCCTGGAAACATCGAGAAAGTGAAAACTGCAGATGCTGGAGATCAGAGTCGAGAGTGTGGTGCTGGAAAAACACAGCCAGTCAGGCAGCCTCTGAGGAGGAGGAGAGTTAACGTTTTGAGCATAATACATTCTTAATGAAGAGCTTATGCTTGAAATGTCAACTCTCTTGCTCCTCGGATGCTGCCTGTCTGGCTCTGCTTTTCCTGTGCCACACTTTTCATCCTGGGAACAAGTCTGGTGAACCTTTGTTGCACTCCCTCTGTGGCCATAATATCTTGCAGTGGTTAGCACTGCTGCCTCACAGTGCCAGGGACCTGGGTTCAATTCTTGCCTCAGGCAATTGTCTGTGTGGAGTTTGCACATTCTTCCCGTGTCTGCATGGGTTTCCTCCAGTTTATTCCCACAGTCCAAAGATGTGAATTGGCCATGCTAAATTGCCCGTAGTGTTAGGTGCATTAGTCAGGGGTGAATCTAGGCAAATGGGTCTGGGTGGGTTGCTCTTCGGAGGGTTGGTGTGGACTTGTTGGGCCGAAGGGCCTGTTTCCACACTATAGGGAATCTAATCTAATCAAATAAAGAGACCAGAGCTGCACACAGTGCTCCATGTGCAGTCTAACCAATCTCCTATGCAACTGAATTAAGAGTTCACTACTTGTGCACTCAAATCCTTTTTCAAGCTTTACAACGTAATGCTTTTTATTTACTTTGCTTGCCTTTCAGACTTGTTCCAGAATTTGTTGCCATATGTTTTTATGTGTGTCTCAAGTTTATTGATTAATTCTGTTTCAAAGATCAGTATGATCTTGTCTCAGTTTGTTTGGAACTCCTGACTGAGCAACTGTGATGTTATGATTACTTATAAAGGTGATGTTTTGTGAGTGTGTAATTAGTGGGAACTCTTTACTCAGGTATATTTGGAGGCAGAATTACTGCCCATGGTTTGCCAAAAATTGTGGGCAGTAACCAAGTTTCCGAAAAACCCTTCTAGTGGGTGACGCACTCAACCAGCAGCAGTGACGCAGAAAATTATCCTATGATATCATTCTAATTCAGATTGTCTGTTTAACAAAAGGTTGGTTATCTGTGATTGGTTTTTGCTCTTTACACCAATTGTGTTCTTTTTACTTAGTTGGTTTAACATTTTTGTTGTGTAGAGGTTAATAGATTTGTGTAAAATTTCTTTATTTAAAACTTGTGTAAAAACACTATATACAATGGGAGATTGGGAAACTGAAGATGTACAAAGGAGAAAATTAAAAGAATAGGGACCATTATCATGTACTGTCAGTTTTGGTTCAGTGCTAGCACTATTGCCTCTGAGTCAGACCGTCCATGGGTTTGAGCCTGATTTGAAGCTTCAGAATTTAAGCACTAAACCAAGACATGGGGTTGAATCATACTTCTTTTTGTTCAGCCTGAGTTAAATTGTGTTTTTGGGGCGTTTCTGGCCATGAGGCCTGGCAAGTTTTCTCACCATACAAACCAAAATTCTGCTTCATTGATTATGTACTCTGCCCTTATGGCATTTGTCATGCTTGATTTCTACACTATCTTATCACATGACATTCCCAAAACAACTCAACACTCAGCAGATATCCCAGAATTCATCAACATCCCTTGAGTCTGTGCCATTTTGAAATGCTCATTTTCAATCACTCTCAGTCCGGAGCTGCTGTCCGTAGTGGCTGACATTTGCCCCAGACATAGAGGCAGGGGAAGTTGCTGCCCTGCTTTGTTGGCAGGGACCTGATGATCCTGCTGGATGGGGTGGTGCAGAGTCAGAACTTCCTCTTCCCCCTGGACCAGCCATGCATAATACAATGCCAGACCATGTCAGCCTGGTCTAAGGTTGCCATCTGAGCTAAAGCAGTTTCAGTTACCTGGGGGATTGTCCAGCATTATAAGAAGAATGTCAATGTCCCTCTTCTGTCTGCCAGCAGAAGTGCTGCCATTCTTTCTCTGCTATCTCACACAAACACTTTCTCCTACTGTTCTACTGCCCACCAAAGCTCATGCTCAACCACTCTCACTATTGCCTGCTATATTTTGCCCACTCACCCTCACCCTCACCCCAACCTCTCAAAGCCACTAATCCTGCATTGCCCTCTGTGCTGCCTACTCACTTAGTCCGAACACCTCCCGTGAGTACCAACAGTAGCAGATGTGCCACCCACTTTCATCTTCTGTAATACCTGCCTCACTCTCATTCCAAAAAACAAACAAACAATCGCAGAAGTTGGAAATCAGTATTGTTGGAGAACCTCAGCAGGTCTGGCAGCAACTGTGGAGAGGAAGCAGAGGTCCTGAGGCCCTTCTCCACTGGACTCGAAACATTAACTCTACTTTCTCTCCATAGATGCTGCCAGACCTACTGAGGTTCCCCAGCAGTTTCTGTTTTTGTCTCTCTCATTTCATGTGGAAAACAGCCCAGAATAGGAATCAAGATCAGTGGTGTGCTGCCTATCATTTGACTATTCACCCCTTATCAGGAAAGCATCCTGACTGACCACCCAGGAGGGACCTGAACTGGTATCAGAGACTCTCTATGTCAAGACGTTTGAAGAAAAACCAAAAAAAAACTGCAGATGCTGGAAATCAGAAACAAAATCAGAAATTGCTGAAAAAATAAAGCTTTCTCTCACAGATGATGCTAGACCTGTTGAGCTTTTCCAACAATTTCTGTTTTTGTTACCCCGATCAAAGGCTGGCCTCCTTGTCTTGACAGAGATCTGCTGGCAACCATGCCAACCTACTGGCTTCATGCCAGGCTTTGGCTCTGCATTAAACAGAATGGCAAAACAGCAATATTATGAGCCTGGCAACTCTGAATGAAGAGTCAAATTGCGAAAAGGTACAACAATGCAAGGCAGGGATGATGTGAGCGTCCAGCTCCAGTTAAAATGAATGATTGCTGTGACAACAAGCAAACCACTCAGAGTTGCTGCCTGTTCCAGTCCAAGAACTGGGTGTGTGTCCCAAGTGCACAGTGTCCACGCTAGTTGTTGGTCCAGCCAGAGGTGCCACATTAAAGTGAAATGCATTGGAGATATGCTGTGGGTTCTTAGAGGCTGGCACATGTCAAATGCCAGTGTTCCATGACTTAGGGTGCATGTAGCCAGTGTTGAGAGTATGTTGCTGGAAAAGCACAACAGGTCAGGCAGCATCCGAGGAGTAGGTCAGGCAGCATCCGAGGAGCAGGAAAATTGACATTTCGGGCCGGATTCCTGATAAAGGGCTCCAGCCCGAAACGTCGACTCTCCTGCTCCACGGATGCTGCCTGACTTGCTTGTTTTTCCAGCAACACACGCTAAACTCTGACATCCAGCATCTGCAGACCTCACTGTCTCCTGCATGTAGCCAGTGTCTATTGAGCGTGCGCTGAAATGTTGGTATCTGGTTTTCAACAAGGAAGTCATTCGAAGTAAGCAGTAAGCTGAATTCACCATATGCATTCTCTGTTACATGTTGCGTCTTCTTGACATCTAGCTTGTTTGGCAATTTGGCAAGGTGGAAGGCTGAATATTAATGAGGCAAGTTGTGCTGTTAACAGGGTTTTTTTAACATGCAATAACCAGGGTGTAATGACAGCTCATCACTGCCAAGTGAGAATCTCACTTTGCCACGGTGATGCAGTGGGTTTCTCCTGATGTTAAGATAGGCCTCACTGGACTAATTGCCCAATTCTTCCATACATCTTGCCATAGCCTGTCTCACTCACACCCCAATAATATTCTACCCTTGGTCTGCACTCTCAGCTGGATGTAAAAAAATCCCACTGTTTTGACAAGAACACTTTTACTAACATCCTAACATGATTAAGATAAAAAACCTTGTCATCTATGCAACTTTGTCTGTGTACTGGCCAACACATTTAATGAATCATATGTTACTGCAATTCAAAGCATTAAATTGGCTGTGAAATGCACTAAATAAATGTTATTTCTTTTATGAGCATGAGACATAATAAAGAATGTATCAGAAAGTGGTAGAAGATAAAATCTAAACTTGGAAATATAATTGTCTGTCAGATTACAGGGTTATCTTGTACCTACCAAGGAAAATAGAAGTGCCGGAAAACTGAAGCAATGTTTAATCATGTGACGTAATAGAACAGAATTACTGAGAACGTGTCAGGTTCACTGGTGTCCTTCAAGCAAGGAAACAATTCTGAAGAAGGTCACTGAACTCGAAACGTTGACTCTCATTTCTTTCCACAGATGCAGCTAGACCTGCTGAGGTTTTCCAGCAATTTCTGCTTTTTGTTTCTGATTTCTAGCACCAACAGTTCTTTTGATTTTACCAAACTTGTCAGTTGTGCCAAATTGCCACAAAGTAGTCAAGTATGAATTAAACCATATAGATCACTTGCCCCTCAAAATGACAATCTACACCCACCACTGTCAACTTACTAAGACTTGGAGGCACGAGCCAAAACTGGGAGGACCTGTTCCACAAGCTAATCAAGAAATAGTCTGACATAGTCAAACTCATGAGAATTATAGCTTACAGGCAATCTACCTGACAGTGTGGAAAATTGCCCAGGTTTGTCCTTGATACAGAAGCAGGATAAATCCAACCTGGCCAATTACTGGTCAATTAGTCTACTCTCAATTATCAGTTAAGTGAAAGAGGGTGTCATCAACAGTGCTATCAAGCAGCACCTGCTCAGCAATAACTGCTCAGTGATGCCCAGTTTGGGTTCCGCAAAAGCCACTTAACACCTGACCTCATTACAGCCTCGGTTCAAACATGATCAAAAGAGCAGAATTCCAGAGGGGAGGCGAGAGTGACTGGCCTTTAGGTTGCGAATGCATTTTACTGAATGTGATATCAAGGTACCCTAGCAAACTGGAATCAATGGGTATCAAGGGGCGAACAGTTGCGAGTCCTACCTGGCACATAGGAAGATGGTTATGGCTGTTGGAAGTCAGTCATCTCAGCTCCAGGAGATCTCTGCAGGAGTTCCTCAGGGTAGTATCCTCGGCCCAACCATCTTCAGTTACTTCATCAATGACCTTCCCTCCATCATAAGGTCAAAAATGGGGATGATTGTTGATGAATACACAATTTTCAGCACCATACACGACTCCTCAGATCCTGAAGCAGTTCATGTTCAAATGCAACAGTACCGGCTGAAAAGTGGCAACTAACATTGCATCACACAAATGCCAGGCAACGACCGTCACCGGCAACCAACAATCCAATTAATATTCCATTGCGTTATCATCCCTGCCCCCTATTATCAACATCTTAGGGGTTAGCATTGGTCAGAAACTAAACTGGACTAGCCATATAAATATAGTGGCTACAAGATCAGGCCAGAGGATCGGAATCCTGCAGCATATAGCTCAACTCCTGTCTCCCAAAGCCTGTCCACTGTCTACAAGACACAGGTGAGTGTGTGTTGGAATACTCCCCACTTGCCTGGATGGGTGCAGCTCCAGCAACACTCAAGAAGATACCATCCAAAAAAAACAGCCCACTTGATTGGCACTACATCCACAAACATCCACGCCTTCCACTACCAGTCCTCAATAGTACATACTGCTGCTATCTACAAGATGCACCAAGGCTCCGTAGACACCAACTTCCAAACCCACGACTACTTCCATCCAGAAGCTCAGGGGCAGCAGATACATGGGAACACCACCATCACCTGCATGTTTCTCCCCAATCTCCTACCATCCTAACTTGGAAATATATTGCCATTCCACCAGTGTAATTGAGTCAAAATCCAGGAATCCCCTCCCTAAGGGCATTGTGGGTGGGTCTACCTACAGCACATGGACTGCAGCAGCTCACGAAGGCAGCTCACCCCCACCTTCTCAAGGGGCAACTAGAGCTTGGCCGTAAACACTGGAACAGTATAGCCGAGAAAGTTTTCGAGGCTCAATCACTGAAAGTATTTAAAGAGGAGGTAGATAGACTTCAAAAATAGCGACAAGTTGAAGGCTATGAGGAGCTAGCAAGAAAGAGGATTTGAGGCCTTTGAGAAATCCACTAAGATTTCAGAGTTGAGGGGCTGAATAACCTACTCCTGCTCTTATTTTGTGTGTTTAGCATTGTTCTGGAGAAACTGAGTGTTAGATGAGGAAGAAGAAAAATCAGATATTAAGACATAGGCAAGTGAGGCTTGTAAAAAGCTTGAGAAGAAGCAAGATAACATTAGTGACCCTGCTATTGTAACAACAAGCAAATAGGCATTTCATGTTTCACCTGGTATTGAATCTGCTTATCAATGCTGGTTTCTTGAGAGAGGTGATAGTTAAGATCTGGGATGTGTTCAACATATTCCATAGACTCCTCTTCAACATATATAGGAGCTGAAATATTTTACTGACCAGATGCAAGATTATTTATGAATTTTGGCAATATTCAAAAACAAAATGAGTTTCCTGTATACGGAATTGAAGAGATTGAGAATGGCTTGCCAATCTGGTGCAGAACAGGCAACAATAATGCAGTAATCTGCAAACTCCAGGTCATGTATGTCTGTGATCACCTAACAAAGGAGCAGCGCTCTGAAAGCTTGTGATTTCAAATAAACCCATTGGACTATAACCTGGTGTTGTGTGACTTCTAATTTGGTTAGAACAGTTTGGCTAAAGGTCATGATTTGGAGATGCCGGTGTTGGACTGGGGTGTACAAAGTTAAAAATCACACAACGCCAGGTTACAGTCCAACAGGTCTGACAAATCTGTTGGACTATAACCTGGTGTTGTGTGATTTTTAACTTTGGCTAAAGGTGTACTGGTTCAGGAGCACAAATCTTCAGTATTATTGCCAGAATATTGTCAAAGCTGATATCCTTTGCAGTATTCAGTACCCTCAGCCATTTCTTGATAACACATGGAGTGAATTGAACTGGCGGAAGGCTGGTACCTGGGATGCAGGGGAGCTCAGGAGAAGACCAAAATGGATCATCCACTCATCACTTCTGAAAAGGAATTTTAAAAATTTGTTCAGGGGAGTGGGTGTTGCATTTATTGCACATCCTCAGTTGCCCAGGGGGAGTTAAGAATCAGCCATATTGTCAGGCTCTAGAGTCACATGCAGGCCAGACTGGGTAAGGATGGCTGAAATCCTTCCCTGAAGGACATTAATGAACCAGATGCATTTTTACAACAATCAACAGTGGTTACATGGTTACCATTGGACTAGCATTTTTCAATTCCAGATTTTTACTGAATTCAAATTTCACCATCTGTGGTGGTGAGATTCAAACCCAGAAGGGGCCTGTGATTCTGGGATTACTCATCCAGTTAAATTATCACTGTGCACTTCGTCCCCACTTGTGGATGCTTCAGCCTAAATCTTTGCACGACTGTGTCGGACTCCCCAAATGGGATGTTTGTGAATCTCTTTGTATTAGTTGTTTATTTCTCCACTAATATTCACAACTGGATGTGGTAGGACTGCAGAATTTAGATCTGTTCCATTGCCTGTGGGGTTGCTTAATCCTGTGTATTATTTGCTGTTTTCAACAATTGGCAAATAATTACACCTACGCTGTAGCTTCATCAAATTGATTCCACATTTTCAGGTATGTTCGGTGTTCCTCCCAGCATATTCTTTTGCACTCTTCATTGAACAAGGGTTGACATCCTATTTTGATAGCAGTGGTAAGGCGAGGGATATGCTGGGCTCCACATTATGAATTAATACGATTCTGCTGCTGATGATGGCCTACAGTGATGTATCCCAGTATTCATTGTTAGATCTGCCTGAGGTCTATCTAATTTAGCATGATGGTAGTGCCACGTGACACCATGGAAGGCATTCTTAATGTGAAGATGGGTTTCTTCTCTTCAAGGACTGTGCAGTGATCACTGCTACTTAAACATTAATGGTCAGATACATTGTCAGGTAGATTAGCCAAGGACAAGATCATGTAGGTTTTTCTCTCCAGTTGGTTCCCTCACAACTTGTCATAGACTGAGTTTAGCAGCAATGTCCTTCAGGACTAAACCAGCTCAGTCAGGAGTGATGCTGCCGAGCCACTCTTGGTGATGCACATGAAAATCATCCACCCCAAGGGCATCCTGCGCCTGTGCCACCCTCAGTACTTTCTCTCAGTGGTGTTTAACTTGGAGGATTACTGATTCATCAGCTGAGATTGGGGCATGACATAAAATGTAATCAGCAGAAGGTCTCCTTGCCCATATTTGAATTGAAGGCATGAAACTTTATGGGTTCTGAATTCAATGTTGTGAACTGCCAGGCCAACTTTCTCCCAAATGTACACCACAGTAACACTACCTCTACTGTATCTGACCTTCCGTTAAGGCAGGACATGATGGTTGTGTCTGAAACAGTTATTGCTTACTTATTTGTGGTCAGTAAAATGTTTCAGCTCCTATATATGTTGAAGGAGAGACTCTGGAATATGAAATAATCCTGGACAGTCACTATCCTCTTAGAGAAGAAATTCCTTCTCATTTTAAATGAGTGTCCCCTTATTCTGTGACTATGTCTCCTTTTTCAAAATTCTTTATATTAGATTAGATTAGATTACAGTGTGGAAACAGGCCCTTCGGCCCAACAAGTCCACACCGACCCGCCGAAGCGCAACCCACCCATACTTCTAGCAGTTTAAACAGCATCTTAACATCTGCCTTGTCAAACCTCCTCAGAATCTTGTATGTTTCAATATGATCGCTCCATTGTTCTAAACTCTAATAAATAAAAGCCCATTTAGCCATTCTTGATTTGTTATAACACCAAAATTATGGAGTTGCAGATAGTGAGGAGTATCGTCAAAGGTTACAGTGGGATCTGGATAGAGTGATAGAGTCATAGAGATGTACAATATGGAAACAGACCCTTCAGTCTAACTCGTCCATTCTGACCAGATATCCTAAATTAATCTAGTCCCATTTGCCAGCACTTGGCCCATATCCCTCTAAACCCTTCCTACTCATATACCCATCCAGGGAAAACAGCCCCAGCCTATAAGTTTCATAATATCCTTCCTATAGGAGAGAGACCAGAGTTGCACACAATATTCCAAAAGTGTCCTGTACAGCCACAACATGACCTCCCTACTCCTAAACCCAATGCTCTGACCAATAAAGGAATGCATACCAAATTCATTCTTCACTATCCTATCCACCTGTGACTCCACTTTCAAGGAACTATGTACCTGCACTCCAAGGTCTCTTTGTTCAGCAACACTCCCTAGGACCTTACCATTCAGTGTATGATGTTCTGCGCTGATTTGCCTTTCCAAAATGCAGCACCTCACATTTATCTAAATTAAACTCCACCTGCCACGCCTTGGCCCATTGGCTCATCTGATCAAGATCCCATTGTACTCTGAAGTAACCTTCTTCTCTTTCCACTACACCTCCAATTTTGGTGTCATCTGCAAACTTACTAACTATACCTCTTATGCTCACATTCAATTCATTTATATTAATGACAAAAAGCAGCAGACCCAGCACCATTGGTCACAGGCCTACAGTCTGAAAAGCAACTCTCCACCACCACCCTGTGTCTTCTATCTTTGCGCCAGTTCTGTATTCAAATGGCTAATTCTCCCTGTATTCCATCGGTAACTTTGTTAATCAGTCTACCATGTGGAACCTTGTCGAACGCCTTACTGAAGTCCATATAGATCACGTCCATCACTCTGCTCTCATCAATCCTCTTTGTTACCTCTTCAAAAAACTCAATCAAGTTAGGGAGAGACATGATTGCCCACACACAAAGCCATGTTGACTCTCCCTAATCAATCCATACCTGTCCAAATACATGTAAATCCTGTCCCTCATGATTCCCCCCAACAAGTTGCCCACCACCGATGTCAGCTCACCTGTCTGTATTTCCTGGCTTTTCCTTACCACCTTTCTTACATAGTGGCACCATGTTAGCCACCCTCTAGTCTTCTGGCACCTCACCTGTGACTATTGATGATGCAAATATCTCAACAAGGGGCCCAGCAATCACTTCCCTAGCTCCCCACAGTGTTCTGGGGTACACCTGATTAGGTTCTGGAGATTTATCCACCTTTGTGTTTTAAGACATGCAGCACCTTCTCCTGTGTAATGTTGACATTTTTCAAGATGTTGCCATCTATTTCCCACATTTTATATCTTCCATGTCCTTCTCCACAGTAAACATTGATACAAAATACTTGTTTAGTAACTCCCCATTGGCTGCCTTGCTGATATGTGAGGGGTCCTATTCTCTCCCTAGTTATCTTTTTGTCCTTAATGTATATATAAAATCCCTTTGAATTCTCCTTAACCCTATTTGCCAAAGCTATCTCATGTCCCCTTCTTGTCCTCCTGATTTCTCTCTTAAGTATACTCCTGCTGCCTTGATATTCTTGTAAGGATTCATTCAATCTCTGCTGTCTATACCTGACATATGCTTCCTTCTTTTTCTTAACCAAAACCTCAACTTCTCTAGTCATCCAGCATTCTCTACACCTACAAGCCTTGCCTTTCACCCGAACAAGAATATACTGTCTCTGGACTCTCATCATTTCATTTTTGAAGGCTTCCCATTTTCCATCCATCCCCGATCAACTTTTGAAAGTTCTTGCCTATTACCGTCAAAATTGGCCTTCCTCCAATTTAGAACTTCAACTTTTAGATCCGGTCTATCCTTTTCCATCACTATTTTAAAACTAATAGAATTACAGTCACTGACCCCAAAGTGCTCCCCCACTGACACCTCAGTCACTTGCCCTGCCTTATTTCCAAAAGTCAGTCAAATTTTGCATCTTCTGTAGTAGGTACATCCACATACTGAATCAGAAAGTTTTCTTGTACACACTTAATAAATTCCTCTCCATCTAAACCCTTAACACTAGGGCAGTCCCAGTCTATGTTTGCAAAGTTAACATCCCCTGCCATTACCACTGTATTATTCTTACAGATAACTGAGATCTCCTTACAAACTTGTTTCTCAATTACTGGTGGGTCTGTAATATAATCCCAATAAGGTGATCATCCCTTTCTTATTTCTCAGTTTTACCCAATAACTTCCCTGGATGTATTCCCAGGAATATCCTCCCGAAGTATAGCCATAATGCTATCCCTTAGCAAAAATGCCATTCCCCCTCCCCTGTTGCCTCCCTTTCTATCCTTCCTGTAGCATTTGTATCCTGGAACATTAAGCTGCCAGTCCTGTCCATCCCTGAGCCATGTTTCTGTAACTGCTATGATATCCCAGTCCCATGTTCCTAACCATGCCCTGAGTTCATCTGTCTTCCCTGTTAGGCCTCTTGCAATGAAATAAATGCAGTTTAATTTATTAGTCCTACCTTATTCTCTACTTTGTTCCTGCCTGCCCTGACTGTCTGACTGTAGAGGTCACAGACTGATCTAAATAAAAGCAAATCAGCTTTGACAAAGGGTCAGTTAGACTCGAAACGTCAGCTCTTTTCTCTCCTTACAGATGCTGCCAGACCTGCTGAGATTTTCCAGCATTTTCTCTTTTGGTCACAGACTGATCTGTTTCCTCACTATCTCCATTGCCCCGCCCCACCTCCCCACCCCAAACTTTACTAGTTTAAATCCTCCTGAGCAGCTCGAGCAAATCTCCCTGCCAGTATATTCAGGTGCAATTCAGGTGCAATCCATCCTTCTTTACAGGTCACTTCTACCCCAGAAGAGATTCTAATGATCCAAAAATGTGAATCCTTCTCCCATGCACTAGCTCCTTAGTAACACATTCATCTGCTCAACCCTCCTATTCTTCACTCTTTCCGAGATATTCTTGATCTTGGCACCAGTGAGGCAACACACCATTCTGATTTGTCACTGTCGCCCGCAGGAACAACTGTCTGTGCCTCTGACTAGAGACTCCCCTATCTTAATTGATCACTTGGAACCTGATGTACCCCTCATTACATTAGACCCAGTCTCGGTACCAGAAACTTGGCTGTTACTGCTACATGCTCCTGAGAGTCCATCACTCCCTACATTTTCCAAAATAGCATACTTGTTTGAAATGGGCATAGCCACAGGAGACCCCTGCACTACCTGCCTCCCTCTCCTACCTTTCTTGAAGGAAACCCATCTACCTGATTGTATCGGAGGTTTTTCTCTCTCTAACTGCAATCCATTACACTCTCCAGCTCCTGTAAATTCCTCATTTCCTCTAACTGTCGCTCCAACCAATCCAAGTGATCTGATGGGATTCGCAACCAAACACACTTCCTACAGACATAATCATCAGTAACATAAAAACTCTCCCTAATCTCCCACACCCAACAAGAAAACCACATCACTCTACCTGAACAATCTACAGAGGCAGAAAATAGCACAGTTTTACTGCTCTAAAAACACTGCTCCAGGCAAACTTAGTACCTGTGTTTTATATTTTTAAGTTTTAATCAAGAGACAGATCTCAATAAAACATATAACCAAAAAGCACCATTTTACTCACTATTGTAGATTCACAAAAAAAGTAAGGTTACACTTAAAAACCAAACACTTATCTGCTCCCATGCTGTGAGCTCTCCCACACAGGTTCCTCCAAGGTCAGCTGTGATTTTTGCTGCTGGTTAATTTTTCTTAGACCCACTCCGATGTCCAGAAATACATGAACTCAAACAGCAAAGGTCATAGCTGTGAAGATTCACTGTGTGTCACATAGCTGTTCCTTCCCCCCCCCCCCCCCACCTCTCTCTCTCTCTCTCTCTCTCTCTCTGACCATGTGGTCTCTGCCTTTGTGCCTCTTCCTCCTTTTTAAACTGCCATTGTTTTGATCTTTTTTCCCCAAGATTCCAAAACAATGCAACATCTTATAAAATAGTAATTACTGCTCCTGGAATTCGAGGAAATCAGTTCCAACGCTTAAAATACCTCAAAAAACAAGCATCTGTCATAGCCACATTTTTTTTCCTGTCCTCCATCTTGGATTACCCAGAATCCAGATTGCAAATTTGGGTAGAAAAGAGAGAGTTTAATCAGGACAAATGCATTTGGAAGATCAAATTCAGGTGCAAACTCTACAATAAATAGTAGAACTCTTAGGAGCATTGACATACAGAAGGATCTGGCCGTACAGGTCCACACATCCCCAAAAGTGGCAACACAGATGGATAAGGTGGTAAAGAAGGCATACAGCATGCTTGTCTTCATTGGCCAGGGCATTGAATATAAAAGTTGGCAAGTTTTGTTTCAGCTGTACAAAACTTTTGGTTTGCCCACTTTCAGAATGTTATCACATTACCAGAAGGATGTGGATGCTTTTTAGAGGGTGCAGAGAAGGTTTGCAAGGATGTTGCCTGGCCTGGAGGGTTTTAGTTATGAGGAAAGGTTGGATAAACTCGGATTGTTTTCATGGGAAAGCTGGAGGCTGAAGGGGGGGGCGACCTGATAGAGGTCTACAAAATTATGAGAGACACTGATAGGATGGATAGTCAGGGGCTTTTTCCCAGGATGGAGAGATCAACTCCAAGAGGGGACAGTTTCAAAGTGATATGGGGAAAGTTTACGGGAGAAATGCAAGGACGATTTTTCACAGAGGGGAGGGGTACCTGAAACGCATTGCCATTGGAGGTGGTGGAACCTGGCAGGTTAGCAATGTTTAAGATGTATCTTGATAGATACATAAACGGAAGGCGAGCAGTAGGATAGATACTGCACATGGTCAATAGGTAACGGGTTTGAATAAGGATTAGGAATTGGTTAGGCTTGGTGGGCTGAAGGGCCTCTTCCTGTGCTGTATTTGATTGTATTGTTAACACCTTCATCTGAAGAACCAGACAAGTGAATCTTCCTTGAATTGCCCCCAGTACCAGTATGCTTTTTTAAATACAGGGACCAAAATTGTACATAGTACTCCAGGTGCTCACCAACACCCTGTTCAGTTGTAACAGAACCTCCCATTTTTAAACTCCATCCATACAGGCTAAAATTCCATTTTTCTTCTTAATAAATTGTTTTGTGTTTCACACAAGAACATCAAGGTTATTTTATCAGAATCTGTTCCCAATTAAATAATATAATTTTTCCTGCCAAAGTGTGTTACCTTACACTTGCCTACAATATACTCGATCTGCTAAATATTTTCCCTTTCTCTTTATCTCCCTGCAGATTCCTTATGTCCTCATCACAGTATTCCCTCGCATCTATTATTTTAACTTCCCTAAATTTGGATATATTACACACAGACCCCTCCTCCAAGTTATTAATATATTTTCGACCTTAAGATTGATCCTGTGGTGCTCCACTAATTATGTCTTTTCAACCTAATAAAGAGCCATCAATCCCAAATCTGTCTTCTCTATGTCAACCAATCCTCAGTCCATGCTAATACATTATCCCTAATGTAGTGAGTTCCTATCTTGTGTAATAAACTTTTATGAGACAATTTTTTGAATGCTTTCTGGAAATCCAAATGCACTATATCAACCTTTGCCTTTTCATCAACTCTGCTTTGTTTAAACCCTAAAAGAGCTCGAAGAAATTTTCCATTTCACAAAAATATGCTGACTCTGTGTCAAACATCCCTGTTCTCTTTTGCTCTGTTGTAAAGACTGCATCTTTTTATTTTGGTATAGTTGGCATGCTAACTCAGTGGTTAGAATTGCTGTCTCACAGTGCCAGGGACTCAGGTTCAATTCCAGCCTCAGATGACTGTCTGTGGAATTTGCTCATTCTTCCTGTGTCTGCATGGATTTCCTCCAGCTGTTCCAGTTTCCTCCCACAGTCCAAAGATATGCAGTGCAGGTTAGGTAGATTGGCCATGGTAAATTGCCTATACTGTCCAGGAATGTGCAGGCCAGGTGGTTTAGCCTTAGGAAATGCAGGGCTACAGGGATGGGGTGAGTCTGGGTGAGGTGCTTTTTGGAGGGTTAGTGTTGTCTCAATGGACCGAATGGCCTGCTTACACAGTGTAGGGATTCTATAATATATTTTGACTGTGGACCAAAACATAAATTATTGCTTTGAAATAAGGGAACTGTGTAAAGGAATGGCTGCAGTTTTAAAAATCAGGTTTAATGCAGCTGCTTGCAGCTTGCAACATTAATGGAGCTAACAGGTACTGCATGTGGGACATCGAAGCCAGACCACATTCTCCCTTTCTTTCAATCAGGTGAAGCTGCTCAGTGACACTAGATCAGTCGGTTTAACCATGGACCAATTGGAATAGGTGTGAGGGAACCTGACTTAGCAACAGCATTTGGATTGGCCTCTCGTTGGAAGACCAAATGTTTGGCATTCTAATTGCAAGAAATTAGGAAATCCATGTAAAAGGCAGTTGATTTCTTACTTGGAATCAAACTGGTAAAGTGTGCACTTTATTTCAGAAGAAGAATTGGAAAGACAGATGTTAAATTAGCACTGAAATCATTGAAATTCTTGCTGTTTCTAAAAGCACTTTATTATAGTTGGGTTATTATTCATCACAAGTGCTGGACTTCTTTGTATCTTCTCATTGCCCCTCGCAGTACAATGTGTGATGTTAAACTCCTCACTCTTGTAACACTGCTGGATACCTATTTCTATAGGCACCAAAATATGCCAGTTTCTTAACAGAAGTTATTGTAGAGAATGTTTTAATAAAGCAGAACTCATCATTCCTGTAGTATAAAGCTCATATCTAACTATCTTAAAAGAATAGTGAAAGCACCTGATTTGAGATCTTTCCCTTTGGGCAAATATCAAGTGGAAAATGGAGTTTTCCAGGAAGAAAGCTGGGGAGTTTCATAGGAAGCTTCCTTTCCAAAAAGTCCCAGAAATCAGTAAAAATGAGTCTGTGCTACTCTCACAATTAAAGGAAAAGTAGGTCCAGTATCCTAGGCAGGCCATCACTCATTATCCACTGCCAGTTGTAACATTAATTTCAAACAGATCAAATTCACAAACTAAAATATTTGCATGGAATGAGAGATTTTCATGGAAAGTATCTCTAAATGTGAATTCCAAAGCACAGAAGGCATTATTTCCTGTTGAAGCTGTCTGTACCAAACATATCCTGAAATCAAGCATGTTTCTTTTTATGCAATAATTATCAGAGGATCCCAGCTGCTTCTGATAATAATCATTGTTAATCAGATAGACAGTTGTGATTGCAAAATAATCTACCTCTGTGCACATACCTCTATCACAAGGCAACCACATTACATATCTAACAGGAAATGAGCATTTTCCTTTACTTGTGCTTGGCCTAGGTGGTTGAATCTGGTGTTTTTCACCATTCTACATTTGACAAATCTGGACAACAAGTAATGAAGTTTGCGGCAGGAACAATTTGTTCTTAACATTGCCTCAGAATGTACCAATGTATTAATAAACTGCGTTTTTTTTCGAGGGCATATGACATCAGATAAACATAAGAGGTCAAACCTTTTCTTGTTACATAAAAATCAATGAAATTAAATAATCTTCTTAGTTTTCACATAGCTGTTATGGCCATTTGTCCCATTCCGGAATCCACATTATAGGAGGGATGTAATAGCACTTGAAAAGATACAGATGAGATTTATCAGGATGCTGCCTGGGCTGAAAAGTTTTAAGTTATGAAGAGAGAGTGGACTGACTGCAACTGTTTTCCTTGGAGCAGAGGAGACTGAGAGGGGATATGATTGAAATCTGTACAATTATGAGGGGCATAGATAGGGTAGTCAGGAAATGACTATTCCCCTTATGGAGGGAGTCAAAGACTAGGTGGCATAGCTTTACGATAAGGGGCAGAAGATTTAGTGTGAGTGTGAGAAAAAATCTTTTCACCCAGAGGGTGATGAGATTCTGGAAATCCCTGCCTGTAGGGCTGGTAGAGGCATGAACCCCTCATCACAACTAAGTATTTAGATGTGTACTTGTGATGCCTAGGCATAAACAGCTATGGGCCAAGTACTGGAAATATGATTAGAATAGTTAACTGGTTATTTTTGACTGGCTCAAAAGCAATGGGTCGAAGGCCCCTTTTATCTGCTGTCGATCTCTATGATTCTGTTATATCTTTTCTACTTTTACCGAGGAACAATTTACCTCTTACACTCTCCTGTCTTTTCCCTGGAGCACTGAACAATTTTCCCTTCCAGATAAAATCCTAATCCTTCTCTATTGTCTAGATTAATCCTTCCTCCACCATAATCTCAGGCAGTGCATGTCAGATCTAAACATTCAATGTGTGAAAAGGTTGCTCCTCATGTTGCTATTGTTTCTTCTGCCAATTAACTTAAATCCATGCTCTCTTGTCACAAACCTGCCTTCAGGAGGAACAATTTCCCATTCTCGATCCAGACCCCTCATGATTTTGGATGCCTCAATCAAATCTCCTCCTAACTTTCTTTTCTTCGAGGAACTCAGTTTTCTCCAACATGTCGACGTAACTGAAATTCCTCACCCCAGGTACCTTTCTCATGAATCCTTTACACATTCTCTCTAATATCTGCACTAGTTTCCTAAAATGTGGTGCCCAGAACTAAACACAATACTACAGTTGAAGCTGGACCATTGCTGGATACAATTTTAACATCGCTTCCTTTGCTCTTGTACTCTATGCTCCTATTAATAAAGCCTAGGATTCTGCATTCTTTACTGGTTACTCTCTCAATTTGTCCTGCCACCTTCAAAGATTGTTGGGCATATATCTTCAAGTATAATAAAACAAGGAGGTTGGAAATATGAGAAACTCAGCTGACCTGGCAGCATCTGTGGAGAGAAAACAGAGTTAACAGTTTGAGTCCAGCGACCTTTCTTTAGAACATTCTAAATTTAGGGTGTAGGTTTGCTCACTGAGCTGTAGGTTTGACATCCAGACGTTTCATTACCTGGCTAGGTAACATCATCAGTGGCGACCTCCAAGTGATGATGTTATCTAGCCAGGTAATGAAACGTCTGGATATCAAACCTACAGCTCAGCGAGCAAACCTACACCCTAAACCTCAACCTGAGCTACAAACCTTCACAAACCTTGCGACATTCTAAATTATCTGTGCTCTGTTCCATCTTTCGATTTGTGTGCATTTAATTATGTTATCAATCTGCATTTTCCTAACAAAATGCTGGAGCAGACCTGATGAATCAGCTGTTCATGCAGAAACCAAATGATGGATGTGCATTGTTGACAGCAGTCTATATTGATGTTGACCAGTAGTTTTAATGCTATTACAACTGACATTGATTGGCAACGTCAGTCAGCCAATGCACATAGCTAGCCATTATCTTGTTTTCTGCATCCATTAAGAGCTCTGCATACCATTACCATTGTCAATCTTTATCTCAGCACCAAATGTTGGCTGCAGTCATTTTTCTTGGTTGACACTACAGATTGCAGCTGAAGATTCCACTTTATTTTCCACAGAAAAATAAAAGGACAGTTTAAATAGCAAATTTCTGGCATGTTTGCAAAACATTTCAGCATCTGTATTAGCTGGGGTTCACTTGGGCAACCAGGTGAAGTCTCAATAAAAAAAGGGCAGAAATAGCATGTCTGGAATCACTGAGCCATGTGACTGGTGATGCCGTGCCCTTGCGATTGCAGATATATTGGCAACAAAAACTTCCAGCTCGGCGAACAGAACCACAGCAACGAGCACCCGAGTTACAAATCTTCTCACAAACGTTGAATATTGGCCCTGTGGAAATCTGACTAGAATGTGCTATATTCAGCTGATTACTGAGCGAGGAGTCCTGTGTCAGTTAAGGGAATCCTGTGGGATTATTCTGGATACTATAGTGATTTTAGAAGGCGAAGCTGAAACTGGAAATCATTTTCCACAGTTCTCCCTTTCAATTGTGCCCAGGTGTCAGTGAAATGTTCGACTTGTTGGATTTGACTGGACTTTAGAAGTTAATTATTTCTCTGGGAACAGAGAAGTAAATCAGTTTTACCGGTCCTGACTATATCCTTTGATCTTGTCTTCCCTAGCTCAGTGTCCACATCATTTTATCGCTCGGTTACAGAGCCAGCAACAAGCCCTCTCTGTCGCTGACTGGTTCCTGGCTCTGTTTGTTGACCGTGCATCAACTGAATTGCTTGATGAATCGATACGTTGAGGGTTTATGACTGCATTGGAAAGGAATGAAGGCAGACATGATCAGATGCAGATAGAGATTCTGCATTATGGCTGTGTAACTCTGGCAAGTTTCAAGAAGATAATAAATTTAATTTGTTGCAGTACTTCACTCATGGAGTTCAACAAAGTCTTGAAGGGGAAAGGCTCAGGTTGCTAACACTATCTCAAGTTATTCTCAAAAGTACTGACATTCACGTCCTCATTTTGGGTTTCCCACTTTTGATCATTTTATTTGAATTTTCAGGATAGCTGTTTCTCTCTTCCAAGGATATTAAAAAAATAGGCTATTATCATTAGCTGATGTCGTAACATTGCACATTCATCTGTACTTTGTTAGCATGCTACTGGGAAAATGTTTGGATAGTTCTTCTACAAATTCATATACAGTACACCAGGTGACAAAACTCAGCCATTTCTCCTCATTTGGAGACAAAACAGGACACAGTAGGAAGCGTTTTGCTAATTCCTGTTTCCACCTATGGATATGAGGCAAGAGCAGCCAAAGTGCAAGCTCCCAGCAACTGAAGACTTAAAATAATCCAGTTTAATTATTATTGAAGCGTTGGGGAAAGTTTTCACACTGCTCACATTTTGGTCCCAAGTCCTTTGGAGATTCTTGAGGAATCAAATTTATCAGAAAATACTTTTGTATTCATTTTGATGGGACTTCAGTTTAAATGCCCCGCTTTTTTATGAAGTGACTGCATTTGTATTTCCTCACAAAACTTAATTAACATTGTGGATAGATTAGACACTGAGTTGAATATGAAGTAACAATCCCAGGAATCTAATGTTCTCTGGAAGGGAAGATCTAATCAACGCCATACTCAATAAATTCACCATCAGGTCGTGTAGCTGTAATTTCTTTAGAAAATGACTAGTTAGTCTAGGAAGCCTGTCATTTCCCTGTACCTGCCATTAGTCTAAAGGTTAAAAATGTGATCATTTTATTTCCCTTTATGTAAAATTTCCATTTTATTAAATAGGGCAATGCATTCAGATATGATCACATCACATCCCTTTATATAGGTCACAACTTCTGATATGTGACATTAGGTTACATTCTTTAATTTCTCATTTCAAAACTTGCAGCAATAGTCCAGCAATTAAATATATTCAAATTTTTTAAAAAAATTGTATGAGAGCATTTTTGAAAGTGTTTGTTGATTCTGTCATGTTCTGTAGCTTGCTGTGATAGTTTCTTTAATTTATTCATTCAGGCGATATGGATATTGCTGGTAAGGCCAGCATTTATTGCCCATTCTGAATTGTCTTTGAGAAGGAGGTGGCAAGATGCAGTCTTAAAGCTACTGCAAAACAGCCCAGGGATCCAGCAGGTACACACACTCACTGTGGGAGTTCTGGAATTTTGATTCAACATCAGTAAAGCAACAGCAACATAATCCCATTTTGCTGCTCAGGGTGGTGTGTGGCCTGACAGGGAACTTGTTGGCAGTGATGCTTCCATGCATCTACTGCCCCTGTCTTTCTAGCTGGTTGAGATCATGGATTTGGAAAGTGCTGGTGGAGGAGCCTTGGTGGGTTAATGTGTGCATCTTGTAGATGTTGCAAACTGCTGCAATTGTGCCCTGGTAGTGAAGGGAATTAACGTTTAAAGTGATGGATGAGCTGCCAGTCAAGTGAGGTGCTGTGTTTTGGATGGTGTGTGTCTTGAGTGTTGCTGGAGCTGTACTCATCCAGGCATAAGGAGAGTACCAAGCTCCTGACTTGTGCCTTGTAGATGAAGAACAGGCATTAGGGAGATAGGAGGCCTTCTAATGCAGAATTCCTAGCAATCAACCTGTTCTTGTAGCACTGTGTTTATATTGGTTCAGGTCAGTTTCTGGTCAGGATGTTAAATAGGAGTATTTAGTGACGATTATGTCATTAAATGTCATGGGGAGATGGTTAGATTTTATCTTATCTAGTCAGAAGGTTGGTGTGGTTGAGAGGATATTCAGAATTCAAAGAAGTCTTGGATCAGTTCTTCAATGTCACATGTTGTGCCTTCAATTGGAGAGAACACAAACCAGGAAACTTCAGTGGGAGTATGGACGAATTGCAACATCTAGAATAAACTTTCAAGCTGGGTGTAGTTAATCAGTTTCATTTTCATCACCAGATTTAACATCGGCAAGGGACTTAGCACTTCATATTATTGCAGTTTAAGGTTTTGGTAAAGATCTGTAGTTCGGGAGCTGGTTGAATTTGATGTTGGTCCGTTTGCTGAGCTGGTGGGTTTGTTGGAAGATATTTTGTTCCCTTTCTAGGTGACATCATTATTACTGTGTTGCCTTCTGTGAAGCTGCTGTACTGTTCCACTTTGAATTGATCTGGTTCTGTTTGAGCTGTTTCTGGTTGGTTTTCCATTGCAGTGATTTGTATATTGGGTCCAGGTCATTGTGTTTGTTGATGGAGTCTGAAGGTGAGTACCGTGCTTCCAGGAATTCTCCTGCTGTTCTTTGTTTAGCCTGTCCTAGTATCATCGTGTTGACCCAGTCCAATTCATAGTTCTTGTTATCCACACCAAGGTCACTAAACAGTTTTGGTTCCCTTATCTAAGAAAAGATACATTGGCATTGGAGACAACCCAGGGAGGGTTTGCTAGGCTAATCCCAGGAATGGAAAGATTTTCTTATGTGGAGAGTTGTGCAGGTTAGACCTGTAATCATTGAAGTTTAGGAAAATGAGAGGTGGCCTCATTGAAACTGCTGAATTTGTTAAACTTCAATGAAAAGATTCTTACAGGGCTTGACAGGATAGATGCTGAGAAGTTTTCTCCCATTGTGGGAGAGTCTAGGACCAGAGGGCATAATCTCATTTAAGATAGAGATGAGAAGGAGTATCTTCTCTCAGAGAGTAGTGAAGCTGTGGAGTTCTTTACCACAGAGGGCTGTCAAGGCAAATCATTAAGTATAATCAAGGCTGAGATAAACAGATTTTTAATCAACGAGGGAACTAAAGGTTATGGGGACCATGTAGGAAAGTTGAGTTGAAGGTGATCAGACCAACAGTGATTTCATTGAATGGTGTAGAAGACTTGCTGACCCAAGTGGCCTGCTTTTCCTCCTATGTTTATATTGTACGTAATTCAATAAAGGATTCTAGTTACAAAGTCTGACTCCATGTCTGCCACTGAGCATGCTCACACTATGGTAGAAATGATAAAACCAAAAAATCTTTGCTCTGAGCAGTGGGGCCAACACCCAGCATCACCTGGACTGGCGCAAAACTTTAAACAAAAGCAAACAGCAGTCTTCCACCATGTTTCAGTACTAAAGCGAGTACAGCAGAAAATGGAGCAGTACACAAAACCAATCAGAATGAATCAGAGATCAGAACAAATAGTTTCAGCTCATAGAGACCAGTGAGCAAAACATGGCAATAAAATGGCAAAACCCAGAGCAGAAAGACACTGGCAGCCGGTGCAACTGGCAGAAATAGGAACAGCTAGATACCAGCAGGAATCCAAACAGAAATTAGAAGAAGTGGCATATAGTATTTAACCCTGATAAGTGCAAGGTGATGTATTCTGGAAGAAGATTAAGATGAGAAAGTGTTTAATGAATGGCAGGACACTGAGTAGCTTCAAGGGATAGAGAGATCTTGGGATAATTATTCACAGAGTATATAAATAAGATAGTTAAGGAAGCATATGGGGCACTTGCTTTCATCAGTCATGAGAAGGGCTAATGCCCGAAACGTCGATTCTCCTGTTCCCTAGATGCTGCCTGACCTGCTGCGCTTTTCCAGCAACACATTTCCATCTCTGATCTCCAGCATCTGCAGACCTCACTTTCTCCTCATAGATTATAAGAGCAATGTTTGAATTCTCCAGCGCATTGGTCAGGCCACAGCTGGAGTACCGAGTGCAGTTCTGGTCACTTTACTACAGGAAAGATGTGAACTCAGCCCACAGAAAAACCCCAAAACAAAGCCAAGTCTCAGCTAAATGGTTAAGATTTCTCAAGGATCCAGACTGGTAGGCCACTGTAATTGCTACAGTATGTGGAGTTGAAACAGTAAGAGTCCCTCTGGGCCTGAATGGAATAAGAAAATTCAGAGGTTTATATCCAGGAGAGTGTACACCATGGAAAGACCACCTACAGTTTGGAATAATTAAATTGCTTAGCAACATCCAAACCAGCATCCAGGTCAGACACCAGGAATACTGCGGTGAATAACTCACCTCCTGACTCCCCAAAGCGTGTCCACCATCTACAAGGCACAAGTCAGGCGTGTGATTCAGTACTCCCAACTTGCCTGGATGGGTGCAGCTCCATCAACACTCAAGAAGTTCAACAATATCCAGAACAAAGCAACACACATCCACAAACATCCACTTCCTCCACCGCTAACATTCAGTAGTACCAGTCTGAACCATCTACAAGATGCAGAAATTCACCAACGATCCTTAGACAACACCTTCCAAATCTATGGCCACTTCCATGGAGAAGGACAAGGGCAGCAGAAGCATTGGAATAGCACCCCTCTGCAAGCCACTCACCATCTTTACTTGGAAATATATCACCGTTTCTTCAGTGTCGCAAAGTCAAAGTCCTGGAATTCCCTCCCTGAGGGTGTTGTGAGTCTACCCATATCAAATGGTCTGCATCATGATCTTCACAAGGAACGGGCAACAAATGTTGGCCAGCTAGTGATGCCCACATCCCACAAATAAATGAAAAAAATGTAAAATCAGAACCAATCAAACTAAGTGTCTGGTTAAATGGTCACCCAGTTCTAATGAAGATCGATACCTGCATGGCAGTAATTGTGTAACCAGTCTTTAACAAAATTCACTCTGGACTCCAACCCTTAAGTTTGCATAAGGACTCGGCTAGCTGAAAACCTATACCAGGCAATCTTTAGAGAATAAGGGTACAACTTCGGTTCTGGTCTCTTATGTGAAGCAACTGGTTCAGTTACCTCAGATTGTAGTAAAAGGCTTGGGCCCATGCTTGATGAGACAAAATTGATTGAGAAAAGTTCAACTTGATTGGCTCAACATTTTTCGATTTAAAAAATGGCTGCCTGAGTGAAGTCCAGATTAAATACTCAGATGTTTTTCAGGCAGGTCCAAAGACTATCAAAGGGGCCAAGGCCACCTTACATATTGACCAAAAAGCAATTCCCTAATTCTGTAAGGCCCACCCAATGCGACTTGCCTTACGGGCAAAAGTAGAGGCAGAAATCGGAAGGCTGGAAAGCAAAGGAATCATCAAGACAATTTACAGAATAGATAACACCGATCGTACTGATTTTGAAGCCCAACAGGTCAGTTCACCTTTGTGGGGATTTCAAACAAATCGTAAATTACTCTTCCTAGCTGGATTTGTACACAATCTCTCATATTGAGGACTTAAATACAAAACTGGCACTGTAGCTGCCCTTCACAAAGCTGAACAGGAGCCACCCGTACCTGCATTGCGATTTGATGAGGATTCCCAGAAGTATGCTAGATTTAATACCCATTAGGGTTTGATCTGATATATGAGACTGCCTTTTGAAGTATCATCACCAGGTGCTATTTTCCAGTGGACATTGGAGAATATTTTACAGGGCTGCCCCAAGATGGAAGTGCTAATAACAGGAAGACCTATAAACAGCATTTAGAAAACTTGGACTTAGTACTTAAACATTTCTCCAAGGCAGGTATATGCCTTAGAAGGGAAAAATGTGTCTTCCATTCACCCAAGTGACCTACTTGGGCTACAGAGTCAACAAGACTGGGTCACACCCACTGGAAGATAAAGTGAAGGCAAAGTCTGTACTGGGGCTTGGGTCTTTCCTTGGGTTGGTAAATTTATTACAGAAAATTTATATATAACTTAGCCTCTGTCCTGGCACCCTTTCATGTGCTATTAAGAATAGGTGAGCATTGGAAATCGTCACCGAGACAAGATGTAGCCTTTAGGGAAGCAAAAACACAACTATTGTTGTCTAAGGTGTTGGAATACTACAATCCCAAGCAGGATGTGGTGCTGACATGTAATGCTTCCACATATGATATCGGGGTGGTGTTGGCTCACTGGTGGCCCACTGGAGAGGAACGCCCAATAGTGTATGCTTTCTGGACTTTGGTAGATGCTGACCAAAGAAACTCCCAGATAGAGAATGAAGATTTGATGGTTGTTTTTGATGTGAGAAAGTTCCAGCAATACCTTTATGAATGGACATTTGTAACAGTAACGAACCACAAATCCCTCCTAGGACTACTTAAAGAGGGCAGGGCAGTGTTGCCCATAGCTTCAGATCTAGTTCATTCTTAGTGCGTACAATTACAAGTTGGAACATCATCCTGGAGGCCAATTTGCAAATATGGATGCCTTGAGCTGCCTCCCACTGGCAGATACACCATCGGTGGTATCACCACTGGAAAAGTCCGATCAGGTTTTAAACTTTCTGGACACCTTTGCAGTCACCTCTGACAATATCAGACTGTGGACACAAAAAAATCCCATCCTGGCGAAACTAAAACAACTGGTGATGGGGGAAACAAGAGGGCCATCACAACCAGAATTGAAACTTTCTGACCCAGCAGGACCTGGTCATTGTAGAAGGCAGCATATTGTTAGGGGGAGCAAGAGTGATTGTCCTGAGCAATGGTCACCACCAGATACTGGCTGAACTCCACCAGAGTTACCCAGGGGTTTCCAAAATGAAGACATTGGCAAAATGTTATGTCTGGTGGCCAAGATTAGATGCAGACATAGCCATGTTGGTGGGGCAGTGCCCAGACTGTCAACAAGGGTAAAACTTACTGCCAGCAGCTCCCCACATTAGTGAGAATTGTCAGGTAAACCCTAGACTTGATTACCCTTCACCTATGCAGTTCCTTTCATGGGCTCTATATTTTTAATCATTGTGGACAGCCATTCAAAATGGTTGGACGTGCATAGAGTTCATTTGTCAAACACGGGGTGATGATTCAAAAGTTCCCAGCATCTTTTGTGATGCACAGACTCCCAGAGGTGTTTGTCACAGACAATGGGCCATCATTTAAGAGTAGGGAATTTGAGTATTTCCTAAAGTCAAATGGCATTTGGCATGTAAGGACAGCACTGTACCATCATCCATCATCCTATGGTTTGGTGGAAAGAGCAATCCACACTTTGACACCAGGCTTAAAGAAACAGCCTACAGCCTCACTCAATGCCAAACTGTCCCAGTTTCTATTGATTATAGGACCATCCCTCACGCAACTACAGGGACAGCTCCAGCAGAATCGCTAATGGCAATAGGAACTCAAGACTCCTCTAAGCGACAGAGGCAGTTTACTTCAGGAGACACAGGTTGGGTTGAAACCATGGGGATGGCCTTGAATGGCCAAGAGGCATGGTCAACACAAGGTCAGGTTCTGTGACTTACAAAATTCAGATCGGAGAGGACAATATAAAAACTGCAACCTGCCATACAGGGCAGAAGCAAAGCATACCCAGCCCCTCTGAACATAAGGCAAAGCTGTCAGAACCAACAGCACAGCATCAAAAAAACCTCTGAGGATGAGATGGACATGGCAGATGTCGCAGCTTCAACGCCATTACTGCCCGAGAAAGAGGATGAGTTTCAGTCAAGACGATGTGGGTGCAAGATGCAGCTATAAACAGGAGTGTCAGGGGTTTTGGTCATTCTAGGATTGGGCTCTTAAGCTAGCTGGATCAGTGTCATACTATGCATGTATAAGTAAAGGGTGACTTGTTGACAGGATACCGGCCTTTGTGGAGTTATTTCATTATCTATGTATGAACATAGTTCAATAAATAATTCAGGTTAGACAGTCCTGTTCAAGGTCTGTCTGAGCGTGTTCACAAGAATATTCATGATCTTTTAGCTTTGAGTTGAGATGTACTACGTTGACTGCAGCTGAAACACAGTAAGGACATTTGGCTGAAGGATGATATAGCTCTTATACTTCCTCTCCCCATTTCAAGGTGTAGAACGAAATCCCTTCTGGCATTGCGAGTGTATTCACATTAAATGGTCTGCAGTGGTTCAAGAAGGCAACTCACCATCACCTTCACAAAGGCAGTTAGGGGTGGACAATAGTTGCTGGCCCAACCACATACATCCCATGGATGAATTTTTTAAAAAACAAAACTATAATACTTTATAAGTAACTCTAAAGATCCTGTGACCAGAGCAGAAAATAAATTAAGCTACATTCAATGTGTCGCTGCATGAATAGGTGCAGACTGAGGGACTGCATGAATTCCACACTGGCTCATGTAAGGATAAAATCATGCATATAAATTATTATATTGTTTAGCATAAAGCTGATGCATTTCACTAGATCAGGACAGTTTTGGAACAGAATACTTTGAAGGTTGTTAGCAGGATGAGTCAGAATTACAGAACTTAATGCTGATTAGGTGAATGTTCCTCATTGTTTCCCTCTATTTTCAACCCAAGCTCAATTTTGATCAGTTATTTCATTGATGAAATAGTGCTGATAGCACATCTCTAGCATAAGTGGTAACCACAAGGTCTCTCTCCATGCCCCCAATGGCCAGTACCCTCAGTCATTACGTCAGAGCTTCCTTCCACCTGCCACACAAACTGTTCAGAGGTGAAACCTCATGTTATTCTGGTAATTTTTTTTCTCCCTTTGAGCAGAGACTGACGAAGTTCGACAGCACAGCCTGAAGGCAGAGATGGGATCCGAGAGAGCTCTTGTCCTGGACAGACTTGCTAGCAATGTTGCCAAACGGAAAAGCTCAATGCCTCAGAAATTCATTGGTAAGAACAAGAATTTAAACACTTTATTCATTGCAAGTACTCTGACTTCTGACGCCCACCAGTTCCTGCAAATCATGCTGAGGATTTTTAAGCTTTTGTGTTTGCATCGAGTTCTTATTTTCACAAGTGGCAGTATCAGTTTTTCTGGTATTGCTTGTATAAGTAATCACTAAATCTCGCAACTGAATGCTGCATCGTTAGCAATTGCTTGACTATTGGAGTTTTTTATGCATTGAAGAATTCTTGGAGTTTTAAAACTTGTTTGGTAATTATTCTTTTCAAGAAAAAAGTGATAATTTAATCTGAATTTTAAAAAGTTTCTCTCGAACAAATTACTGTGTTACACAATAACATCCAGAGCATTGTCCATGGAGTTATGTTAATTTAAAATATAGTGTTTGTGAAACTGCAGTCTAATAGATATTTAACTAGCTTAAAACGCTTTTTGATTCATTGAGGATATAAAAGATTTGGTACTTGATTTACTGGTGCTATGTTATTATTTGAGAATCTCAGAAGGTTTCTTACACAAAGTGTAAACTTTGCTGCAAGATTAACCAGTTCAGTTCCACCAACAGAATTCCATTTTTAAACCAAAAAAGTTCGAGTGAAATAAGACTGATTTTTCAGTTAAAATGCAAATTAAAATGCAAATTACAGCGAAGTGTGTTCTTAGTCAAAGAGCAAAGCTGAAAATCAAGAGATGAACCTTTTAAAACATTTACCAGCTCTTAATGCAAAATATACATCTAACAGGTAACTGACAATTAGTTCATCACGAATGTTTGTGCTCATTATGCTCTCCACGTTAATATTTTCTCGTGTTGCATTTTGTCATATTTGAAATTCTCTCTGCGCTGCGAAATTTATAAAAAATGCTTTATAATTTGCATGACTGTACCTACTGGCATGGAAATAATTGCAGGAAGAAAAATGGAAAGGTTTGTATTTTAAGATGTTCTGCTGTTTGGAGTATTTTGAAGTTTAGTCAGAAAATTTCAGCTCTGGAAATCAAGTCAATATTTAGATATTTCAGGTTTGAGTTTCCAAAGCAGAGCTCAGACTGAATACTGAGAAGAGCTTGTATTAAATTCCTTTGAGTGTTGTTTTTACCAATTTAGCACCAGTATAAAGTAGCACACTCAGGAACATAATACACTGTTTACATGTGGACCTTCACCTACTACATCGTTACCTCTTGGTTTCCTCTGTTTATATTTTTAAACTGGTAAGAAATGAGAAAAGAACTAGTGCTGTGTGAGACATCAGGGGATACATTGCTTGGCCTGGCATAATTAAGTTGCAGGCATAATTTCAGTGTCATGTCCAATCAGTTCAATTTTCTTTACAGCCAAATGTTAGTCTGCAGTGATGTAAGGGTTAACTCAGAACATCAAATAAAATTACCCATGTCCAATCTGCCAAAGCAGAGTAATATAGTTTCATATTTGCAACAGTTATAGAGATAAAGTGCTAAACTTCATGACACTTCTGCCTGTGGTATTTTAACCCTTTTAAAGTTTATAGGTGCTCCCTATCTGAGTTACACAGCACTAAAGATTTCCACTTTGCAGGAAATGCATTTTTTGAAAAAATTACTTTTCTGTGAATGTTTTTCATTTTATACTCTTTTGTTCCCAGTTATTTACAATGTAAAGATACTTTTGCAACGAGCTTGTTAAAATGATTCTGCAAAGCTGTGTTGAAACTGTAACTGAAGTGTTAATGTGGATCAAAGTACCAGAGTTCTTTTCCTGTTCACAGGAGGCTTTTTCACACTGGTTATTCTGAACTTTATCTGTTGCTTTTATAAAATAAGAGAGAAAGTAACACAAATTGAACCAAGGTAATTTGATCAATCGCTTTCATCTGCTGGCAATCTCTTGACATTTATATTACCCGTAAATGTAAGAACATTTGTGATAGATATCTGTATGTTTTACTCATTTAAACCAAAGCCACCACATTATTTGGATTATGCATATTTTAGTTGGAAGAGGGAAGAAACGAGATCCTCAGCCACAGGGTCAGCTTATTTCACATCATTTGATGAGTCTTTAAGATTTTGAGTCATTCCTCTCAGTTTCAAATTAACCAAACTAGGTTTGATAATATATTTTTTTTTCTTTAATGCTTCCATAAACTGTGCACAAGTCAGATAAGGAACATTATCACTGTACACAGCTTCGTCATTCTATACGAGACACAGCTGAATGACATGGCGTTCCCATTCCCTCTTCATTTGATTTAACTCCCAGGTTTCTCCTTTAATTGGAACCTGGAGTATTGTGGCTTCCTTATACAAATACTGACTGAAGGTCAAAAGCAGTACTTGAGGGATTAGAGTCACCATGTGACTCCCCTGTGATCCTGGTGGGATATGAAGCTCCATGTCAACTCCAGCCGGAATAATTCCACTCCTTCTGGTTCTGAGGACAGATTATACAAACCTGGCATAACATCATCTTAAATACCTTAGTTCGATCACCCCATTAATTTATATTCAAGTGAATGTCGACTCTACTCCATGTTTTCAGGAGACTGTCATGTGATTTGTGAGTTATTAATCTCATCTGCTTTACATCTACCTGTATTCAGATTGAGTGCCTGTGTCCTGAAGCTCTAAAGCTATTAACGGTTCTAAGTGACAGTGCAAGTGCACAGCCCTAAACTGTTCATAATTGTGCACGGATTTGTTCTGAGCGATTACAAGGACAACTGATATGGGCTTCTGTTTCGCATAGTTTTCACAGTATGAAAAGAGACCCTTCAGCCCATCAAAATTGGAGATGTAGTGGAGAGTGAAGAGGGTAATCTCAGGGGACAATTGGAACTTGACTGGATGGGTCAGTGGGCCGAGGAGTGGTAAATGGAGTTTAATTTAGATAAATGTGAGATGTTGCAATTTGGAAAAACAAATCAGGGCAAGACTCACACACTTAATGCTAAGGTCCTGGGAGTGTTTCTGAACAAGGAGATCTTCAAGTACAGCTACATAGTTCCTTGAAAGTGGAGTGAAGAAGGTGTTTGGTATGCTTGCTTTTATTGGTCAGTGCATTGAGTATAGGAGTTGAGAAGTTATGCTGCAGCTGTACAGGACATTGGTTAGGACACTTTGGAATACTGCATGCAATTCTGGTCTCCCTGCTATAGGAAGGATATTGTGAAACTTGAAATGGTTCAGAAAAGATGTACAAGGATGTTGCCAGGGTTGGAAGATTTGAGCTACAAGGGGAGGCTGAATAGGCTGAGGCTGTTTTCCCTGGAATGTCGGAGGCTGAGGGGTGACCTTATAGAGGCACGAAGGGCATGGATAGGATGAACAGCCTAGGTCTTTTTCCTGGAGTGGGGGAGTCCAAAACTAGAGGATATAGATTTAAGATGAGAAAGAAAAAATTTAAAAGTGGCCTAAGGGGCAACTTTTTCACGCAGAGGGTTGTGCATGTATAGAATGAGCTGCCAGAGTACAATTACAACATTTCTTAGAACATAGAACATTACAGCGTAGTACAGGCCCTTCACCCCCTGATTTAAAAAGCACCTGGATGGGTATATGAATAGGAAGGGTTTAGAGAGATATAGGCCAAATGCTGGCAAATGGGACTAGATTCATTGAGGATATCTGGTCGAAATTGATGAGTTAGACCAAAGAGTCTGTTTCTGTGCTGTGCAACTCTATGACTCTAAACATATATATAATACGCGGCCATAACCTTGTATGCTATTGCATTTCAAGTGCTCATCTAGAAAGTTCTTAAATGTCTTCAGAGTTTCTGCACCTCTTACAATAGTAGGCAATGAGTTCCAGATACCCACAACATCCAGGTGAAAAAATCTTTCCTGAAGTCCCATCTAAATCACCTGCTCCTTACCTTAAAACCTTAAAAACGGTTGAGTCCAGTTAGAGACAAGTTTCTTCCTTTCTACCGTGCCTTTGCCTGTCAGAACCTTATACACCTTCACCAGATCCCCTCCACCTTAGCTTCCACTGCTTTCTCGTCTCTCTCCATAGTTGAATCAACCCAGCCCAGGCAACATTCTGGTGAGTCTCTTCTACACCCTGTCTAATGCAGTCACTTCTTGCCTAAAGTGAGATGACCAGAACTGCACACAATACTTCAGCTGTAGTCTAACTAACAGTATATTTGACTACATCATTATTGTATTCAGTGCATTGACTGATAAAGGGCAAGTATCCAATTGTCTTCCACACCACCTTATTTACATGTCCTGCTATCTTCAAGGACCTATGAAAATTCATAGGTCCTATAATTCAACACGTAATCTCTTGACTTGTTAGTCCTCCCAAAATGCATCACTCACACTTTTCAGCATTAGATTCCATTTGCTATAGTTCAGGCCAATCTGACCAGCTCATCTATATGGTCATTTAGTCTAAGGATTTTCTTCTCACCAATTTTCATGTCATCTGTGAATTTATTGATCACACCTCCTACAGCCATGTCTTGATCATTAATGTACACAACAAATGGCAAGGCACCTAGCACCAAACTCTATGATACTTGATGTAGGCCTCCAGTCACAAAAACCTTTGACCATCACCACCTGCTTCCTGCCATTAAGCCAATTTTCAATCCAGACTGCCCTGGCCTCTTGACCTCTTAATTAAGCAGTCTGCCAAAAATCTTGTGAAAAGCCTCACTGAAGTTGAAGTACACTACATCAACTGCACGACCTTCATTTACACCCTAATCACTTCCTCAAAAAAATTCAATCAAAATGAGTTAAATATGATCTCCCTCATGATCACTATCCTTGATTAACCCTTGCCTCTCCTTGAATGATTTAATCTATGCTGTTCTTGATCGAAGATGCTTGTTGTGGAGAAAAGTTGCAAAGTTCGTGTTTCTGAAGTGATTTTGATAGGAACAAAATTTACTAAAAATTGTTAATTTAAAGCAGTAGATTCACTATCAGAGAGCAATTACAGTTTATTACATTTAAATCATTTGCAGCAAAGATTCAGTTACTGACAGAGTTTTATCAATTTGTACCAGGAACAACTTTCTGCTCTCAGTTTGTCAAAGGTGCCAGATTGCTCAATACTTTATTGCAAAAGTTGGACAACAGCCCACCAACTTAATAAAAAAGCCTGTCATGCAGCAGTAATATGCTGTCAGTAGCTAAATGAAGAGAGTGTGTATCTTCTGCCTGTCAATGGGAGCAAATCCCATCTTTGAGAGCGGCTGGCTAATCTGATTGCGGAGCTCTAACAATCCCAGCAGTGTTAGAACTTAGTAGTGACTGCTACTGGAACTACAAGGGGGTCCTAGGATGAAGACCACCATGGCCTATTTTATGTGCTGCTCCCCCTGGAAACACACCAGGTGGAGGACTGTAAACTCCAAACACTCATTAAACTTGATGTTATTTCTAAATAATTTTATTGTTTCACAACAGCAATTGAATCTCTTAAAATCCTGGAAGACAGACCATCCTACTCGATAATTTTAATTTTCCAAACATTGACTGATAAAGGTTTGGATGGTGAAGAATTTGTCAAATGTGTTGAAGAAAATTTTCTTTATCAATATGTCGATGCTCCTAATAGAGAAGAAGCAAATCTTGACCTTTATTTTGCCAATAAGGGAGGGCAGGTGACTGAAGTGAAAGTAGGGGAACGCTTCGGGTCTAGTGATCATAATTCTATTTGTTTTTAAATGGTTATGGAAAAGGATAAGCCTTCCATAAAAGTTAAAGTTTTAAATTGGAGTAAGGCAAATTTTAATAGTATGAGACAAGAACTTTCAAAAGTTGATTGGAATAGACTATTCGCAGGTAAAAGGAGGAGGCTTTCAGATGTGTGTTATTGAGAGTTCAGAGGCAGAATGTACATTAGAGTGAAAGGTAAGGCTGATAAGAATAAGGAACAATGGATGAATAAAAGATTTGAGGTTCTAGTCAAGAATAAAAGAGAATCTTCGATATAGACGACCGGTTCAAATGAATTTTCTTAATCAATATAAAGAGTGTAGGGGCACTCTAAAGAAAGCAATGAGATAGCATTGGTAGATAAGGTTAAGGATAATCTAAAGGGATTCTACAAATATACTAAGAGTAAAAGGGTAACTAGAGAGAGGGTAGGGCATCTTAAAAATCAAAAAGATTGGCTTTTTAGATTAGATTACTTTACAGTGTGGAAACAGGCCCTTCGGCCCAACAAGTCTACACCGACCCGCTGAAGCGCAAACCACCCATACCCCTACATTTACCCCTTACCTAACACTATGGACAATTTAGCATGGCCAATTCACCTGACCTGCACATCTTTGGAACTGTGGGAGGAAACCGGAGCACCCGGAGGAAACCCACGCAGACACGGGGAGAATGTGCAAACTCCACACAGTCAGTCGCCTGAGGCGGGAATTGAACCCGGGTCTCTGGCGCTGTGAGGCAGCAGTGCTAACCACTGTGCCACCGTGCCGCCCATGGTGGCACAGTGTTGAACCCCAGGAAATGGGAGAGAAATTAAATGAATATTTCATGTCAATGTTTACTGTGGAGAAAGAAATGGAGGCTAGAGAATTTAGGGAAATATGTATTATTTTAAAAACAGTTCACACTACAGAAGAGGAGGATCTGGAAATGTTAGAGAAGATAAACGTGGAAAAATCTCTGGGACTTTATCTAATGTATCCCAGAATGTTGTGAGATATAAGGGAGAAAATTGTGAGACCCCTTGAAAAAATATTTGCATCATCTGTAAGTACGCGTTGAGGTACCTGATGACTGGAGAATGGCTAATGTTGTACTTTTGTTGTAAGGAGAAATTGGGGAACTATAGACCTGTGAGCCTGACTTTGATTGTGGGTAAATTGTTGAAGGTGATTCTAAAAGTTAGGATTTATAAATATTTAGAGAGGCAATAACTGATTCGGGATAGTCAGCATGGTTTTGTGCTAGGGAAATGTACTGGTGGGCGGCACGGTGGCACAGTGGTTAGCACTGCTGCCTCACAGCGCCAGAGACCCGGGTTCAATTCCCGCCTCAGGCGACTGACTGTGTGGAGTTTGCACGTTCTCCCTGTGTCTGCGTGGGTTTCCTCCGGGTGCTCCGGTTTCCTCCCACAGTCCAAAGATGTGCAGGTCAGGTGAATTGGCCATGCTAAATTGCCCGTAGTGTTAGGTAAGGCGTAAATGTAGGGGTATGGGTGGGTTGCGCTTCGGCGGGGTGGTGTGGACTTGTTGGGCCGAAGGGCCTGTTTCCACACTGTAAGTAATCTAATCTAATCTAAATCGTGTCTCACGAACTTGATTGAGTTTTTTGAGGAAATAACCAAAACGATTGATGAGGGCAGAGCAGTAGACATTGTTGACTTGGACTTCAGTAAAGCCTTTGGCAAAGTGGCAGATGAAGTTCAACTTGGATAAATGCAAGGGATTGCATTTTGGTACAAGAAAGCAAGACAGGATTTATACAATTAACGATAGGGCCTTGGATAGTGTAGTAGAACAGAGACCTAGGGGTTCAAGTGCATAATTCTTTCAAGTTTGCATCACATGTAGACTGGGGTGGAGATGGTGGTGGTGTTAAAAAGGCATTTAGCTTGCTTGCCTTCATTGGTCAAACCTTTGAGTATAGGAGGCACGGTGGCACAGTGGTTAGCACTGCTGCCTCACAGCGCCAGAGACCCGGGTTCAATTCCCGACTCAGGCGACTGACTGTGTGGAGTTTGCACATTCTCCCCGTGTCTGCGTGGGTTTCCTCCGGGTGCTCCGGTTTCCTCCCACAGTCACAAAGATGTGCGGGTTAGGTGAATTGGCCATGCTAAATTGCCCATAGTGTTAGGTTAAAGGGGGTAAATGTAGGGGTATGGGTGGGTTGCGCTTCGGCGGGTCGGTGTGGACTTGTTGGGCCGAAGGGCCTGTTTCCACACTGTAAGTAATCTAATCTAGGAGTTGGGAAGATTGTACAGGTCATTGGTGAGGCCTCTTTTGGAATACTGTATCCAGTTCTGCTCACTCCATTTTAGGAAGGATATTATTAAGCTAGAGAGGATTCAGAAAGTATTTACCAGGATATTGCTGGGTATGGAAGGTTTGATTTATAAAGAAAGGCTGGATAGAATCAGAGTCATAAAGATGTGCAGCATAGAAACAGACCCTTCGGTCCAACTTGTCCATGGCGGTCTAAATTAGTCCAGTTCCATTTGCTAGCATTTGACTCACATCCCTCTAAATCCTTCCTATTCGTACACCAATCCAGATGCCCTTTAAATGTTGTAAATGTATTAACCTCCACTGGGCACATAGGCTGGGACTTTCTTCACTGGAGCATTGGAGGTTGAGAGGTGACCTCATAGACATTTATAAAATCATGGAGGGTATAGATAGGGTTACTGGCAGGTGTCTTTTCCTTAGGATGGGGGATTTCAAGACTAGAGTGAGGAGATAGATTCAAAAAAGACATGGGAGCAAATTCTTTACACTGAGGGTAGTTCGTGTGTGGAATGAACTTCCTCAGGAAGTGGTGGATGCGGGCAGAGTTACACTGTTTAAAAGACATGAAAAATACATGAAAAGGAAAGGCTTGAGCCATGTAGGCCAGGAGCAGGCAGATGGGGCAAGTTTAGTTTGGGATTATGTTCGGCATGGACTGGTTGGACTGTAGCATGTGTTTTGATGCTGTATGACTCTGTCAGTGTGGACCCCAATCAAACATTTATTTGATAATAGAAATGTAGTTTCTCAGTTTGTATTTCAGAATTTCCTAACTGTAGGTAATAATTGAATATCTGCTTGTTTCCACTGAAGCTAAGTATTCCTCTATATGCTTTTGGTTCAGCAGCAGCCAATGTTAAACAACATTGCATTTCAGCAAAAGCTGAGGATTTCATGAAAATTTCAGTTTGAAATACTGGTACATTTCCATTTACACCATGCAGAAGTGGAGCAATGTCATGAAGCATTCATTTTCATGTTGCAGACATTTCTCACTTATGACCTTCATTTTTTCTTGATAAAAATAGCATCAAAGACTACATGGATGTCTCCTGCACATCAGACCCACTCCTACAATGGCTGATTTACAGTCTACATAGGGTCTATGACACTTCCTGCAAGTACTTCCTGTTCCTTAAACATTAATCTATCCCCACCAATATCCCTCACATCAGTTTCTCCATGGAGTTTGTTGTCTCCAAAATAACCTCTTTGCCAGAACCCAGAATAGGGACAGTCATGGCATGAGCATTTGTTTTTCTCAACTTTCTAATCCTCATTACGACCAGATTGTTAAACACTTGCTCCTTAATGGAGGTCAGTTGCTGTTGCAAGGCGACTGTCGGACTGCACTATGATGGAGGGAAAATTTTTTGTTTTTCTTCAGTCTCACTGAGGGTTGTTCATCTCAACCCTATGGTTCCAATATTAATCTGAAGGTGGTATCCAAGCAGAGTATATCTATTACCTGATTCACTCATTCACTGCTTATACATTTCAGCCTGGGATCTTATCTTCCTCCAAGCTTTTTCCCTCTGGTGAGACTGCATTAATCTGAGCCACGGATTATCCCCTGATAATAAGTTCAGAGTCCCACAGTGTGGACCACAGAGGGAGAGACTGGCACTGCCTAGGGTAGTGAACATAACTAGAGACATAAAATGGTATCAAATAATGCTTCAGGCAGGGTAACTTTTGCATCTTTGGTCTATTGGAGTTGGGAAGGAAACTGAAAACTGAAACACAACAATGGTGAAGTAATTGAAAGAAGTATTCAAAATTCTTAAAAGATTTTGATAGACGCAGGTAGTATTAGAGCACCATAGGACTGCTCTCCCATTAGAGAGAGAAAGAGACAACTGCTGGTGAGTTTAACCTGAAGGTCATGATGATATGATAGTCACCAAGAAACCCAACAGAGCGCTCAGAAGAATTTTGTTTTTGCCCAGGGAGCTGTGAGAATGTGCAAGCTGCACCTGCAGGGAGAGACTGAGATGAATAATCATAGATCCAGATATGAAGAAGCTAGACAAGTGAGTGAGAGAGAAGAGAATAGATGGCTACAGCATGGATTTAGATGCAGAAAGATGGAAGGGAGTCATAGGGTATGGGGTGAGCAGGCTGAATGGCCTGTTCTGAGCCATTTATCCTACATAGAACATGAAATAGGAAGAAACAGATGATTAGAAAGTGAAGAAAAATGATAAAAATGAGAGGAACAGAAAGAGAGCACAATCGTATACAATGATCCTATTAGGAATGATGCGTGCACATGACTGGGGAGCCAATGCAGTAAATATGCTAACATTTTTATTCTTGTTACCCTTTTATCAAGTCTGCTTGTACCTTTTGCACATTGGAATAAATAGGAAACCACAATGAATGAATCATATCACATGGTGGAATATATATTGTATCTCTCTTAACTTTGAAGTAGGAATATAGTGCAGAGCCCCGGAGGAGAGGTTCAGTGTCGCCTTTCAGTGCAATGCTGTGGGGTCTATCAGCACTGGTACACGTATTAGCCCGGTACCTGAATCATTCTACTTTTTCACCAAGCTTATTGATTAGAGTTTAAATATTAAATATTTTGAGCATTTTGAAATTAAATCCGGCATTTCTTCATGTTGAATTCAAAAGGAAGTGCTTCAACTGATTTTGATTCACACTGAGTATTGTAGACAAGGCTGATACAGTTTCCCTATCTGGAAACATGATAATACACTCTAGTGGGTTTTTTTTGGGATTCTGCAGAGCCCTTTGTTTTTGGCATGGCTGCACACACATGATAACTTGATGGGGCTTAACTAAGTTGTTGCTGAGCATCTTCAAGGGAATGTGGGCGGCACGGTGGCACAGTGGTTAGCACTGCTGCCTCACAGCGCCAGAGACCCGGGTTCAATTCCTGCCTCAGGCGACTGACTGTGTGGAGTTTGCACGTTCTCCCCGTGTCTGCGTGGGTTTCCTCCGGGTGCTCCGGTTTCCTCCCACAGTCCCAAGATGTACAGGTCAGGTGAATTGGCCATGCTAAATTGCCCATAGTGTTAGGTAGGGGGTAAATGTAGGGGTATGGGTGGGTTGCGCTTCGGCGGGTCGGTGTGGACTTGTTGGGCCGAAGGGCCTGTTTCCACACTGTAAGTAATCTAATCTAATCTACAATATAACAGAGTTGGTGAATGGTTCTATGAGTAGAGTCATTAACAAAAACATTACATAGAATTTATAACACAGAAATAAACTTCCTGTGCTCCACATCTACTTACCCCCAGTCTGTTTCATCCATAACGTCTCCCACATTCCTGACTGAAGAGAGTATGGCAGGGCCTGTCTGTAACTCCAACCTTGAGTATGTATTATGAAGTAGGTTTTGGTATAGAGCAGTTAGCTTTAAACTCGTTCTTTATTAGTGAACAATGCCATCATATTAGAGGGTGCCAGTAGTTAAACATTATTTAAACATTGGTCACTGAAACAGAAAGTTTGAGCTCTAATCAAAGACAGGTGTCTATCAGAGTGAGGCAGCTTTGGAGAAATTGTGCATGAATTGTGTTGTCACCTGCCTCTCATGTGCAGGGTTATCATCATCAGCACAAACAGAATGAGTTCACTGTGTTCCGTACCCACTCCTTCAATTCTTAGCATCAGTCATCAATCTTGCATTTGCAGGTTTGTCTGTCCATGAGCCAGGGATTCATTTTCCATTCAGAATATTCCATATGAACACAAATCCCAGACAAATTGCCTCTTAAGCCATTGTAAACAAAGCCATTGTAAACAAATGAATTAAATATACCCAGGAAAGGCCACCCTGAGCTTGTCAAAGTGTGGCACTTAATTTGATGGTTTTTGCCCCATTGCCTCCATTTAGTCCTGTCTGGGAGTGATTCCACATTTCGGGGAATTTAAGACCATTGTGCAGCCTTGAGTTCCCAACTGGAAGTGCTCACACTAAGATTGCAGGTTGGACCAACACCTGTGACATTGGCCTGGACATTCTGGTGTCTTGCTGCTGTTTCTAGCAAAACTGGGTAAGAGTATAAATATGTTGGGTGCTCAGGCCAGCTCCTTCCTGCCCTCCCCAACTTGTTCCTTCCTCTTAATATGGGGTTGGGGAATTGCTAGATAAAGCTGCTGTCGATACCCTGACTAACCAATAAGTGGCATTTAAAGACCTGAGTCCAGCTCCACTACCTGGCAAGTGGCCAGAGTCTAAAAGCCATTTTTGAAAAGACAGCAGTGAAGCTGGATTCTTCAATCAGGGGTTCCCTGTCCTTGTCACAGCACCTCCCAAGATGTCAATCAACCCCACCCTTCCATTTTGTTCCTCCTCTACCTGCCTTTAAAACCCAGTCTCTCCACTCTTGCCTTCCTCTCCTTAGGCTCTCCAGCCCTGGCCCATCCTACAAGTGTAGCTGCACATTGGAGCACAGAATCACAAAGTTATTCTTTCAAAGTGAGAAGTGAATTGTACTGAAATGTCATGATGAGGATAAGTATATCAAAGAGAATAGACATAGTGACACCTTTCTCGAAAAAATAATGGGATGAACTTAAAGTTATTGTATATTGTGTTAGAGCCATATCCCTTATAAGTGACATTTGGAAAATTCATTCTGTGGGTAGTGTAAATGCAAAACAGGAAATTAACATTATGAAGAAATTTACAAGTGTTTGATTAATGTGATAATCTCCGTTTCATATATCATAGAGCAACTTTAGATAATTTATTTTATTGTTAAGAACTCATTCCCATCTTTAATAAAGCACACTAAATGTCAAAACTATGTATGAGCCCATAGGATCTAAACTGAATTCCATTGTGGGCTGTCCCACACTGACTGAGTTGTGGGACAACTTACAAAATAAATGCTGCAGGGTACACCCTAAGTGTGTAAAGAGTTTCAATGAAGAAGCAGTTGAACATCTCATAGACTCTGGGTAAGTTACTGATCTGCTTCTTCTCACAGTCCCTCATGTTATACTGATCCACATATTAGGTAGCCATTACAGTGAGTGAATCAGCTGCTTTATAACTCTGTGTTATCCATAACAGCCATTAACTCCTGATGACTCTGGAACTTATCACCTGATGTAGAATTTGAGTTGCGATGCCCCTCACAACCCCTAAAGTCTGATTTTCTTTTTATACACAGGTGAGAAGCAGTATTGTCTGGGCTACCCTGATCTGCAGTACAATTCAACCCCATCTTATGACAAGGAGGGTGAAATGATGCAGACCCGTTTCATGGACCAGGCTATCAACAATGCCATCTCCTATCTGGGGGCAGAATCATTGCGGCCCCTTGTCCAGACAGCCCCTGCTCCCACCTCAGAGATGGTGTCTGTCATCAGCAGCCTCTACCCACTGTCTCTCACACGTTCTGATGCCCCGAACGGCCATGTGCGAGAAGCAACCACAGAGAACACTGGTTGCCAATTGAAAACAAAGTCTTCTGAAAGAGGGGTGTCCCCCAGCAACAGTTGCCAGGACTCCACAGACACAGAGAGCAACCACGAGGAGCGACAGAGTCAGGCATACCTGCAGCATCAGATGATTGCACCCCGAGTCAGAAATGGGGTTCCTGCCATCAAAGAGAGCCCAAAACCATTTGACGTCATGAAAACAACAGGGGGGTTGGGCCGCGAGATGTTTAAGGTGATTACTAATGAGGGTGAACAGGTCAGAGTCTTCAAATGTGACCACTGTCGAGTGCTGTACCTGGATTATGTGATGTTCACTATACACATGGGCTGCCATGGTTTTCGTGACCCTTTTGAATGTAACGTGTGTGGATATCGCAGCCAGGACAGATATGAGTTCTCCTCTCATATAGCCAGAGGGGAGCATCGTTACTGCAGAAAATGAGCTATAGAGATGATTCATCCCAGGAGCAAACAGACCAAAAATATTTTAGACCTCATGCTTTGCTTTCATACTTAATGCTGTGTTTCTGTGCCTTTGTGTGTACTCATCTGAAATCTATACACCTGCGATCAGGTAAAGGCCATTTTATTGAGCATTACATTGTAGCAGTAATGAACTCACCAAGTAACATTTAAGCAGCAATGCTGACCATGGAGAGACTATAGGGTATTATCCAGATACAAAGCTGATTGGATCTGAACATTACACAAAATGCCTTCTAAAAGAACAGTGAAGTTAACTAACTAATGCAATTCATATTGTGAGAGTTTCTGGGAAGGAAGAGGCATTAAATTAAGATGCCATCCCATGCTAAGGCATTCTCCTGTGTTAGCATCTGAAGGACAATGAGGTCTCACCATTAAAATTATGAGCAGTTCACTTCTTTGATTCATACGGCCCTTATTCAAGATCTGCCTGTGTCCCTGTAACAGGATGTCATTTGTTCTTTCTTGAAAGTAGTGGTAATTCTGACCTTGGTGGTGTCAAAAACATCTCTACAACACCAGTTGCCTTATAACTCGGTCATCTCTGAGAGGGATTTGTTTTTCATAGCTCAGTAAACCCAATCCCTTGACTTCTACTAAATTGTTACAAATGTGAATACCAGAGATTTCTGATGTTCAGAACTCATTCCTGATGAGAGCTTCTTCCATTGCCATCTCAAACACTTGCTTCAGATCGGAGGAGGATAATCTCAGAACTACCTTTCAAATGATGAGGATCATTGAAATGCTGATTGCAAGAAGAGTCACTCAATTCAGTCCAATGTGGAAGGGAAGGACATTTCTCATCCAGTAACTGGATTGTGCACTGGAGTGAGTTCAGGTATTGTATCCAGTCAATCAAAGGGAGAAGCGTGCATGAAATATCAAACCTCAAATTGATGCTTTGTGAATTGCCTTTCCTGTTAGATTCTTTTTGCATTTGTAAATTGCTTACACCTTTTTAACGCAGCTTTTATATTGTATGAAGTCTGTAGTATTGGAACAGAACAAAACAGTAACGTCACAGGTGCTTGTCACAATCAGGACTTCGTCAAGTTTGATTTGTTCCTTTATTGTTTTGGCTAAACTGCCATTGGAACTGCTCCATGCACTGTGTGTATCCGACATGGACACTCATTACTGCTTTCTTTAACGATATGAGAAAAGCAGTCATGTAGGGAATTTATGTAATAGTATAGTTCAGAATTTTTAGAAGATTTAGGATCTCAACTTCAACAGCCCTCACCAGTATTTTTTCTTTCTGTTCTTAGTGGCCTCATTTTTTTGTGTGTTTCTTTTATGATTTTCAGCATTATAACTTTTATAGATATTGCTTTAAGATACTATGTGTAATATTTGAACAGCATGTGCCTGTATTGCAAGAAAGATAAGAGTCTCAGATCTCAGCATGTACTGACAAAGCACTTTTATTTCCCATTTCTACACAAGTAAATAAGAAATGCAGAAAGTGTTCTGAGTTGCACACAGCGACGGGGTCCAGAATTCACAGTCTAACCAGTGCACATTAACAAACACTCTCAGATAATAATTGTATCTGAGCATTGTCACTCTGCAGCATGCAGTGTAACTAGAGTACCACATGTGTGGGCTGACAAATAGCCCACAGCTTGCATATGAACCCAAGAATTCCTTTTGTTAATGTAAAATTCAGTATAACACTAGGAATGGCCTTATCACTGTTTTGTGGCCTGCTGTTGGGTAATCTAGCATGTATTTACTTTGGATCTATTACTCTTGCACTTGGATTATTTCTGTTTTTGTTTGCTCTTGCCTTATCTAATTAAGTTTTACATAGCTAATCATGCATCTAATTTCAATGCTGCCATTACACAGCCTAAACCCTATTGTCTTCCCAGAGAACCCAAGTCACACTGTGGTGTTTCTGAATCTGACAACTTTTACTGAATTTGCCCAGTAACATTGGTAGTGGGGAGTCTATAAGAATCCTGAAACTGTTAATTTCACCTTCACCAACACACATACAGTAAAATGACTGAGGAAACATGCAACCAAATCCTGTAAATTGTTAAGATTAGCAGCTTTAAATGTGCATTTTGAAAACATATTGCTTTCGTCTGCACTGTTGCTCGTGTAAATTAGACATCCATCTTAGTTTTTTACACAGACCTAAAAGTCTGTGCAATCAGATTGCAGTGATATAGTTTTCCATAAGCCTGTCCTGACTGATACAGTTCATTCATGTGTACATCTCACAAGCAATATTGTGTTTGACAGTTTGTTCTACAACTTCTGTGGTTCACACCCACATACAATATATTGTATCTCCAAATCATTAACCTATTCACTATTGTAGGCATTATCATCTATACAAAAGATCAGTACATCTTTATAACAAAAAAAAACAAAACTCTGAAGCTGCATAGCAGTTCTAGTATCTGAAAAAGGAAAAGTCTAGTTGATTTTTCAAGAGGAATGTTCTATTCAATAGCCTAAATCTAAAATTTAAACTTGGCTTTATTTCAGAGGCTGATGGGCATGCTATGTTTGTTTTATTATTCTGATATTGAAGGATTTTTCAACTTTGAGCATACTCTGTTTTATTTGTGCCACAGTTTGGAATTTCTCTAACAAGAGCTTCATTCCCAAAAGTATTTTTACTGCAGATTCAATCCACTCCATTTTATTAGAAACTGACTGCTTTTTCAATGGGGTGATACTAGATGTAACAGGCAAAAGGGGAGAACAGGTAGACGGCCTTCTGTATGGTCCAGCACTTTGCAGATATTGAGGGCAGCTTCCATTATCAGGGCAGTAACTGATACAGCAGGTTGAGTGATCATTGACCCATGACCGAGCGGGACCCGCGGGAACAGTCTGTGAAAACAGGAAAGCAGATTCACTGTGCTGTCTGAAATAACCAGCTGTTGCTGTATAAACACCCAAAATAAATATACTTCTACTGTGAATGTAAATGTGAAACATTTTTATATTTCCTGCTTCATTAGATTTTACACTAGACTGTTACAGTAAAATTATTTCCAAACAAAGATTTTTTGATTTTATATAGTTTGTTTTTTAAACAAGTTAGCTCTGCTTTGTGTTAAATAATGCAATTCGTCATATTTGGAACCAGTTGTGTACATTTTTAATCGTTCACTTTCATGAGAAATGAATTGATTCTCATGAGTTTTATTTCTCTGAAAATAAAGATTCCAAGCAACAACCTTGGACCCACTGGCAATGGAAGACTGATGAAAACCTTGTTTGTAAAAACACGTGGATTGTGAAGTTAAAAATCACACAACAGGTTATAGTCCCAACAGGTTTAATTGGAAGCACACTAGCTTTCGGAGCGCTGCTCCTTCGTCAGGTGATCCAAATCATGTGGATTGTGGTAATGTTTATCCCATCATTTCTCGTTGAGCTGTTGAGAATGAGCTTGCCCAGAACAAGCAAAATCCCAAGAGGCCAGCACCAAACCTGCTGACCTTGAGTCAACTCCATACTCCAAACAGTTAACACACCTTTACATGTAACCCAGTCCTGACCCCAACTAATAATTTTTTAAAACTCTTTCCAATGCATCCCCTTTAAACATTGCAAATCCAGTAAGTTGCGAGATGCAGGGAACCAGATTTGAACATACCTCACTTGCAGGAGGTTTCTTACACTATCAGAATTTATAACATAGCAGCAAGAAAACTGAGGCAGTGTTCAGTTAGGTGGAATAACATCTATTCCCAAGGTGTGGGATTCCCTATAGCTTGATACTGTCTCAATATTTGTGGATCCAAGGCTTCAAGATGAAATTTCATATTTCCTGCTCGCCGCTCTCCACATCCTGTCCTAATCTGGAATGATGGCCATGAGCAGTGTTAGGGTTAGAATTGTCTGAACTTTGTGACTGAACAGATGGCTCACAGTCTCACCTTTGTAACAAAAATAAGCGTATATATCTCTGTTCGACCGAGCCAGATGGAAAGGATCTGCTTAATATAGGCTAGTAATCTGTAGATTGAGTGTTGTACAGCACTGAAATTTCCAAATAGTCTTTATGTTATGGGGAGACACGACACTGTGATACTATCATTGGATTAGTGATGCAGACACCTGGGAGGAGGGAGCAAAAATTGAAATCCCACCATGATGGCTTGTGGAATTTAAATCAATTAATTTTGTAAAATCTAGAATTGGAAGCTAGTTTCAGTAATCGTGACCTTGAAATGATCATCGATTGTTGTTAAAGCCCATCTGGTTCACTGTTTCAGGGAAAGAAATCTGCCATCCCTAACATTTTTAACATTTCTTGTCATGCAGCAACTATACAAAATGCTAGTGTGGCCACACTTGGAATATAGTATGCAGTTCTGATCGCCCTGTTACAGAAAGGACATGGAAGCATTGGAAAAGGTGCAGAGGAGATTTACCAGGATGTTGCCTGGTCTGGAGGGAAGCTCTTATGAGGAAAGGCTGAGAAACTTGGTTCTGTCCTAATTGGAAAGAAGAAGGCTAAGAGGGGATTTGATAGAGACATACAAGATGATCAGAAGATTAGATAGGGTAGACAGTGAAAGTTTTTTTCCTAGGATGATGACGCCAGCTTGTAAGAGGGGGCATAACTACAAATTGAGGGGTGATAGATTTAAGACAGTTGTCAGAGGCAGGTTCTTTACTCAGAGAGTGGTAAGTTTGTGGAATGTCCTACCTGCCAATGTAGTTAACTCAGCCACATTAGGAGCATTTAAACAATCCTTGGATAAGCACATGGATGATGATGGGATAGTGTAGGGGGATGAGCTGAGAGTAGTTCACAGGTTGGCGCAACACGGAGGGCCGAAGGGCCTGTTCTGCGCTGTATTGTTCTATGTTCTACCTGGTCTGACCCTACATGTGACTCCAAACCCATTGCAATGTGGTTGACTCTTAACTGCTCGCTGAAATAATCTGGACGGCTGATCAGTTCAAGAGCAACTAGGGATGGGTCACAAATACTGCAGCCACATCGAGCAGCACCTACATCGTCTGAAAGGAAGCTCTTCATATTGTGGGCCGCCCACTCCAAAGAGGTGGAGAAGCCTCAGGAAGGCTCTCATGAACCTGAAAGTGGCAAAGTTTCACTTTAATGTCAACTATCAACAGAAGTTTAGTATTTTGGATTGTACTATCATTGTTAACTGTGGCTCAGTGAGAGGCATTATCACCTCTGAATCTGAGTTCATTTTCCCATTCATAGACTTCAGCTTAACAATCAAGGCTGAAACTGATGTGCCGTACTGAGATGTGGTGCCAACTTTCAAAGGAGGCATTAAACCCAGAATCCATCTGCTCAGTTGGACCTAAAAGGTCCCATGGTTCTGTTTTGAAGTGGCCTGCCTAATATTTATCCCTCAAACAATATCAATAAAAAAAACCTGCAAGTTATCTGGTGTTGAACACATTGCTGTTAATGGGATTTTGAAATGCAGAAATTGGTTGCTGCAATGCCTACTCTTCTAAAATAGTTCATTGGCTGTTAAGAACATTGTCACACATTGAGATTGTAAAAGGCAATACAAAAGTTTGTAGTTTGAATCATGTTCATTTGTACTGAAGGATTATGGTAAGGGGTGGGATAGCCTAATATGATTATGAAGTAAAATATCAAATTAAATAAAAACTTTTGAAATACTTGGTGTTATGATGTGTGAATGAATCAGCCACTTGTTTTATTTTCTTTGTAATGAATTTGCCAATGCAATATTCTGAGAAGCTGTGCTGTTAAACTAACAGCTTTTGAATTAACAACCCCACCAATTTTCATGTCATCTGCAAACTTCCTAGTCAGACCACCTGATTTTCATTGAAACCATTTTATAAGTTCAAAACAAAAGAGGTTCCAGCACTGAACCATGTAGAACATCACTGATCACAGACCTCCAGTCAGAAAAACACCCCTCCAAAACCTACCTTCTATTAGATCATTGGGTACTCTATGCAATTTCAACAAACCTTTATTGTTTAATTAAAGTAACTGATATATATTCCTTCTCCAATATTTCAAGCAGCTTTGAATATTGCACCAGGTTAGACAAAAAAAAACAAGCAGGAGGCTGGAAGAACACGGGCGGCACGGTGGCACAGTGGTTAGCACTGCTGCCTCACAGCGCCAGAGACCCGGGTTCAATTCCTGCCTCAGGCGACTGACTGTGTGGAGTTTGCACGTTCTCCCCGTGTCTGCGTGGGTTTCCTCCGGGTGCTCCGGTTTCCTCCCACAGTCACAAAGATGTGCAGGGCCAGGTGAATTGGCCATACTAAATTGCCCGTAGTGTTAGCTAAGGGGTCAATGTAGGGGTTTGGGTGGGTTGTGCTTCGGCGGGTCGGTGTGGACTTGTTGGGCCGAAGGGCCTGTTTCCACACTGTAATCTAATCTAATCTAATCTAATCTAATCTAAAAAAACACAATAAGTCAGGCAGCATCAGGAGGTGAAGTCAGCATTTTAGATGTAACACACTTCTTCAGGTCCTGGTGCTGTCTGGCTTGCTGTGTTCTTCCAGCCTTCTGCTTGGCTACGTTGAATATTGCACTGCCTATTTGACTATCATCAGAAAAGAGCAGTTCAAATTATGTCCTGGATGGCAGAAAGCATCTTCCATCTCACACTACCTGGAGGATATTCTTTTTGTAGTTGTACTGACTGTTATATCTGCCTCTGCTGCAGAGGTAAAGAAAACATGTATCACGGTAACTGAATATTGTATATGGAGCAAATAACTATTATGATATCTTGGCACTGCCATTGAGTACATTGTTAGACTACCGGTACAGCCAGTCTCAGTCCCTTGGTGATTTGTGTAAATTTGATAAATTTCCCCAATTAACTGGAAACCTTCACAGACCTCCCACAAGCACAGATTTCCCATCAAGCTGACACACAGCTCACCAGTCACTCTGGCTATTCTGTACTGATAATTCAAATTTATTTTTAAAATTAGAGTACTGAGTCAAACAGAGGATTGTCAGCAGTCCTGAGGGAGATAAACCAGATTCATTGTTTTCTGGGGTGCATGCAGACAGTCCAATGGACAAGAATTAGTTAGGAATTGATTCAATGAGTGAAAGACCGTTAACTTTCATCAACAGCCGGAATCCCTTTTTGTGTTAGATACCAGAGTGCACCCTGCCCTGTGTACAGTAAATCACAGATCAATGACCACATTCTGTCTCCACACACATCTGCTGACAAGATTAGAATAAATGTCAATCACCTAAAGGAAATCGTAGAACAGTACAGGCCTTACCCACCATGTCTATGCTGACCATGATGCCATTCTAAAATAATCCCACATACCTCTATATGGTCTGTATCCCTCAATTCCCTGCCTGTTCATGTGTCTGTCTAAATGCCTCTTATACATGGATATTATATTTGCTTCTACCACTTCCCCTGGCAGAGTGTACCAAGCACCTACTGCTCTCTGCATCAAAAATTTGCCTTGCACATCTCCTTTAAACTTTATCCCCCTCACCTCAATCTATGCACCCTCAGTATTTGATATTATAACCCTGGGAAAGAAACTCCACCTATCCACCCTATCCATGTCTCTCATACTTTTAAATTCTTTTATCAGGTCGCCCCTCAGCCTCAGATGCTCTAACGAAAACAATGTCCAACCTTTTATACAGCTGCAACATGACTTGCCAACTTTTATACTCAATGTGTCATCCGATGAAGCCGAGTATGCCATGTGTGTTTGTTAACCACTTTATCCACTTGTGTTGCCACGTTCAGAAAACTATGGACTTGCACCTCAAGATCCCGCTGTATATCAATGCTCCAATGTGTCCTGAATTTTTGTAGATTTCCCCCTTGCACTTGACTTTCCAAAATACATCACCACCCAACTTTCTAAGTGATCGAGGTCTTGCTGTATCCTTTGACAACCTCCTCACTATCCACAACCCCACCAATTTTCATGTCATCTGCAAACTTACTAATCAGACCACCTGATTTTCATCGAAGCCATTTATATAAGTTACAAACAACAGAGGTCCCAGCACTGAACCTTGTAGAACACCACTGGTCACAGATCTCCAGTTAGAAAAACACACCTCCAAAAGCTACCTTCTGTCTCCTTTGACCAAGCTAATTTTTCACCTATTTTCAATTTACCAACTCACTGTGGATCCCATATGACTGAATTTTCTGGGCCAATCGACCACGATGAACCTCATCAAATGCTCTAGTAAAGTCCATGTAAGCTTAACCTGCCCTACCCTCATTAATAACCTTCATCACTTCTTCAAAAAACTCAGCATAATTTGTGACACAAAGCCACACTGACTATCCAACTTTGATGTTTGTTGAGGCAGGAGAGCACTTTGTACCTTGGAAGGACCCATTACATTGGCCAGACTGAGTGTCTCCCTCTTTTAATCTGGGGCTGAGATTGCACAATACAATGGGGGCTTTGAAATAGTCTGGCATATCAGACATGGGCTACTGTAGCCTCCAATTTGAAGTGTCTTTTTAAACATAATTCCCAGAAATTCCCAATATTGTCTTTCCTAAAGTCCCATCGTATCAGAATGGCACAATGGGAACAGTATTCAACCATCATCAGTAAATGTTTTCATTAAAGGTTTCTTTTCCCTGGTTATGGAGGCTCAGTCCCAGCCCCAAGCAAGCATTTCTCCATCCTGTGGTCTCCTTTCTTCAGATTTGCTAATTGGAAATATATTCAGTGCTTCATTAAGAAATTATTAAAAAGTTACACAAAAAAAATTTCATCAACTATCAGTGGAATTCTTCATCATATTGATCAAAGCAAAGTTTGACCAAAGAGCAGAAATGCACAGTAATGAACTTAGAACAAGTGTGATGAATAAAATGAGACACAGAATTGAGGGAGGGACATTACTTGATGCAGTATATATAGCAATGGGATGACAGTGCTGCAATGACTATGGTACTGGTGTTCTTGCAGTCTCTGCTGTGACACTGTAATAAACTCCAGTGCAATGACAGAAATTCTATAATGGACTGAAACAGTGACTCCATAATAAATCCCAGTGTGGTAAACACTGTCCCTAAGCCCCAGTGCGGTAAACAGTATCTCTAAACCCCAGTGTGGTAAAAACTGTTCCCAAACCCCAGTGCAGTAAACACTGTCCCTAAACCCCAGTGCTGTGATCCCTGTCCCTAAACCCCGGTGCTGTAAGCACTGTCCCTAAACACTAGTGCGGCAAACACTGACCTTAAACCCCAGTGTGGTTAAACACTGTCCCTAAACTCTAGTGCAGTAAACACTGTCCCTAAACCCCAGTGCTGTGATCCCTGTCCCTAAACCCCAGTGCAGTAAACAGTGTATCTAAACCCCAGTGTGGTAAACACTTTCCCTAAACACTAGTGTAGTAAACACTGTCCCTAAACTCTAGTGCAGTAAACACTGTCCCTAAACCCAACTGCGGGAATCACTGTCCCTAAATCGCAGTGCGGTAATCACTGTCCCTAAACCCCAGTGCAATAAACACTGTCCCAAAATCCCAGTGTGGTAAACACTGTCCCTAAACCCTACTGCTGTAAACAGTGTCCCTAATCCACAGTGCAGTAAACACTGTCCCTGAACCCCAGTGTGGTAAACACTGTCCCTACACTCTAGTGCGGTACACACCACCCCTAACCCCAGTCCTGTAAACACTGTCCCTAAACTCCAAGGCAGTAAACACTGTCACTAAACCCCAGTGTGGTAAACACTGTCCCTAAACCCTACTGCAGTAAACACTGTCCCTTAACCCCAGTGCAGTAAACACTGTCCCTAAATCCCAGTGCGGTAAAAACTGTCCCTAAACCCTCGTGCTGTAAACACTGTCCCTAAACCACAGTGGGGCAAACACTATCCCTAAACCCCTATGCGGTAAACACTGTCCCTAAACCCTAGTGTGGTAAACACTGTCCCTAAACCCCAAGGCGGTAAAAACTGTCCCTAAAGCCTAGTGCTGTAAACACTGTCCCTAAACCACAGTGCAGCAAACACTATCCCTAAACCCGTGTGCGGTAAACACTGTCCCTAAACCTCAGTGCGGTCAACACCATCCCTAAACCGCAATGCAGTAAACACTATCCCTAAACCCCAGTGTGGTAAACATTGTCCCTAAACCCCAGTGCAGTAAACACTGTCCCTAAACCACAGTGCAGTAAACACTATCCCTAAACCCTAGTGCTGTAAACACTGTCCCTAAACCCCAGTGCGGCAAACACTGTCCCTCAACCATACTGCGGCAAAGACTATCCCTATACCCCTGTGCGGTAAACACTGTCCCTAAACCCTAGTGCTGTAAGCACTGTCCCAAAATCCCAGTGTGGTAAACACTGTCCATAAACCCCAGTGTGGTAAACACTGCCCTAAACCCTAGCGCTGTAAGCACTGTCCCTATACCCCAGTGCAGCAAACACTGTCGCTAAACCCCAGTGTGGTAAACACTGTCCCTAAACCCCAGTGTGGTAAACACTGTCCCTAAACCCTACTGCGGTAAGCACTGTCCCTAAACCGCAGTGCGGTAAATACTGTCCCTAAACCCCAGTGCGTTAATCACTGTCCCTAATATTTAGTAAGCTAAACACTGTACCTAAACCCTACTGCGGTAAACACTGCCCCTAAAACCCAGTGAGGTAAGCACTGTCCCCAAAAGCTCTATGTGGTAAACACTGTCGCTAAACCCCAGTGAAGTAAACACTGTCCCTAAACCGTAGTGCGGTACACACCATCCCTAACCCCAGTCCAGTAAACACAGTCCCTAAAACCCACCGTGATAAACACTGTCCCGAAACCCCAGAGCAGTAAACAGTGTCCCTAAACGCCAGTGGTATAATCGCTGTCACTAAACACCAGTGCAGTAAACACTGTCCTTAAACCCCAGTGCGGTAAACACTATCCCTAAACCCCAGTGCAGTAAAAACTGTCCCTAAACCCGAGTGCTGTAAACAGTGTCCCTAAACCACAGTGCGGCTAACATTATCCTAAACCCCGGTGCGGTAAACACTGTCCCTAAACCCTAGTGTGGTAAACACTGTCCCTAAACCCCAATGCAATAAACACTGTCCCAAAATCCCAGTGTGATAAACACTGTCCCTAAACCCTACTGCTGTAAACAGTGTCCTTAAACCACAGTGCAGTAAACACTGTCCCTAAACCCCAGTGTGGTAAACACTGTTCCTAAAGCCCAGTGCGGTAAACACTGTCCCTGAACCCCAGTGTGGTAAACAGTGTCCCTACACTCTAGTGCGGTACACACCACCCCTAACCCCAGTCCTGTAAACACTGCCCCTAAACTCCAAGGCAGTAAACACTGTCACTAAACCCCAGTGTGGTAATCACTGTCCCTAAACCCTACTGCAGTAAACACTGTCCCTTAACCCCAGTGCAGTAAACACTGTCCCTAAATCCCAGTGCGGTAAAAACTGTCCCTAAACCCTCGTGCTGTAAACACTGTCCCTAAACCACAGTGGGGCAAACACTATCCCTAAACCCCTGTGCGGTAAACACTGTCCCTAAACCCTAGTGTGGTACACACTGTCCCTAAACCCCAATGCTTTAAAAACTGTCCCTAAAGCCTAGTGCTGTAAACACTGTCCCTAAACCACAGTGCGGCAAACACTATCCCTAAACCCGTGTGCGGTAAAAACTGTCCCTAAACCCCAGTGCGGTCAACACCATCCCTAAAACGCAATGCAGTAAACACTATCCCTAAACCCCAGTGTGGTAAACACTGTCCTTAAACCCCAGTGCAGTAAACACTGTCCCTAAACAACAGTGCAGTAAACACTGTCCCTAAACCCTAGCGCTGTAAACACTGTCCCTAAACCCCAGTGCGGCAAACACTGTCCCACAACCATACTGCGGCAAAGACTATCCCTATACCCCTGTGCGGTAAACACCATCCTTAAACACCAGTGCAGTAAACACTGTCCCGAAACCCCAGTGTGGTAAACACTGTCCCTAAAGCCCAGTGTGTTAAACACTGTCCCTAAACCGTAGTGCTGTAAGCACTGTCCCAAAATCCCAGTGTGGTAAACACTGTTCCTAAACCCCAGTGTGGTAAACACTGTCCCTAAACCCTAGTGCGGTAAGCACTGTCCCTAAACCGCAGTGTGTTAAACATGTCCCTAAACCCTACTGCGGTAAGCACTGTCCCTAAACCGCAGTGTGTTAAACATGTCCCTAAACCCTACTGCGGTAAGCACTGTCCCTAAACCGCAGTGAGGTAAATACTGTCCCTAAACCCCAGTGCGTTAATCACTGTCCCTAATACTTAGTAAGGTAAACACTGTCCCTAAACCCTACTGCGGTAAACACTGTCCCTAAACCCCAGTGCAATAAACACTGTCCCAAAATCCCAGTGTGGTAAACACTGTCCCTAAACCCTACTGCTGTAAACAGTGTCCTTAAACCACAGTGCAGTAAACACTGTCCCTAAACCCCAGTGTGGTAAACACTGTTCCTAAAGCCCAGTGCGGTAAACACTGTCCCTGAACCCCATTGTGGTAAACACTGTCCCTACACCCTAGTGCAGTACACACCACCACTAACCACAGTCCTGTAAACACTGTCCCTAAACTCCAAGGCAGTAAACACTGTCACTAAACTCCAGTGTGGTAAACACTGTCCCTACACCCTAGTGCAGTACACACCACCACTAACCACAGTCCTGTAAACACTGTCCCTAAACTCCAAGGCAGTAAACACTGTCCCTAAACCCCAGTGTGGTAAACACTGTCCCTAAATCCCAGTGCGGTAAAAACTGTCCCTAAACCCTCGTGCTGTAAACACTGTCCCTAAACCCCTGTGTGGTAAACACTGTCTCTAAACCCCAATGCGGTAAAAACTGTCCCTAAAGCCTAGTGCTGTAAACACTGTCCCTAAACCACAGTGCGGCAAACACTATCCCTAAACCCTTGTGCGGTAAACACTGTCCCTAAACCCCAGTGCGGTGAACACCATCCCTAAACCGCAATGCAGTAAACACTATCCCTAAACCCCAGTGTGGTAAACACTGTCCCTAAACCCAACTGCGGTAAGCACTGTCCCTAAACCGCAGTGCAGTAAATACTGTCCCCAAACTCCAGTGCGGTAAACACTATCCCTAAACCCCAGTGCAGTAAAAACTGTCACTAAACCCGAGTGCTGTAAACAGTGTCCCTAAACCATAGTGCGGCAAACACTATCCTAAACACCGGTGCGGTAAACACTGTCCCTACAACCAGTGTGGTAAACACTGTCCCTGAACCCCAGTGCAATAAACACTGTCCCAAAATCCCAGTGTGGTAAACACTGTCCCTAAACCCTACTGCTGTAAACAGTGTCCTTAAACCCTACTGCGGTAAACACTGTCCCTAAACCCCAGTGCGGTAAACACTGTCCCTAAACCCCAGTGCGGTAAACACTGTCCCGAAACCCTACTGCGGTAAGCACTGTCCCTAAACCACAGTGTGGTAAACACTGTCCCTAAAGCCCAGTGCGGTAAGCACAGTCCCTAAACCCTATTGTGGTAAACACTATCCCTAAAACCCAGTGCGATATGCACTGTGCCTAAATCCCAGTGAGGTAAACACTGTCCCTAAACACTAGTCTGATAAACCCTGTCCCTAAACCCCAGTGGAATAAACACTGTCCCAAAATCCCAGTGTGATAAACACTGTCCCTAAACCCTAGTGCTGTAAACAGTGTCCCTAAACCACAGTGCAGTAAACACTGTCCCTAAACCCCAGTGTGGCAAACACTGTCCCTAAAGCCCAGTGCGGTAAACACTGTCCCTAAACCCTACAGCTGTAAACACGGTCCCGAAATCCCAGTGTGGCAAACACTGTCCATAAACCCCAGTGTGGTAAACACTGTCCCTAAACCCTAGTGCGTTAATCCCTGTCCCTAAACCCCAGTGCAATAAACACTGTCGCTAATCCCCTGTGTGGTAAACACTGTCCCTAAACCCTACTGCGGTAAGCACTGTCCCTAAACCGCAGTGTGTTAAAAATGTCCCTAAACCCTACTGCGGTATTCACTGTCCCTAAACCGCAGTGTGTTAAACATGTCCCTAAACCCTACTGCGGTAAGCACTGTCCCTAAACCACAGTGCGGTAAATACTGTCCCTAAACCCCAGTGCGTTAATCACTGTCCCTAATACTCAGTAAGGTAAACACTGTCCCTAAACCCTACAGCGGTAAACACTGTCCCTAAACCCCCAGTGCAATAAACACTGTCCCAAAATCCCAGTGTGGTAAACACTGTCCCTGAACCGCAGTGTGGTAAACACTGTCCCTACACCCTAGTGCAGTACACACCACCACTAACCACAGTCCTGTAAACACTGTCCCTAAACCCCAAGGCAGTAAACACTGTCACTAAACTCCAGTGTGGTAAACACTGTCCCTAAACCCTACTGCGGTAAGCACTGTCCCTAAACCGCAGTGCAGTAAATACTGTCCCTAAACTCCAGTGCGGTAAACACTATCCCTAAACCCCAGTGCAGTAAAAACTGTCCCTAAACCCGAGTACTGTAAACAGTGTCCCTAAACCCCAGTGCGGTAAACACTGTCCCTCAACCATACTGCGGCAAAGACTATCCCTATACCCCTGTGCGGTAAACACTGTCCCTAAACCCCAGTGCGGTCAACACCATCCCTAAACCGCAATGCAGTAAACACTATCCCTAAACCCCAGTGTGGTAAACACTATCCCTAAACCCCAGTGCAGTAAACACTGTCCCTAAATCCTAGTGCTGTAAACACTGTCCCTAAACCACAGTGTGGCAAACACTATCCTTAAACCCCTGTGCAGTAAACACTGTCCCGAAAGCCCAGTGCGGCAAACACTGTCCCTCAACCATACTGCGGCAAAGACTATCCCTAAACCCCTGTGCGGTAAACACTGTCCCTTAACCCTACTGCGGTAAACACTGTCCCTAAACCCTAGTGTGGTAAACACTGTCCCTAAACCCCAATGCAATAAACACTGTCCCAAAATCCCAGTGTGATAAACACTGTCCCTAAACCCTACTGCTGTAAACAGTGTCCTTAAACCACAGTGCAGTAAACACTGTCCCAAAACCCCAGTGTGGTAAACACTGTTCCTAAAGCCCAGTGCGGTAAACACTGTCCCTGAACCCTAGTGCTGTAAGACCTGTCCCAAAATCCCAGTGTGGTAAACACTGTTCCTAAACCCCAGTGTGGTAAACATTGTCCCTAAACCTAACTGCGGTATGCACTGTCCCTAAACCGCAGTGTGTTAAACATGTCCCTAAACCCTACTGCGGTAAGCACTGTCCCTAAACCGCAGTGCAGTAAATACTGTCCCTAAACTCCAGTGCGGTAAACACTATCCCTAAACCCCAGTGCAGTAAAAACTGTCCCTAAACCCGAGTGCTGTAAACAGTGTCCCTAAACCCCAGTGCGGTAAACACTGTCCCTCAACCATACTGCGGCAAAGACTATCCCTATACCCCTGTGCGGTAAACACTGTCCCTAAACCCCAGTGCGGTCAACACCATCCCTAAACCGCAATGCAGTAATCACTATCCCTAAACCCCAGTGTGGTAAACACTATCCCTAAACCCCAGTGCAGTAAACACTGTCCCTAAACCCCAGTGCAGTAAACACTGTCCCTAAACCCTAGTGCTGTAAACACTGTCCCTAAACCACAGTGTGGCAAACACTATCCTTAAACCCCTGTGCAGTAAACACTGTCCCGAAAGCCCAGTGCGGCAAACACTGTCCCTCAACCATACTGCGGCAAAGACTATCCCTAAACCCCTGTGCGGTAAACACTGTCCCTAAACCCTACTGCGGTAAACACTGTCCCTAAACCCCAGTGCAACAAACACTGTCCCAAAATCCCAGTGTGATAAACACTGTCCCTAAACCCTACTGCTGTAAACAGTGTCCTTAAACCACAGTGCAGTAAACACACTCCCTAAACCCCAGTGTGATAAACACTGTTCCTAAAGCCCAGTGCGGTAAACACTGTCCCTGAACCCCAGTGTGGTAAACATTGTCCCTACACCCTAGTGCGGTACACACCACCCCTAACCCCAGTCCTGTAAACACTGTCCCTAAACTCCAAGGCAGTAAACACTGTCACTAAACCCCAGTGTGGTAAACACTGTCCCTAAACCCTACTGCAGTAAACACTGTCCCTTAACCCCAGTGCAGTAAACACTGTCCCTAAATCCCAGTGCGGTAAAAACTGTCCCTAAACCCTCGTGCTGTAAACACTGTCCCTAAACCACAGTGCGGCAAACACTATCCCTAAACCCCAGTGCGGCAAACACTGTCCCACAACCATACTGCGGCAAAGACTATCCCTATACCCCTGTGCGGTAAACACTGTCCCTAAACCCTAGTGCGGTCAACACCATCCTTAAACACCATTGCAGTAAACACTGTCCCGAAACCCCAGTGTGGTAAACACTGTCCCTAAAGCCCAGTGTGTTAAACACTGTCCCTAAACCCTAGTGCTGTAAGCACTGTTCCAAAATCCCAGTGTGGTAAACACTGTTCCTAAACCCCAGTGCGGTAAGCACTGTCCCTAAACCGCAGTGTGTTAAACATGTCCCTAAACCCTACTGCGGTAAGCACTGTCCCTAAACCGCAGTGTGTTAAACATGTCCCTAAACCCTACTGCGGTAAGCACTGTCCCTAAACCGCAGTGCGGTAAATACTGTCCCTAAACCCCAGTGCGTTAATCACTGTCCCTAATACTTAGTAAGGTAAACACTGTCCCTAAACCGCAGTGTGTTAAACATGTCCCTAAACCCTACTGCGGTAAGCACTGTCCCTAAACCCCAGTGCGTTAATCACTGTCCCGTATACTTAGTAAGGTAAACACTGTCCCTAAACCCTACTGCGGTAAACACTGTCCCTAAACCCCAGTGCAATAAACACTGTCCCAAAATCCCAGTGTGGTAAACACTGTCCCTCAACCCTACTGCTGTAAACAGTGTCCTTAAACCACAGTGCAGTAAACACTGTCCCTAAACCCCAGTGTGGTAAACACTGTTCCTAAAGCCCAGTGCGGTAAACACTGTCCCTGAACCCCAGTGTGGTAAACAGTGTCCCTACACTCTAGTGCGGTACACACCACCCCTAACCCCAGTCCTGTAAACACTGCCCCTAAACTCCAAGGCAGTAAACACTGTCACTAAACCCCAGTGTGGTAAACACTGTCCTTAAACCCCAGTGCAGTAAACACTGTCCCTAAACAACAGTGCAGTAAACACTGTCCCTAAACCCTAGTGCTGTAAACACTGTCCCTAAACCCCAGTGTGGTAAACACTGTCCCTAAACCCTACTGCAGTAAACACTGTCCCTCAACCCTACTGCTGTAAACAGTGTCCTTAAACCACAGTGCAGTAAACACTGTCCCTAAACCCCAGTGTGGTAAACACTGTTCCTAAAGCCCAGTGCGGTAAACACTGTCCCTGAACCCCAGTGTAGTAAACACTGTCCCTACACCCATAGTGCAGTACACACCACCACTAACCACAGTCCTGTAAACACTGTCACTAAACTCCAGTGTGGTAAACACTGTCCCTTAACCCTACTGCAGTCAGCACTGTCCCTAAACCCCAGTGTGGTAAAAACTGTCCCTAAACCCTCGTGCTGTAAACACTGTCCCTAAACCCCTGTGCGGTAAACACTGTCCCTAAACCCTAGTGTGGTAAACACTGTCTCTAAACCCCAATGCGGTAAAAACTGTCCCTAAAGCCTAGTGCTGTAAACACTGTCCCTAAACCACAGTGCGGCAAACACTATCCCTAAACCCTTGTGCGGTAAACACTGTCCCTAAACCCCAGTGCGGTCAACACCATCCCTAAACCGCAATGCAGTAAACACTATCCCTAAACCCCAGTGTGGTAAACACTGTCCCTAAACCCAACTGCGGTAAGCACTGTCCCTAAACCGCAGTGCAGTAAATACTGTCCCCAAACTCCAGTGCGGTAAACACTATCCCTAAACCCCAGTGCAGTAAAAACTGTCCCTAAACCCGAGTGCTGTAAACAGTGTCCCTAAACCATAGTGCGGCAAACACTATCCTAAACTCCGGTGCGGTAAACACTGTCCCTACAACCAGTGTGGTAAACACTGTCTGTGAACCCTACTGCAGTAAACACTGTCCCTAAACCCCAGTGCGGTAAACACTGTCCCTAAACCCCAGTGCGGTAAACACTGTCCCGAAACCCTACTGCGGTAAGCACTGTCCCTAAACCACAGTGTGGTAAACACTGTCCCTAAAGCCCAGTGCGGTAAGCACAGTCCCTAAACCCTATTGTGGTAAACACTATCCCTAAAACCTAGTGCGATATGCACTGTGCCTAAATCCCAGTGAGGTAAACACTGTCCCTAAACACTATTCTGATAAACCCTGTCCCTAAATCCCAGTGTGATAAACACTGTCCCTAAATGCTAGTGCTGTAAACAGTGTCCCTAAACCACAGTGCAGTAAACACTGTCCCTAAACCCCAGTGTGGTAAACACTGTCCCTAAAGCCCAGTGCGGTAAACACTGTCCCTAAACCCTACAGCTGTAAACACGGTCCCGAAATCCCAGTGTGGCAAACACTGTCCATAAACCCCAGTGTGGTAAACACTGGCCCTAAACCCTAGTGCGTTAATCCCTGTCCTTTAACCCCAGTGCAATAAACACTGTCGCTAATCCCCTGTGTGGTAAACACTGTCCCTAAACCCTACTGCGGTAAGCACTGTCCCTAAACCGCAGTGTGTTAAACATGTCCCTAAACCCTACTGCGGTAAGCACTGTCCCTAAACCGCAGTGTGTTAAACATGTCCCTAAACCCTACTGCAGTAAGCACTGTCCCTAAACCGCAGTGCGGTAAATACTGTCCCTAAACCCCAGTGCGTTAATCACTGTCCCTAATACCTAGTAAGGTAAACACTGTCCCTAAACCCTACAGCGGTAAACACTGTCCCTAAATCCCAGTGCAATAAACACTGTCCCAAAATCCCAGTGTGGTAAACACTGTCCCTAAACCCTACTGCTGTAAACAGTGTCCTTAAACCACAGTGCAGTAAACACTGTCCCTAAACCCCAGTGTGGTAAACACTGTTCCTAAGGCCCAGTGCGGTAAACACTGTCCCTGAACCCCAGTGTGGTAAACACTGTCCCTACACCCATAGTGCAGTACACACCACCACTAACCACAGTCCTGTAAACATTGTCCCTAAACTCCAAGGCAGTAAACACTGTCACTAAACTCCAATGTGGTAAACACTGTCCCTAAACCCTACTGCAGTAAACACTGTCCCTTAACCCCAGTGCAGTAAACACTGTCCCTAAATCCCAGTGCGGTAAAAACTGTCCCTAAAGCCTAGTGCTGTAAACACTGTCCCTAAACCACAGTGGGGCAATCACTATCCCTAAACCCCTGTGCGGTAAACACTGTCCCTAAACCCCAATGCGGTAAAAACTGTCCCTAAAGCCCAGTGTGTTAAACACTGTCCCCAAACCACAGAGCGGCAAACACTATCCCTAAACCCTTGTGCGGTAAATACTGTCCCTAAACCCCAGTGCGGTCAACACCATCCCTAAAACGCAATGCAGTAAACACTATCCCTAAACCCCAGTGTGGTAAACACTGTCCTTAAACCCCAGTGCAGTAAACACTGTCCCTAAACCACAGTGCGGCAAACACTGTCCCTCAACCATACTGCGGCAAAGACTATCCCTATACCCCTGTGCGGTAAACACTGTCCCTAAACCCTAGTGCGGTCAACACCATCCTTAAACACCAGTGCAGTAAACACTGTCCCTAAACCCCAGTGTGGTAAACACTGTCCCTAAAGCCCAGTGTGTTAAACACTGTCCCTAAACCCTAGTGCTGTAAGCACTGTTCCTAAACCCCAGTGTGGTAAACACTGTCCCTAAACCCAACTGCGGTAAGCACTGTCCCTAAACCGCAGTGTGTTAAACATGTCCCTAAACCCTACTGCGGTAAGCACTGTCCCTAAACCGCAGTGCAGTAAATACTGTCTCTAAACTCCAGTGCGGTAAACACTATCCCTAAACCCCAGTGCAGTAAAAACTGTCCCTAAACCCGAGTGCTATAAACAGTGTCCCTAAACCATAGTGCGGCAAACACTATCCTAAACTCCGGTGCGGTAAACACTGTCCCTACAACCAGTGTGGTAAACACTGTCCCTGAACCCTACTGCGGTAAACACTGTCCCTAAACCCCAGTGCGGTAAACACTGTCCCTAAACCCCAGTGCAATAAACACTGTCCCAAAATCCCAGTGTGGTAAACACTGTCCCTAAACCCCAGTGCGGTAAACACTGTCCCTAAACCCCAGTGTGGTAAACACTGTCCCAAAATCCCAGTGTGGTAAACACTGTCCCAAAATCCCAGTGTGGTAAACACTGTCCCTAAATCACAGTGTGGTAAACACTGTCCCTAAATCACAGTGTGGTAAACACTGTCCCAAAATCCCAGTGTGGTAAACACTGTCCCTAAATCACAGTGTGGTAAACACTGTCCCTAAATCACAGTGTGGTAAACACTGTCGCTAAACCCCAGTGCAGTAAACATGGTCCCTAAACCCGAGTGGTGTAATCCCTGTCCCTAAACCACAGTGTGGTAAACACTGTCCCTAAATCACAGTGTGGTAAACACTGTCCCTAAACCCCAGTGCGATAAACATGGTCCCTAAACCCCAGTGGTGTAATCCCTGTCCCTAAACCACAGTGCGGCAAACACTGTCCCTACACCCCTGTGCGGTAAACACCATCCCTAAACCCCAGTGCGGTCAACACCATCCCTAAATCCCAGTACGGTAAACACTGTCCCTAAACCCCAGTACGGCAAACACTGTCCTAAACCCTATTGTGATAAACACTGTCCGTAAACCCCAGCGCGGTAATCGCTATCCTTACACCCCAGTGTAGTAAACAGTGTCCCTAAACCCTAGTGCGGTAAGCACTGTCCCTAAACCCCAGTGCGGTAAACACTGACCCTAAACCATAGTGCTGTAAACACTGACCCTAAAGTCCAGTGCAGTAAGCACAGTCCCTAAATCCTACTGCGGTAAACACTGTCCCTATACCAAAGTGCAGTAAACACTGTCCCTGAAGCCCAGTGCGGCAAACACTGTCCCTAAACCACAGTGCGGTAAGCACAGTCCCTAAATCCTACTGCGGTAAACACTGTCCCTAAACCCCAATGCGGTAGACACTCTCCCTAAAGCCCGGTGCGGTAAACACTGTCCCTAAACCCCAGTGCAGTCAATACCGTTCCTAAACCCCAATGCAGCAAACACTATCCCTAAACCCCTGTGCGGTAAACACTGTCCCGAAACCCCAGTGCGGTCAACACCATCCTTAAATACCAGTGCAGTAAACACTGTCCCTAAACCCCAGTGTGGTAAACACTGTTCCTAAACCCCAGTGTGGTAAACACTGTCCCTACACCCAACCGCGGTATGCACTGTCCCTAAACCGCAGTGTGTTAAACATGTCCCTAAACCCTACTGCGGTAAGCACTGTCCCTAAACCGCAGTGCAGTAAATACTGTCCCTAAACTCCAGTGCGGTAAACACTATCCCTAAACCCCAGTGCAGTAAAAATTGTCCCTAAACCCGAGTGCTGTAAACAGTGTCCCTAAACCCCAGTGCGGTAAACACTGTCCCTCAACCATACTGCGGCACAGACTATCCCTATATCCCTGTGCGGTAAACACTGTCCCTAAACCCCAGTGCGGTCAACACAATCCCTAAACCGCAATGCAGTAAACACTATCCCTAAACCCCAGTGTGGTAAACACTATCCTTAAACCCCAGTGCAGTAAACACTGTCCCTAAACCCCAGTGCAGTAAACACTGTCCCTAAACCCTAGTGCTGTAAACACTGTCCCTAAACCACAGTGTGGCAAACACTATCCTTAAACCCCTGTGCAGTAAACACTGTCCCGAAAGCCCAGTGCGGCAAACACTGTCCCTCAACCATACTGCGGCAAAGACTATCCCTAAACCCCAGTGTGATAAACACTGTCCCTAAACCCTACTGCTGTAAACAGTGTCCTTAAACCACAGTGCAGTAAACACACTCCCTAAACCCCAGTGTGATAAACACTGTTCCTAAAGCCCAGTGCGGTAAACACTGTCCCTGAACCCCAGTGTGGTAAACATTGTCCCTACACCCTAGTGCGGTACACACCACCCCTAACCCCAGTCCTGTAAACACTGTTCCTAAACTCCAAGGCAGTAAACACTGTCACTAAACCCCAGTGTGGTAAACACTGTCCCTAAACCCTACTGCAGTAAACACTGTCCCTTAACCCCAGTGCAGTAAACACTGTCCCTAAATCCCAGTGCGGTAAAAACTGTCCCTAAACACTCGTGCTGTAAACACTGTCCCTAAACCACAGTGCGGCAAACACTATCCCTAAACCCGTGTGCGGTAAACACTGTCCCTAAACCCCAGTGCGGTCAACACCATCCCTAAAACGCAATGCAGTAAACACTATCCCTAAACCCCAGTGTGGTAAACACTGTCCTTAAACCCCAGTGCAGTAAACACTGTCCCTAAACAACAGTGCAGTAAACACTGTCCTTAAACCCTAGTGCTGTAAACACTGTCCCTAAACCCCAGTGCGGCAAACACTGTCCCACAACCATACTGCGGCAAAGACTATCCCTATACCCCTGTGCGGTAAACACTGTCCCTAAACCCTAGTGCGGTCAACACCATCCTTAAACACCAGTGCAGTAAACACTGTCCCGAAACCCCAGTGTGTTAAACACTGTCCCTAAACCCTAGTGCTGTAAGCACTGTTCCAAAATCCCAGTGTGGTAAACACTGTTCCTAAACCCTACTGCGGTAAGCACTGTCCCTAAACCGCAGTGCGGTAAATACTGTCCCTAAACCCCAGTGCGTTAATCACTGTCCCTAATACCTAGTAAGGTAAACACTGTCCCTAAACCCTACAGCGGTAAACACTGTCCCTAAATCCCAGTGCAATAAACACTGTCCCAAAATCCCAGTGTGGTAAACACTGTCCCTAAACCCTACTGCTGTAAACAGTGTCCTTAAACCACAGTGCAGTAAACACTGTCCCTAAAACCCAGTGTGGTAAACACTGTTCCTAAGGCCCAGTGCGGTAAACACTGTCCCTGAACCCCAGTGTGGTAAACACTGTCCCTACACCCATAGTGCAGTACACACCACCACTAACCACAGTCCTGTAAACATTGTCCCTAAACTCCAAGGCAGTAAACACTGTCACTAAACTCCAATGTGGTAAACACTGTCCCTAAACCCAGTGTGGTAAACACTGTTCCTAAACCCCAGTGTGGTAAACACTGTCCCTACACCCAACTGCGGTATGCACTGTCCCTAAACCGCAGTGTGTTAAACATGTCCCTAAACCCTACTGCGGTAAGCACTGTCCCTAAACCGCAGTGCAGTAAATACTGTCCCAAAACTCCAGTGCGGTAAACACTATCCCTAAACCCCAGTGCAGTAAAAATTGTCCCTAAACCCGAGTGCTGTAAACAGTGTCCCTAAACCCCAGTGCGGTAAACACTGTCCCTCAACCATACTGCGGCAAAGACTATCCCTATATCCCTGTGCGGTAAACACTGTCCCTAAACCCCAGTGCGGTCAACACAATCCCTAAACCGCAATGCAGTAAACACTATCCCTAAACCCCAGTGTGGCAAACACTATCCTTAAACCCCAGTGCAGTAAACACTGTCCCTAAACCCCAGTGCAGTAAACACTGTCCCTAAACCCTAGTGCTGTAAACACTGTCCCTAAACCACAGTGTGGCAAACACTATCCTTAAACCCCTGTGCAGTAAACACTGTCCCGAAAGCCCAGTGCGGCAAACACTGTCCCTCAACCATACTGCGGCAAAGACTATCCCTAAACCCCAGTGTGATAAACACTGTCCCTAAACCCTACTGCTGTAAACAGTGTCCTTAAACCACAGTGCAGTAAACACACTCCCTAAACCCCAGTGTGATAAACACTGTTCCTAAAGCCCAGTGCGGTAAACACTGTCCCTGAACCCCAGTGTGGTAAACATTGTCCCTACACCCTAGTGCGGTACACACCACCCCTAACCCCAGTCCTGTAAACACTGTCCCTAAACTCCAAGGCAGTAAACACTGTCACTAAACCCCAGTGTGGTAAACACTGTCCCTAAACCCTACTGCAGTAAACACTGTCCCTTAACCCCAGTGCAGTAAACACTGTCCCTAAATCCCAGTGCGGTAAAAACTGTCCCTAAACACTCGTGCTGTAAACACTGTCCCTAAACCACAGTGCGGCAAACACTATCCCTAAACCCGTGTGCGGTAAACACTGTCCCTAAACCCCAGTGCGGTCAACACCATCCCTAAAACGCAATGCAGTAAACACTATCCCTAAACCCCAGTGTGGTAAACACTGTCCTTAAACCCCAGTGCAGTAAACACTGTCCCTAAACAACAGTGCAGTAAACACTGTCCCTAAACCCTAGTGCTGTAAACACTGTCCCTAAACCCCAGTGCGGCAAACACTGTCCCACAACCATACTGCGGCAAAGACTATCCCTATACCCCTGTGCGGTAAACACTGTCCCTAAACCCTAGTGCGGTCAACACCATCCTTAAACACCAGTGCAGTAAACACTGTCCCGAAACCCCAGTGTGTTAAACACTGTCCCTAAACCCTAGTGCTGTAAGCACTGTTCCAAAATCCCAGTGTGGTAAACACTGTTCCTAAACCCTACTGCGGTAAGCACTGTCCCTAAACCGCAGTGTGTTAAACATGTCCCTAAACCCTACTGCGGTAAGCACTGTCCCTAAACCGCAGTGCGGTAAATACTGTCCCTAAACCCCAGTGCGTTAATCACTGTCCCTAATACTTAGTAAGGTAAACACTGTCCCTAAACCTACTGTGGTAAACACTGTCCCTAAACCCCAGTGTGGTAAACACTGTCCCTAAAGCCCAGTGTGTTAAACACTGTCCCTAAACCCTAGTGCTGTAAGCACTGTTCCTAAACCCCAGTGTGGTAAACACTGTCCCTAAACCCAACTGCGGTAAGCACTGTCCCTAAACCGCAGTGTGTTAAACATGTCCCTAAACCCTACTGCGGTAAGCACTGTCCCTAAACCGCAGTGCAGTAAATACTGTCTCTAAACTCCAGTGCGGTAAACACTATCCCTAAACCCCAGTGCAGTAAAAACTGTCCCTAAACCCGAGTGCTATAAACAGTGTCCCTAAACCATAGTGCGGCAAACACTATCCTAAACTCCGGTGCGGTAAACACTGTCCCTACAACCAGTGTGGTAAACACTGTCCCTGAACCCTACTGCGGTAAACACTGTCCCTAAACCCCAGTGCGGTAAACACTGTCCCTAAACCCCAGTGCAATAAACACTGTCCCAAAATCCCAGTGTGGTAAACACTGTCCCTAAACCCCAGTGCGGTAAACACTGTCCCTAAACCCCAGTGTGGTAAACACTGTCCCAAAATACCAGTGTGGTAAACACTGTCCCTAAATCACAGTGTGGTAAACACTGTCCCAAAATCCCAGTGTGGTAAACACTGTCCCTAAATCACAGTGTGGTAAACACTGTCCCTAAATCACAGTGTGGTAAACACTGTCGCTAAACCCCAGTGCAGTAAACATGGTCCCTAAACCCGAGTGGTGTAATCCCTGTCCCTAAATCACAGTGTGGTAAACACTGTCCCTAAATCACAGTGTGGTAAACACTGTCCCTAAACCCCAGTGCGATAAACATGGTCCCTAAACCCCAGTGGTGTAATCCCTGTCCCTAAACCACAGTGCGGCAAACACTGTCCCTACACCCCTGTGCGGTAAACACCATCCCTAAACCCCAGTGCGGTCAACACCATCCCTAAATCCCAGTACGGTAAACACTGTCCCTAAACCCCAGTACGGCAAACACTGTCCTAAACCCTATTGTGATAAACACTGTCCGTAAACCCCAGCGCGGTAATCGCTATCCTTACACCCCAGTGTAGTAAACAGTGTCCCTAAACCCTAGTGCGGTAAGCACTGTCCCTAAACCCCAGTGCGGTAAACACTGACCCTAAACCATAGTGCTGTAAACACTGACCCTAAAGTCCAGTGCAGTAAGCACAGTCCCTAAATCCTACTGCGGTAAACACTGTCCCTATACCAAAGTGCAGTAAACACTGTCCCTGAAGCCCAGTGCGGCAAACACTGTCCCTAAACCACAGTGCGGTAAGCACAGTCCCTAAATCCTACTGCGGTAAACACTGTCCCTAAACCCCAATGCGGTAGACACTCTCCCTAAAGCCCGGTGCGGTAAACACTGTCCCTAAACCCCAGTGCAGTCAATACCGTTCCTAAACCCCAATGCAGCAAACACTATCCCTAAACCCCTGTGCGGTAAACACTGTCCCGAAACCCCAGTGCGGTCAACACCATCCTTAAATACCAGTGCAGTAAACACTGTCCCTAAACCCAGTGTGGTAAACACTGTTCCTAAACCCCAGTGTGGTAAACACTGTCCCTACACCCAACTGCGGTATGCACTGTCCCTAAACCGCAGTGTGTTAAACATGTCCCTAAACCCTACTGCGGTAAGCACTGTCCCTAAACCGCAGTGCAGTAAATACTGTCCCTAAACTCCAGTGCGGTAAACACTATCCCTAAACCCCAGTGCAGTAAAAATTGTCCCTAAACCCGAGTGCTGTAAACAGTGTCCCTAAACCCCAGTGCGGTAAACACTGTCCCTCAACCATACTGCGGCAAAGACTATCCCTATATCCCTGTGCGGTAAACACTGTCCCTAAACCCCAGTGCGGTCAACACAATCCCTAAACCGCAATGCAGTAAACACTATCCCTAAACCCCAGTGTGGTAAACACTATCCTTAAACCCCAGTGCAGTAAACACTGTCCCTAAACCCCAGTGCAGTAAACACTGTCCCTAAACCCTAGTGCTGTAAACACTGTCCCTAAACCACAGTGTGGCAAACACTATCCTTAAACCCCTGTGCAGTAAACACTGTCCCGAAAGCCCAGTGCGGCAAACACTGTCCCTCAACCATACTGCGGCAAAGACTATCCCTAAACCCCAGTGTGATAAACACTGTCCCTAAACCCTACTGCTGTAAACAGTGTCCTTAAACCACAGTGCAGTAAACACACTCCCTAAACCCCAGTGTGATAAACACTGTTCCTAAAGCCCAGTGCGGTAAACACTGTCCCTGAACCCCAGTGTGGTAAACATTGTCCCTACACCCTAGTGCGGTACACACCACCCCTAACCCCAGTCCTGTAAACACTGTTCCTAAACTCCAAGGCAGTAAACACTGTCACTAAACCCCAGTGTGGTAAACACTGTCCCTAAACCCTACTGCAGTAAACACTGTCCCTTAACCCCAGTGCAGTAAACACTGTCCCTAAATCCCAGTGCGGTAAAAACTGTCCCTAAACACTCGTGCTGTAAACACTGTCCCTAAACCACAGTGCGGCAAACACTATCCCTAAACCCGTGTGCGGTAAACACTGTCCCTAAACCCCAGTGCGGTCAACACCATCCCTAAAACGCAATGCAGTAAACACTATCCCTAAACCCCAGTGTGGTAAACACTGTCCTTAAACCCCAGTGCAGTAAACACTGTCCCTAAACAACAGTGCAGTAAACACTGTCCCTAAACCCTAGTGCTGTAAACACTGTCCCTAAACCCCAGTGCGGCAAACACTGTCCCACAACCATACTGCGGCAAAGACTATCCCTATACCCCTGTGCGGTAAACACTGTCCCTAAACCCTAGTGCGGTCAACACCATCCTTAAACACCAGTGCAGTAAACACTGTCCCGAAACCCCAGTGTGGTAAACACTGTCCCTAAAGCCCAGTGTGTTAAACACTGTCCCTAAACCCTAGTGCTGTAAGCACTGTTCCAAAATCCCAGTGTGGTAAACACTGTTCCTAAACCCCAGTGCGGTAAGCACTGTCCCTAAACCGCAGTGTGTTAAACATGTCCCTAAACCCTACTGCGGTAAGCACTGTCCCTAAACCGCAGTGTGTTAAACATGTCCCTAAACCCTACTGCGGTAAGCACTGTCCCTAAACCGCAGTGCGGTAAATACTGTCCCTAAACCCCAGTGCGTTAATCACTGTCCCTAATACTTAGTAAGGTAAACACTGTCCCTAAACCTACTGTGGTAAACACTGTCCCTAAACCCCAGTGCAATAAACACTGTCCCAAAATCCCAGTGTGGTAAACACTGTCCCTAAACCCAACTGCGGTAAGCACTGTCCCTAAACCGCAGTATGTTAAACATGTCCCTAAACCCTACTGCGGTAAGCACTGTCCCTAAACTCCAGTGCGTTAATCACTGTCCCGTATACTTAGTAAGGTAAAGACTGTCCCTAAACCCTACTGCGGTAAACACTGTCCTTAAACCACAGTGCAGTAAACACTGTCCCTAAACCCCAGTGTGGTAAACACTGTTCCTAAAGCCCAGAGCGGTAAACACTGTCCCTGAACCCCAGTGTGGTAAACACTGTCCCTACACCCATAGTGCAGTACACACCACCACTAACCACAGTCCTGTAAACACTGTCACTAAACTCCAGTGTGGTAAACACTGTCCCTTAACCCTACTGCAGTCAGCACTGTCCCTAAACCCCAGTGTGGTAAACACTGTCCCTAAATCCCAGTGCGGTAAAAACTGTCCCTAAACCCTCGTGCTGTAAACACTGTCCCTAAACCCCTGTGCGGTAAACACTGTCCCTAAACCCTAGTGTGGTAAACACTGTCCCTAAACCCCAATGCGGTAAAAACTGTCCCTAAAGCCTAGTGCTGTAAACACTGTCCCTAAACCACAGTGCGGCAAACACTATCCCTAAACCCTTGTGCGGTAAACACTGTCCCTAAACCCCAGTGCGGTCAACACCATCCCTAAACCGCAATGCAGTAAACACTATCCCTAAACCCCAGTGTGGTAAACACTGTCCCTAAACCCAACTGCGGTAAGCACTGTCCCTAAACCGCAGTGCAGTAAATACTGTCCCTAAACTCCAGTGCGGTAAACACTATCCCTAAACCCCAGTGCAGTAAAAACTGTCACTAAACCCGAGTGCTGTAAACAGTGTCCCTAAACCATAGTGCGGCAAACACTATCCTAAACTCCGGTGCGGTAAACACTGTCCCTACAACCAGTGTGGTAAACACTGTCCCTGAACCCTACTGCAGTAAACACTGTCCCTAAACCCCAGTGCGGTAAACACTGTCCCTAAACCCCAGTGCGGTAAACACTGTCCCGAAACCCTACTGCGGTAAGCACTGTCCCTAAACCACAGTGCGGTAAACACTGTCCCTAAAGCCCAGTGCAGTAAGCACAGTCCCTAAACCCTATTGTGGTAAACACTATCCCTAAAACATAGTGCGATATGCACCGTGCCTAAATCCCAGTGAGGTAAACACTGTCCCTAAACACTATTCTGATAAACCCTGTCCCTAAATCCCAGTGTGATAAACACTGTCCCTAAATGCTAGTGCTGTAAACAGTGTCCCTAAACCACAGTGCAGTAAACACTGTCCCTAAACCCCAGTGTGGTAAACACTGTCCCTAAAGCCCAGTGCGGTAAACACTGTCCCTAAACCCTACAGCTGTAAACACGTCCCGAAAACCCAGTGTGGCAAACACTGTCCATAAACCCCAGTGTGGTAAACACTGGCCCTAAACCCTAGTGCGTTAATCCCTGTCCTTTAACCCCAGTGCAATAAACACTGTCGCTAATCCCCTGTGTGGTAAACACTGTCCCTAAACCCTACTGCGGTAAGCACTGTCCCTAAACCGCAGTGTGTTAAACATGTCCCTAAACCCTACTGCGGTAAGCACTGTCCCTAAACCGCAGTGTGTTAAACATGTCCCTAAACCCTACTGCAGTAAGCACTGTCCCTAAACCGCAGTGCGGTAAATACTGTCCCTAAACCCCAGTGCGTTAATCACTGTCCCTAATACCTAGTAAGGTAAACACTGTCCCTAAACCCTACAGCGGTAAACACTGTCCCTAAATCCCAGTGCAATAAACACTGTCCCAAAATCCCAGTGTGGTAAACACTGTCCCTAAACCCTACTGCTGTAAACAGTGTCCTTAAACCACAGTGCAGTAAACACTGTCCCTAAACCCCAGTGTGGTAAACACTGTTCCTAAGGCCCAGTGCGGTAAACACTGTCCCTGAACCCCAGTGTGGTAAACACTGTCCCTACACCCTAGTGCAGTACACACCACCACTAACCACAGTCCTGTAAACACTGTCCCTAAACTCCAAGGCAGTAAACACTGTCACTAAACTCCATTGTGGTAAACACTGTCCCTAAACCCTACTGCAGTAAACACTGTCCCTTAACCCCAGTGCAGTAAACACTGTCCCTAAATCCCAGTGCGGTAAAAACTGTCCCTAAACCACAGTGGGCAATCACTATCCCTAAACCCCTGTGCGGTAAACACTGTCCCTAAACCCCAATGCGGTAAAAACTGTCCCTAAAGCCTAGTGCTGTAAACACTGTCCCCAAACCACAGTGCGGCAAACACTATCCCTAAACCCTTGTGCGGTAAACACTGTCCGTAAACCCCAGTGCGGTCAACACCATCCCTAAAACGCAATGCAGTAAACACTATCCCTAAACCCCAGTGTGGTAAACACTGTCCTTAAACCCCAGTGCAGTAAACACTGTCCCTAAACCACAGTGCGGCAAACACTGTCCCTCAACCATACTGCGGCAAAGACTATCCCTATACCCCTGTGCGGTAAACACTGTCCCTAAACCCTAGTGCGGTCAACACCATCCTTAAACACCAGTGCAGTAAACACTGTCCCTAAACCCCAGTGTGGTAAACACTGTCCCTAAAGCCCAGTGTGTTAAACACTGTCCCTAAACCCTAGTGCTGTAAGCACTGTTCCTAAACCCCAGTGTGGTAAACACTGTCCCTAAACCCAACTGCGGTAAGCACTGTCCCTAAACCGCAGTGTGTTAAACATGTCCCTAAACCCTACTGCGGTAAGCACTGTCCCTAAACCGCAGTGCAGTAAATACTGTCTCTAAACTCCAGTGCGGTAAACACTATCCCTAAACCCCAGTGCAGTAAAAACTGTCCCTAAACCCGAGTGCTATAAACAGTGTCCCTAAACCATAGTGCGGCAAACACTATCCTAAACTCCGGTGCGGTAAACACTGTCCCTACAACCAGTGTGGTAAACACTGTCCCTGAACCCTACTTCGGTAAACACTGTCCCTAAACCCCAGTGCGGTAAACACTGTCCCTAAACCCCAGTGCAATAAACACTGTCCCAAAATCCCAGTGTGGTAAACGCTGTCCCTAAACCCTAGTGCTGTAAACAGTGTCCCTAAACCCCAGTGTGGTAAACACTGTCCCAAAATCCCAGTGTGGTAAACACTGTCCCTAAATCACAGTGTGGTAAACACTGTCCCAAAATCCCAGTGTGGTAAACACTGTCCCTAAATCACAGTGTGATAAACACTGTCCCTAAATCACAGTGTGGTAAACACTGTCGCTAAACCCCAGTGCAGTAAACATGGTCCCTAAACCCGAGTGGTGTAATCCCTGTCCCTAAACCACAGTGTGGTAAACACTGTCCCTAAATCACAGTGTGGTAAACACTGTCCCTAAACCCCAGTGCGATAAACATGGTCCCTAAACCCCAGTGGTGTAATCCCTGTCCCTAAACCACAGTGCGGCAAACACTGTCCCTACACCCCTGTGCGGTAAACACCATCCCTAAACCCCAGTGCGGTCAACACCATCCCTAAATCCCAGTACGGTAAACACTGTCCCTAAACCCCAGTACGGCAAACACTGTCCTAAACCCTATTGTGATAAACACTGTCCGTAAACCCCAGCGCGGTAATCGCTATCCTTACACCCCAGTGTAGTAAACAGTGTCCCTAAACCCTAGTGCGGTAAGCACTGTCCCTAAACCCCAGTGCGGTAAACACTGACCCTAAACCATAGTGCTGTAAACACTGACCCTAAAGTCCAGTGCAGTAAGCACAGTCCCTAAATCCTACTGCGGTAAACACTGTCCCTATACCAAAGTGCAGTAAACACTGTCCCTGAAGCCCAGTGCGGCAAACACTGTCCCTAAACCACAGTGCGGTAAGCACAGTCCCTAAATCCTACTGCGGTAAACACTGTCCCTAAACCCCAATGCGGTAGACACTCTCCCTAAAGCCCGGTGCGGTAAACACTGTCCCTAAACCCCAGTGCAGTCAATACCGTTCCTAAACCCCAATGCAGCAAACACTATCCCTAAACCCCTGTGCGGTAAACACTGTCCCGAAACCCCAGTGCGGTCAACACCATCCTTAAATACCAGTGCAGTAAACACTGTCCCTAAACCCCAGTTTGGTAAACACTGTCCCTAAAGCCCAGTGTGGTAAACACTGTCCCTAAACCCTAGTGCTGTAAGCACTGTCCCAAAATCCCTGTGTGGTAAACACTGTTCCTAAACCCCAGTGTGGTAAACACTGTCCCTACACCCAACTGCGGTATGCACTGTCCCTAAACCGCAGTGTGTTAAACATGTCCCTAAACCCTACTGCGGTAAGCACTGTCCCTAAACCGCAGTGCAGTAAATACTGTCCCTAAACTCCAGTGCGGTAAACACTATCCCTAAACCCCAGTGCAGTAAAAATTGTCCCTAAACCCGAGTGCTGTAAACAGTGTCCCTAAACCCCAGTGCGGTAAACACTGTCCCTCAACCATACTGCGGCAAAGACTATCCCTATATCCCTGTGCGGTAAACACTGTCCCTAAACCCCAGTGCGGTCAACACAATCCCTAAACCGCAATGCAGTAAACACTATCCCTAAACCCCAGTGTGGTAAACACTATCCTTAAACCCCAGTGCAGTAAACACTGTCCCTAAACCCCAGTGCAGTAAACACTGTCCCTAAACCCTAGTGCTGTAAACACTGTCCCTAAACCACAGTGTGGAAAACACTATCCTTAAACCCCTGTGCAGTAAACACTGTCCCGAAAGCCCAGTGCGGCAAACACTGTCCCTCAACCATACTGCGGCAAAGACTATCCCTAAACCCCTGTGCGGTAAACAATGTCCCTAAACCCTAGTGTGGTAAACACTGTCCCTAAACCCTACTGCTGTAAACAGTGTCCTTAAACCACAGTGCAGTAAACACTGTCCCTCAACCCCAGTGTGGTAAACACTGTTCCTAAAGCCCAGTGCGGTAAACACTGTCCCTGAACCCCAGTGTGGTAAACACTGTCCCTACACCCTAGTGCGGTACACACCACCCCTAACCCCAGTCCTGTAAACACTGTCCCTAAACTCCAAGGCAGTAAACACTGTCACTGAACCCCAGTGTGGTAAACACTGTCCCTAAACCCTACTGCAGTAAACACTGTCCCTTAACCCCAGTGTGGCAAACACTGTTCCTAAACCCTAGTGTGGTACACACTGTCCCTAAACCCCAATGCTTTAAAAACTGTTCCTAAAGCCTAGTGCTGTAAACACTGTCCCTAAACCACAGTGCGGCAAACACTATCCCTAAACCCGTGTGCGGTAAACACTGTCCCTAAACCCCAGTGCGGTCAACACCATCCCTAAAACGCAATGCAGTAAACACTATCCCTAAACCCCAGTGTGGTAAACACTGTCCTTAAACCCCAGTGCAGTAAACACTGTCCCTAAACAACAGTGCAGTAAACACTGTCCCTAAACAACAGTGCAGTAAACACTGTCCCTAAACCCTAGTGCTGTAAACACTGTCCCTAAACCCCAGTGCGGCAAACACTGTCCCACAACCATACTGCGGCAAAGACTATCCCTATACCCCTGTGCGGTAAACACTGTCCCTAAACCCTAGTGCGGTCAACACCATCCTTAAACACCAGTGCAGTAAACACTGTCCCGAAACCCCAGTGTGGTAAACACTGTCCCTAAAGCCCAGTGTGTTAAACACTGCCCCTAAACCCTAGTGCTGTAAGCACTGTTCCAAAATCCCAGTGTGGTAAACACTGTTCCTAAACCCCAGTGTGGTAAACACTGTCCCTAAACCCAACTGCGGTAAGCACTGTCCCTAAACCGCAGTGTGTTAAACATGTCCCTAAACCCTACTGCGGTAAGCACTGTCCCTAAACCGCAGTGCGGTAAATACTGTCCCTAAACCCCAGTGCGTTAATCACTGTCCCTAATACTTAGTAAGGTAAACACTGGTCCCTAAACCCTACTGCGGTAAACACTGTCCCTAAACCCCAGTGCAATAAACACTGTCCCAAAATCCCAGTGTGGTAAACACTGTCCCTAAACCCTACTGCTGTAAACAGTGTCCATAAACCACAGTGCAGTAAACACTGTCCCTAAACCCAACTGCGGTAAGCACTGTCCATAAACCGCAGTGCAGTAAATACTGTCCCTAAACGCCAGTGCGGTAAACACTATCCCTAAACCCCAGTGCAGTAAAAACGGTCCCTAAACCCGAGTGCTGTAAACAGTGTCCCTAAACCATAGTGCGGCAAACACTATCCTAAACTCCGGTGCGGTAAACACTGTCCCTACAACCAGTGTGATAAACACTGTCCCTGAACCCTACTGCGGTAAACACTGTCCCTAAACCCCAGTGCGGTAAACACTGTCCCTAAACCCCAGTGCGGTAAACACTGTCCCGAAACCCTACTGCGGTAAGCACTGTCCCTAAACCACAGTGTGGTAAACACTGTCCCTAAAGCCCAGTGCGGTAAGCACAGTCCCTAAACCCTATTGTGGTAAACACTATCCCTAAAACCTAGTGCGATATGCACTGTGCCTAAATCCCAGTGAGGTAAACACTGTCCCTAAACACTAGTCTGATAAACCCTGTCCCTAAACCCCAGTGGAATAAACACTGTCCCAAAATCCCAGTGTGAAAAACACTGTCCCTAAACCCTAGTGCTGTAAACGGTATCCCTAAACCACAGTGCAGTAAACACTGTCCCTAAACCCCAGTGTGGTAAACACTGTCCCTAAACCCTACAGCTGTAAACACGGTCCCGAAATCCCAGTGTGGCAAACACTGTCCATAAACCCCAGTGTGGTAAACACTGTCCCTAAACCCTATTGCGTTAATCCCTGTCCCTAAACCCCAGTGCAATAAACACTGTCGCTAATCCCCTGTGTGGTAAACACTGTCCCTAAACCCCAGTGTGGTAAACACTGTCCCTAAACTCTACTGCGGGAATCACTGTCCCTAAATCGCAGTGCAGTAATCACTGTCCCTAAACCCCAGTGCAATAAACACTGTCCCAAAATCCCAGTGTGGTAAACACTGTCCCTAAACCCTAGTGCTGTAAACAGTGTCCCTAAACCCCAGTGTGGTAAACACTGTCCCAAAATCCCAGTGTGGTAAACACTGTCCCTAAATCACAGTGTGGTAAACACTGTCCCTAAATCACAGTGTGGTAAACACTGTCCCAAAATCCCAGTGTGGTAAACACTGTCCCTAAATCACAGTGTGGTAAACACTGTCCCTAAATCACAGTGTGGTAAACACTGTCGCTAAACCCCAGTGCGGTAAACATGGTCCCTAAACCCCAGTGGTGTAATCCCTGTCCCTAAACCACAGTGCGGCAAACACTGTCCCTAAACCCCTGTGCGGTAAACACCATCCCTAAACCCCAGTGCGGTCAACACCATCCCTAAATCCCAGTACGGTAAACACTGTCCCTAAACCCCAGTACGGCAAACACTGTCCTAAACCCTATTGTGATAAACACTGTCCGTAAACCCCAGCGCGGTAATCGCTATCCTTACACCCCAGTGTAGTAAACAGTGTCCCTAAACCCTAGTGCAGTAAGCACAGTCCCTAAATCCTACTGCGGTAAACACTGTCCCTATACCACAGTGCGGTAAGCACAGTCCCTAAATCCTACTGCGGTAAACACTGTTCCTAAACCCCAATGCGGTAGACACTCTCCCTAAAGCCCGGTGCGGTAAACACTGTCCCTAAACCCCAGTGCAGTCAATACCGTTCCTAAACCCCAATGCAGCAAACACTATCCCTAAACCCCTGTGCGGTAAACACTGTCCCGAAACCCCAGTGCGGTCAACACCATCCTTAAATACCAGTGCAGTAAACACTGTCCCTAAACCCCAGTTTGGTAAACACTGTCCCTAAAGCCCAGTGTGGTAAACACTGTCCCTAAACCCTAGTGCTGTAAGCACTGCCCCAAAATCCCAGTGTGGTAAACACTGTTCCTAAACCCCAGTGTGGTAAACACTGTCCCTAAACCCCAGTGCGGTAAGCACTGTCCCTAAACCACAGTGTGGTAAACACTGTCCCTAAAGCCCAGTGCGGTAAGCACAGTCCCTAAACCCTATTGTGGTAAACACTGTCCCAAAATCCCAGTGTGTTAAACATGTCCCTAAACCCTACTGCGGTAAGCACTGTCCCTAAACCGCAGTGCAGTAAATACTGTCCCTAAACTCCAGTGCGGTAAACATTATCCCTAAACCCCAGTGCAGTAAAAACTGTCCCTAAACCCGAGTGCTGTAAACAGTGTCCCTAAACCATAGTGTGGCAAACACTATCCTAAACTCCGGTGCGGTAAACACTGTCCCTAAACCCCAGTGCGGTAAACACTGTCCCTAAACCCCAGTGCGGTAAACACTGTCCAGAAACCCTACTGCGGTAAGCACTGTCCCTAAACCACAGTGTGGTAAACACTGTCCCTAATGCCCAGTGCGGTAAGCACAGTCCCTAAACCCTATTGTGGTAAACACTATCCCTAAAACCTAGTGCGATATGCACTGTGCCTAAATCCCAATGAGGTAAACACTGTCCCTAAACACTAGTCTGATAAACCCTGTCCCTAAACCCCAGTGGAATAAACACTGTCCCAAAATCCCAGTGTGATAAACACTGTCCCTAAACCCTAGTGCTGTAAACAGTGTCCCTAAACCACAGTGCAGTAAACACTGTCCCTAAACCCCAGTGTGGTAAACACTGTCCCTAAACCCCAGTGCGGTAAACACTGTCCCTAAACCCTACAGCTGTAAACACGGTCCCGAAATCCCAGTGTGGCAAACACTGTCCCTAAACCCCAGTGTGGTAAACACTGTCCCTAAACCCTACTGCGGGAACCACTGTCCCTAAATCGCAGTGCAGTAATCACTGTCCCTAAACCCCAGTGTAATAAACACTGTCCCAAAATCCCAGTGTGGTAAACACTGTCCCTAAACCCTAGTGCTGTAAACAGTGTCCCTAAACCCCAGTGTGGCAAACACTGTCCCTAAATCACAGTGTGGTAAACAATGTCCCTAAATCACAGTGTGGTAAACAATGTCCCTAAATCACAGTGTGGTAAACACTGTCGCTAAACCCCAGTGCGGTAAACATGGTCCCTAAACCCCAGTGGTGTAATCCCTGTCCCTAAACCACAGTGTGGTAAACACTGTCCCGAAACCCCAGTGCAATAAACACTGTCCCTAAACCATACTGCAGTAAGCACTGTCTCTAAACCCCTGTGCAGTAAACACTGTCCCTACACCCCTGTGCGGTAAACACCATCCCTAAACCCCAGTGCGGTCAACACCATCCCTAAATCCCAGTACGGTAAACACTGTCCCTAAACCCCAGTACGGCAAACACTGTCCTAAACCCTATTGTGATAAACACTGTCCGTAAACCCCAGCGCGGTAATCGGTATCCATACACCCCAGTGTAGTAAACAGTGTCCCTAAACCCTAGTGCGGTAAACACTGACCCTAAACCATAGTGCTGTAAACACTGACCCTAAAGTCCAGTGCAGTAAGCACAGTCCCTAAATCCTACTGCGGTAAACACTGTCCCTATACCAAAGTGCAGTAAACACTGTCCCTGAAGCCCAGTGCGGCAAACACTGTCCCTAAACCACAGTGCAGTCAATACCGTTCCTAAACCCCAATGCAGCAAACACTATCCCGAAACCCCTGTGCGGTAAACACTGTCCCGAAACCCCAGTGCGGTCAACACCATCCTTAAATACCAGTGCAGTAAACACTGTCCCTAAACCCCAGTTTGGTAAACACTGTTCCTAAACCCCAGTGTGGTAAACACTGTCCCTACACCCTACTGCGGTAAGCACTGTCCCTAAACTGCAGTGTGGTAAACACTGTCCCTAAACCCCAGTGTGTTAAACACTGTCCCTAAACCCTACTGCGGTAAGCACTGTCGCTAAACCGCAGTGTGGTAAACACTGTCCCTAAACCCCAGTGCGTTAATCACTATCCCTAATACTTAGTAAGGTAAACACTTTCCCTAAACCTTACTGCGGTAAACACTGCCCCTAAAACCCAGTGAGGTAAGCTCAGTCCCCAAAAGCCCTGTGTGGTAAACACTGTCCCTTAACCCCAGTGTGGTAAACACTGTCCCTAAACCCTAGTGCGGTACACACCACCCCTAACCCCAGTCCGGTAAACACTGTCCCTAAAACCCAGCGTGATAAACACTGTCCCGAAACCCCAGAGCAGTAAACAGGGTCCCTAAACACCAGTGGTATAATCACTGTCCCTAAACCCCAGTGTGGTAAACACTGTCCCTAAACCCTACTGCGGTAAACACTGTCGCTAAACCCAACTGAGGTAAACACTGTCCTTAAACCCTAGTGCGGTACACACCATCCTCAACCCCAGTCCGGTAAACACTGTCCCAAAAACCGGGCGTGTAAACACTGTCCCGAAACCCCAGAGCAGTAAACAGTGTCCCTAAACGCCAGTGGTATAATCGCTGTCCCGAAACACCAGTGCAGTAAATACTGTACCTAAACTCCAGTGCGGTAAACACTATCCCTAAACCCCAGTGTGGTAAAAACTGTCCCTAAACCCGAGTGCTGTAAACAGTGTCCCTAAACCACAGTACGGCAAACATTATCCTAAACCCCGGTGCGGTAAACACTGTCCCTAAACCCCAGTGTGGTAAACACTGTCCCTAAACCCTACTGCGGTAAGCACTGTCCCTAAACCCCAGTGTGGTATACACTGTCCCTAAACACCAGTGCAGTAAACACTGTCCCTAAACCACAGTGGGGCAAACACTATCCCTAAACCCCTGTGCGGTAAACACTGTCCCTAAACCCTAGTGTGGGAAACACTGTCCCTAAACCCCAATGCGTTAAAAACTGTCCCTAAAGCCTAGTGCTGTAAACACTGTCCCTAAACCACAGTGTGGCAAACACTATCCCTAAACCCGTGTGCGGTAAACACTGTCCCTAAACCCCAGTGCGGTCAACACCATCCCTAAACCGCAATGCAGTAAACACTATCCCTAAACCCCAGTGTGGTAAACACTATCCCTAAACCCCAGTGTGGTAAACACTGTCCCTAAACCACAGTGCTGTAAACACTGTCCCTAAACCACAGTGCAGTAAACACTGTCCCTAAACCCGAGTGATGTAAACACTGTCCCTAAACCCCAGTGCGGCAAACACTGTCCCTCAACCATACTGCGGCAAAGACTATCCCTATACCCCTGTGCGGTAAACACTGTCCCTAAACCCTAGTGCGGTCAACACCATCCTTAAACACCAGTGCAGTAAACACTGTCCCTAAACCCCAGTGTGGTAAACACTGTCCCTAAACCCCAGTGCGGTCAACACCATCCCTAAACCGCAATGCAGTAAACACTATCCCTAAACCCCAGTGTGGTAAACACTATCCCTAAACCCCAGTGTGGTAAACACTGTCCCTAAACCACAGTGCTGTAAACACTGTCCCTAAACCACAGTGCAGTAAACACTGTCCCTAAACCCGAGTGATGTAAACACTGTCCCTAAACCCCAGTGCGGCAAACACTGTCCCTCAACCATACTGCGGCAAAGACTATCCCTATACCCCTGTGCGGTAAACACTGTCCCTAAACCCTAGTGCGGTCAACACCATCCTTAAACACCAGTGCAGCAAACACTGTCCCGAAACCCCAGTGTGGTAAACACTGTCCCTAAAGCCCAGTGTGTTAAACACTGTCCCTACACCCTAGTGCTGTAAGCACTGTCCCAAAATCCCAGTGTGGTAAACACTGTTCCTAAACCCCAGTGTGGTAAACACTGTCCCTAAACCCTACTGCGGTAAGCACTGTCCCTAAACCGCAGTGCGGTAAATACTGTCCCTAAACCCCAATGCGTTAATCACCGTCCCTCATACTTAGTAAGGTAAACACTGTCCCTAAACTCTACTGCGGTAAACACTGTCCCTAAACCCAGTGAGGTAAGCACTGTCCCCAAAAACACTGTCGCTAAACCCAACTGAGGTAAACACTGTCCTTAAACCCTAGTGCGGTACACACCATCCTCAACCCCAGTCCGGTAAACACTGTCCCAAAAACCGGGCGTGATAAACACTGTCCCGAAACCCCAGAGCAGTAAACAGTGTCCCTAAACGCCAGTGGTATAATCGCTGTCCCGAAACACCAGTGCAGTAAATACTGTACCTAAACTCCAGTGCGGTAAACACTATCCCTAAACTCCAGTGCAGTAAAAACTGTCCCTAAACCCGAGTGCTGTAAACAGTGTCCCTAAACCACAGTACGGCAAACATTATCCTAAACCCCGGTGCGGTAAACACTGTCCCTAAACCCCAGTGTGGTAAACACTGTCCCTAAACCCTACTGCGGTAAACACTGTCCCTAAACCACAGTGCGGCAAAGACTGTCCCTAAACACCAGTGCGGTAAACACTGTCCCTAAACCCCAGTGTGGTAAACACTGTCCCTAAACCCTACTGCGGTAAGCATTGTCCATAAACCACAGTGTGCTAAACACTGTCCCTAAAGCCCAGTACTGTAAGCACTGTCCCTAAACCCTATTGTGGTAAACACTATCCCTAAAACCTAGTGTGGTATGCACTGTGCCTAAATCTCAGTGAGGTAAACACTGTCCCAAAATCCCAGTGTGGTAAACACTGTCCCTAAACCCTACTGCAGTAAACAGTGTCCCTAAACCCCAGTGTGGTAAACACTGTCCATAAACCCCAGTGCAGTAAACACTGTCCCGAAACAACAGTGCAGTAAACACTGTCCCTAAACCCCAGTGCAGTAAACACTGTCCCGAAACAACAGTGCAGTAAACACTGTCCCGAAACAACAGTGCAGTAAACACTGTCCCTAAACCCTAGTGCTGTAAACACTATCTCTAAACCCCAGTGTGGTAAACACTGTCCCTAAACCCTAGTGCAGTAAACACTGTCCCGAAACAACAGTGCAGTAAACACTGTCCCTAAACCACAGTGTGATAAACACTGTCCCTACACCCTAGTGCGGTACACACCGCCCCTAACCCCAGTCCTGTAAACACTGTCCCTAAACTCCAACGCAGTAAACACTGTTACTAAACCCCAGTGTGGTAAACACTGTCTCTAAAGCCTACTGCAGTAAACACTGTCCCTTAACCCCAGTGCAGTAAACACTGTCCCTAAATCCCAGTGCGGTAAAAACTGTCCCTAAACCCACGTGCTGCAAACACTGTCCCTAAACCACAATGGGGCAAACACTATCCCTAAATCACTGTGCGGTAAAAACTGTCCCTAAAGCCTAGTGCTGTAAACACTGTCCCTAAACCACAGTGCGGCAAACACTGTCCCTAAACCCCTGTGCGGTAAACACTGTCCCTAAACCCCAGTGCGGTCAACACCATCCCTAAACCGCAATGCAGTAAACACTGTCCCTAAACCCCAGTGTGGTAAACACTGTCCCTAAACCCCAGTGCAGTAAACACTGTCCCGAAACAACAGTGCAGTAAACACTGTCCCTAAACCCCAGTGCAGTAAACACTGTCCCGAAACAACAGTGCAGTAAACACTGTCCCTAAACCCTAGTGCTGTAAACACTGTCCCTAAACCACAGTGTGGCAAACACTATCCTTAAACCCCTGTGCAGTAAACACTGTCCCGAAAGCCCAGTGCGGCAAACACTGTCCCTAAACCACAGTGCAATAAACACTGTCCCAAAATCCCAGTGTGGTAAACACTGTCCCTAAACCCTACTGCTGTAAACAGTGTCCTTAAACCACAGGGCAGTAAACACTGTCCCTAAACCCCAGTGTGGTAAACACTGTTCCTAAAGCCCAGTGCGGTAAACACTGTCGCTAAACCCTAGTGCGGTAAACACTGTCCCTAAACCACAGTGCAATAAACACTGTCCCAAAATCCCAGTGTGGTAAACACTGTCCCTAAACCCTACTGCTGTAAACAGTGTCCTTAAACCACAGTGCAGTAAACACTGTCCCTAAACCCCAGTGTAGTAAACACTGTTCCTAAAGCCCAGTGCGGTAAACACTGTCCCTAAACCCTAGTGCGGTAAACACTGTCCCTAAACCACAGTGCAATAAACACTGTCCCAAAATCCCAGTGTGGTAAACACTGTCCCTAAACCCTACTGCTGTAAACAGTGTCCTTAAACCACAGTGCAGTAAACACTGTCCCTAAACCCCAGTGTGGTAAACACTGTTCCTAAAGCCCAGTGCGGTAAACACTGTCCCTGAACCCCAATGTGGTAAACACTGTCCCTACACCCTAGTGCGGTACACACCACCCCATAACCCCAGTCCTGTAAACACTGTCCCTAAACTCCAAGGCAGTAAACACAGTCACTAAACCCCAGTGTGGTAAACTCTGTCCCTAAACCTTCCTGCAGTAAACACTGTCCCGAAACCCCAGTGTGGTAAACACTGTCCCTAAAGCCCAGTGTGTTAAACACTGTCCCTAAACCCTAGTGCTGTAAGCACTGTCCCAAAATCCCAGTGTGGTAAACACTGTCCCTAAACCCAACTGCGGTAAGCACTGTCCCTAAACTACAGTGTGTTAAACATGTCCCGAAACCCTACTGCGGTAAGCACTGTCCCTAAACCCCAGTGTGGTAAACACTGTCCCTAAACCCCAGTGCAGTAAACACTGTCCCGAAACAACAGTGCAGTAAACACTGTCCCTAAACCCCAGTGCAGTAAACACTGTCCCGAAACAACAGTGCAGTAAACACTGTCCCTAAACCCTAGTGCTGTAAACACTATCTCTAAACCCCAGTGTGGTAAACACTGTCCCTAAACCCTAGTGCAGTAAACACTGTCCCGAAACAACAGTGCAGTAAACACTGTCCCTAAACCCTAGCGCTGTAAACACTGTCCCGAAACAACAGTGCTGTAAACACTGTCCCTAAACCACAGTGCAATAAACACTGTCCCAAAATCCCAGTGTGGTAAACACTGTCCCTAAACCCTACTGCTGTAAACAGTGTCCTTAAACCACAGGGCAGTAAACACTGTCCCTAAACCCCAGTGTGGTAAACACTGTTCCTAAAGCCCAGTGCGGTAAACACTGTCCCTAAACCCTAGTGCGGTAAACACTGTCCCTAAACCACAGTGCAATAAACACTGTCCCAAAATCCCAGTGTGGTAAACACTGTCCCTAAACCCTACTGCTGTAAACAGTGTCCTTAAACCACAGTGCAGTAAACACTGTCCCTAAACCCCAGTGTGGTAAACACTGTTCCTAAAGCCCAGTGCGGTAAACACTGTCCCTAAACCCTAGTGCGGTAAACACTGTCCCTAAACCACAGTGCAATAAACACTGTGCCAAAATCCCAGTGTGGTAAACACTGTCCCTAAACCCTACTGCTGTAAACAGTGTCCTTAAACCACAGTGCAGTAAACACTGTCCCTAAACCCCAGTGTGGTAAACACTGTTCCTAAAGCCCAGTGCGGTAAACACTGTCCCTGAACCCCAATGTGGTAAACACTGTCCCTACACCCTAGTGCGGTACACACCACCCCATAACCCCAGTCCTGTAAACACTGTCCCTAAACTCCAAGGCAGTAAACACAGTCACTAAACCCCAGTGTGGTAAACTCTGTCCCTAAACCTTCCTGCAGTAAACACTGTCCCGAAACCCCAGTGTGGTAAACACTGTCCCTAAAGCCCAGTGTGTTAAACACTGTCCCTAAACCCTAGTGCTGTAAGCACTGTCCCAAAATCCCAGTGTGGTAAACACTGTCCCTAAACCCAACTGCGGTAAGCACTGTCCCTAAACTACAGTGTGTTAAACATGTCCCGAAAACCTACTGCGGTAAGCACTGTCCCTAAACCGCAGTGCGGTAAATACTGTCCCTAAGCCCCAGTGCGTTAATCACTGTCCCTAATACTTAGTAAGGTAAACACTGTCCCTAAACCCCACTGCGGTAAACACTGTCCCTAAACCCCAGTGTGGTAAACACTGTCCCTAAACCCTACTGCTGTAAACAGTGTCCTTAAACCACAGTGCAGTAAACACTGTCCTTACACCCTAGTGCGGTACACACCGCCCCTAACCCCAGTCCTGTAAACACTGTCCCTAAACTCCAAGGCAGTAAACACTGTCACTAAACCCCAGTGTGGTAAACACTGTCCCTAAACCCTAGTGTGGTAAACACTGTCCCTAAATCCCAGTGCGGTAAAAACTGTCCCTAAACCCTCGTGCTGTAAACACTGACCCTAAACCACAGTGGGGCAAACACTATCCCTAAACCCCTGTGCGGTAAACACTGTCCCTAAACCCCAGTGTGGTAAACACTGTCCCTAAACCCTACTGCTGTAAACAGTGTCCTTAAACCACAGTGCAGTAAACACTGTCCCTACACCCTAGTGCGGTACACACCGCCCCTAACCCCAGTCCTGTAAACACTGTCCCTAAACTCCAAGGCAGTAAACACTGTCACTAAACCCCAGTGTGGTAAACACTGTCCCTAAACCCTAGTGTGGTAAACACAGTCCCTAAATCCCAGTGAGGTAAAAACTGTCCCTAAACCCTCGTGCTGTAAACACTGACCCTAAACCACAGTGGGGCAAACACTATCCCTAAACCCCAGTGTGGTAAACACTGTTCCTAAAGCCCAGTGCGGTAAACACTGTCCCTGAACCCCAGTGTGGTAAACACTGTCCCTACACCCTAGTGCAGTACACACCACCCCTAACCCCAGTCCTGTAAACACTGTCCCTAAACTCCAAGGCAGTAAACACTGTCACTAAACCCCAGTGTGGTAAACACTGTCCCTAAACCCTACTGCAGTAAACACTGTCCCTTAACCCCAGTGCAGTAAACACTGTCCCTAAATCCCAGTGCGGTAAAAACTGTCCCTAAACCCTCGTGCTGTAAACACTGTCCCTAAACTACAGTGGGGCAAACACTATCCCTAAACCCCTGTTCGGTAAACACTGTCCCTAAACCCTAGTGTGGTAAACACTGTCCCTAAACCCCAATGCGGTAAAAACTGTCCCTAAAGCCTAGTGCTGTAAACACTGTCCCTAAACCACAGTGCGGCAAACACTATCCCTAAACCCGTGTGCGGTAAACACAGTCCCTAAACCCCAGTGCGGTCAACACCATCCCTAAAACGCAATGCAGTAAACACTATCCCAAAACCCCAGTGCGGTAAACACTGTCCTTAAACCCCAGTGTGGTAAACACTGTCCCTAAACCACAGTGCAGTAAACACTGTCCCTAAACCCTAGTGCTGTAAACACTATCCCTAAACCCCAGTGCGGCAAACACTGTCCCTCAACCATACTGCGGCAAAGACTATCCCTATACCCCTGTGCGGTAAACACTGTCCCTAAACCCTAGTGCTGTCAACACCATCCTTAAACACCAGTGCAGTAAACACTGTCCCTAAACCCCAGTGTGGTAAACACTGTCCCTAAAGCCCAGTGTGTTAAACACTGTCCCTAAACCCTAGTGCTGTAAGCACTGTCCCAAAATCCCAGTGTGGTAAACACTGTTCCTAAACCCCAGTGTGGTAAACACTGTCCCTAAACCCCAGTGTGGTAAACACTGTCCCTAAACCCCAGTGTGGTAAACACTGTGCCTAAACCCCAGTGTGGTAAACACTGTGCCTAAACCCCAGTGTGGTAAACACTGTGCCTAAACCCTAGTGCGGTAAGCACTGTCCCTAAACCGCAGTGTGTTAAACATGTCCCTAAACCCGACTGCGGTAAGCACTGTCCCTAAACCGCAGTGCGGTAAATACTGTCCCTAAACCCCAGTGCGTTAATCACTGTCCCTAATACTTAGTAAGGTAAACACTGTCCCTAAACCCTACAGCGGTAAACACTGTCCCTAAACCCAGTGAGGTAAGCACTGTCCCCAAAAGCTCTGTGTGGTAAAAACTGTCGCTAAACCCAACTGAGGTAAACACTGTCCCTAAACCCTAGTGCGGTACACAACATCCCTAACCTCAGTCCGGTAAACACTGTCCCAAAAACCGGGCGTGATAAACACTGTCCCGAAACCCCAGAGCAGTAAACAGTGTCCCTAAACGCCAGTGGTATAATCGCTGTCCCGAAACACCAGTGCAGTAAATACTGTCCGTAAACCCCAGTGCGGTAAACACTATCCCTAAACCCCAGTGCAGTAAAAACTGTCCCTAAACCCGAGTGCTGTAAACACTGTCCCTAAACCACAGTGCGGCAAACACTATCCTAAATCCCGGTGCGGTAAAAACTGTCCCTAAAGCCTAGTGCTGTAAACACTGTCCCTAAACCACAGTGCGGCAAACACTATCCCTAAACCCCAGTGCAGTAAGCACTGTCCCTAAACCCCAGTGCGCTATACACTGTCCCTAAACACCAGTGCGGTTAACACTGTCCCTAAACCCCAGTGTGGTAAACACTGTCCCTAAACCCTACTGCGGTAAGCATTATCCCTAAACCCTAGTGTGGTAAACCCTGTCCCTAAACCCCAGTGCAATAAACACTGTCCCAAAATCCCAGTGTGGTAAACACTGTCCCTAAACCCTACTGCTGTAAACAGTGTCCCTAAACCACAGTGCAGTAAACACTGTCCCTAAACCCCAGTGTGGTAAACACTGTCCCTAAACCCCTGTGCAGTAAACACTTTCCCTAAACCCTAGTGCTGTAAACAGTGTCCCTAAACCCCAGTGCAATAAACACTGTCCCAAAATCCCAGTGTGGTAAACACTGCCCCTAAACCCTACTGCTGTAAACAGTGTCCCTAAACCACAGTGCAGTAAACACTGTCCCTAAACCCCAGTGCAGTAAGCACTGTCCCTATACCCCAGTGCAGCAAACACTGTCGCTAAACCCCAGTGTGGTAAACACTGTCCCTAAACCCTAGTGCGGTAAAAACCATCCCTACAACCAGTGTGGTAAACACTGTCCCTAAACCCTACTGCGGGAATCACTGTCCCTAAATCGCAGTGCGGTAATCACTGTCCCTAAACCCCAGTGCAATAAACACTGTCCCAAAATCCCAGTGTGGTAAACACTGTCCCTAAACCCTACTGCTGTAAACAGTGTCCTTAAACCACAGTGCAGTAAACACTGTCCCTAAACCCCAGTGTGGTAGACACACTTTCCTAAAGCCCAGTGCGGTAAACACTGTCCCTGAACCCCAGTGTGGTAAACACTGTCCCTACACCCTAGTGCAGTACACACCACCCCTAACCCCAGTCCTGTAAACACTGTCCCTAAACTCCAAGGCAGTAAACACTGTCCCTTAACCCCAGTGCAGTAAACACTGTCCCTAAACCCCAGTGCAGTAAGCACTGTCCCTATACCCCAGTGCAGCAAACACTGTCGCTAAACCCCAGTGTGGTAAACACTGTCCCTAAACCCTAGTGCGGTAAACACTGTCCCTAAACCCTAGTGCGGTAAAAACCATCCCTACAACCAGTGTGGTAAACACTGTCCCTAAACCCTACTGCGGGAATCACTGTCCCTAAATCGCAGTGCGGTAATCACTGTCCCTAAACCCCAGTGCAATAAACACTGTCCCAAAATCCCAGTGTGGTAAACACTGTCCCTAAACCCTAATGCTGTAAACAGTGTCCTTAAACCACAGTGCAGTAAACACTGTCCCTAAACCCCAGTGTGGTAGACACACTTTCCTAAAGCCCAGTGCGGTAAACACTGTCCCTGAACCCCAGTGTGGTAAACACTGTCCCTACACCCTAGTGCAGTACACACCACCCCTAACCCCAGTCCTGTAAACACTGTCCCTAAACTCCAAGGCAGTAAACACTGTCCCTTAACCCCAGTGCAGTAAACACTGTCCCTAAATCCCAGTGCGGTAAAAACTGTCCCTAAACCCTCGTGCTGTAAACACTGTCCCTAAACTACAGTGGGGCAAACACTATCCCTAAACCCCTGTGCGGTAAACACTGTCCCTAAACTCTAGTGTGGTAAACACTGTCCCTAAACCCCAATGCGGTAAAAACTGTCCCTAAAGCCTAGTGCTGTAAACACTGTCCCTAAACCACAGTGCGGCAAAGACTATCCCTAAACCCGTGTGCGGTAAACACAGTCCCTAAACCCCAGTGCGGTCAACACCATCCCTAAAACGCAATGCAGTAAACACTATCCCAAAACCCCAGTGCGGTAAACACTGTCCTTAAACCCCAGTGCAGTAAACACTGTCCCTAAACCACAGTGCAGTAAACACTGTCCCTAAACCCTAGTGCTGTAAACACTATCCCTAAACCCCAGTGCGGCAAACACTGTCCCTCAACCATACTGCGGCAAAGACTATCCCTATACCCCTGTGCGGTAAACACTGTCCCTAAACCCTAGTGCTGTCAACACCATCCTTAAACACCAGTGCAGTAAACACTGTCCCTAAACCCCAGTGTGGTAAACACTGTCCCTAAAGCCCAGTGTGTTAAACACTGTCCCTAAACCCTAGTGCTGTAAGCACTGTCCCAAAATCCCAGTGTGGTAAACACTGTTCCTAAACCCCAGTGTGGTAAACACTGTCCCTAAACCCCAGTGTGGTAAACACTGCCTAAACCCCAGTGTGGTAAACACTGTGCCTAAACCCCAGTGTGGTAAACACTGTGCCTAAACCCTAGTGCGGTAAGCACTGTCCCTAAACCGCAGTGTGTTAAACATGTCCCTAAACCCGACTGCGGTAAGCACTGTCCCTAAACCACAGTGCAGTAAATACTGTCCCTAAACCCCAGTGCGTTAATCACTGTCCCTAATACTTAGTAAGGTAAACACTGTCCCTAAACCCTACAGCGGTAAACACTGTCCCTAAACCCAGTGAGGTAAGCACTGTCCCCAAAAGCTCTGTGTGGTAAAAACTGTCGCTAAACCCAACTGAGGTAAACACTGTCCCTAAACCCGAGTGCTGTAAACACTGTCCCTAAACCACAGTGCGGCAAACACTATCCTAAATCCCGGTGCGGTAAAAACTGTCCCTAAAGCCTAGTGCTGTAAACACTGTCCCTAAACCACAGTGCGGCAAACACTATCCCTAAACCCTACTGCGGTAAGCACTGTCCCTAAACCCCAGTGCGGTATACACTGTCCCTAAACGCCAGTGCGGTTAACACTGTCCCTAAACCCTACTGCGGTAAGCATTATCCCTAAACCCTAGTGTGGTAAACCCTGTCCCTAAACCCCAGTGCAATAAACACTGTCCCAAAATCCCAGTGTGGTAAACACTGTCCCTAAACCCTACTGCTGTAAACAGTGTCCCTAAACCACAGTGCAGTAAACACTGTCCCTAAACCCCAGTGTGGTAAACACTGTCCCTAAACCCCTGTGCAGTAAACACTGTCCCTAAACCCTAGTGCTGTAAACAGTGTCCCTAAACCCCAGTGCAATAAACACTGTCCCAAAATCCCAGTGTGGTAAACACTGCCCCTAAACCCTACTGCTGTAAACAGTGTCCCTAAACCACAGTGCAGTAAACACTGTCCCTAAACCCCAGTGCAGTAAGCACTGTCCCTATACCCCAGTGCAGCAAACACTGTCGCTAAACCCCAGTGTGGTAAACACTGTCCCTAAACCCTAGTGCGGTAAACACTGTCCCTAAACCCTAGTGCGGTAAAAACCATCCCTACAACCAGTGTGGTAAACACTGTCCCTAAACCCTACTGCGGGAATCACTGTCCCTAAATCGCAGTGCGGTAATCACTGTCCCTAAACCCCAGTGCAATAAACACTGTCCCAAAATCCCAGTGTGGTAAACACTGCCCCGAAACCCTAGTTCTGTAAACAGTGTCCCTAAACCACAGTGCAGTAAACAGTGTCCCTAAACCCCAGTGCGGTAAACACTGTCCCTGAAACCCAGTGTGGCAAACACTGTCCCGACACCCTAATGCGGTACACACCATCCCTAACCCCAGTCCTGTAAACACTGTCCCTAAACTCCAAGGCAGTAAACACTGTCACTAAACCCCAGTGTGGCAAACACTGTCCCTAAACCCTACTGCAGTAAACACTGACCCTTAACCCCAGTGCAGTAAACACTGTCCCTAAATCCCAGTGCGGTAAAAACTGTCCCTAAACCCCAGTGCAGTAAACACTGTCCCGAAACAACAGTGCAGTAAACACTGTCCCTAAACCCCAGTGCAGTAAACACTGTCCCGAAACAACAGTGCAGTAAACACTGTCCCGAAACAACAGTGCAGTAAACACTGTCCCTAAACCCTAGTGCTGTAAACACTATCTCTAAACCCCAGTGTGGTAAACACTGTCCCTAAACCCTAGTGCAGTAAACACTGTCCCGAAACAACAGTGCAGTAAACACTGTCCCTAAACCACAGTGTGATAAACACTGTTCCTAAAGCCCAGTGCGGTAAACACTGTCCCTGAACCCCAGTGTGGTAAACACTGTCCCTACACCCTAGTGCGGTACACACCGCCCCTAACCCCAGTCCTGTAAACACTGTCCCTAAACTCCAACGCAGTAAACACTGTTACTAAACCCCAGTGTGGTAAACACTGTCTCTAAAGCCTACTGCAGTAAACACTGTCCCTTAACCCCAGTGCAGTAAACACTGTCCCTAAATCCCAGTGCGGTAAAAACTGTCCCTAAAGCCTAGTGCTGTAAACACTGTCCCTAAACCACAGTGCGGTCAACACCATCCCTAAACCGCAATGCAGTAAACACTATCCCTAAACCCCAGTGTGGTAAACACTGTCCCTAAACCCCAGTGCAGTAAACACTGTCCCGAAACAACAGTGCAGTAAACACTGTCCCTAAACCCCAGTGCAGTAAACACTGTCCCGAAACAACAGTGCAGTAAACACTGTCCCTAAACCCTAGTGCTGTAAACACTGTCCCTAAACCACAGTGTGGCAAACACTATCCTTAAACCCCTGTGCAGTAAACACTGTCCCGAAAGCCCAGTGTGGTAAAAACCATCCCTACAACCAGTGTGGTAAACACTGTCCCTAAACCCTACTGCGGGAATCACTGTCCCTAAATCGCAGTGCGGTAATCACTGTCCCTAAACACCAGTGCAATAAACACTGTCCCAAAATCCCAGTGTGGTAAACACTGTCCCGAAACCCTAGTTCTGTAAACAGTGTCCCTAAACCACAGTGCAGTAAACAGTGTCCCTAAACCCCAGTGTGGTAAACACTGTCCCTGAACCCCAGTGTGGCAAACACTGTCCCTACACCCTAATGCGGTACACACCATCCCTAACCCCAGTCTGTAAACACTGTCCCTAAACTCCAAGGCAGTAAACACTGTCACTAAACCCCAGTGTGGCAAACACTGTCCCTAAACCCTACTGCAGTAAACACTGACCCTTAACCCCAGTGCAGTAAACACTATCCCTAAATCCCAGTGCTGTAAACACTGTCCCTAAACCACAGTGCGGCAAACACTATTCCTAAACCCGTGTGCGGTAAACACTGTCCCTAAACCCCAGTGCGGTCAACACCATCCCTAAACCGCAATGCAGTAAACACTATCCTAAACCCCAGTGTGGTAAACACTGTCCCTAAACCCCAGTGCAGTAAACACTGTCCCTGAACAACAGTGTGGCAAACACTATCCCTAAACCCCTGTGCAGTAAACACTGTCCCTAAAGCCCAATGCGGTAAACACTGTCCCTCAACCATACTGCGGCAGAGACTATCCCTAAACCCCTGTGCGGTAAACACTGTCCCTAAACCCTAGTGTGGTAAACACTGCCCCAAACCCTAATGTGGTAAACACTGTCCCTAAACCCCAATGCGGTAAAAACTGTCTCTAAAGCCTAGTGCTGTAAACACTGTCCCTAAACCACAGTGCGGCAAACACTATCCCTAAACCCGTGTGCAGTAAACACTGTCCCGAAAGCCCAGTGCGGCAAACACTATCCCTAAACCCCTGTGCGGTAAACACTGTCCCTAAACCCCAGTGCGGTCAACACCATCCCTAAACCGCAATGCAGTAAACACTATCCCTAAACCCCAGTGTGGTAAACACTGTCCCTAAACCCCAGTGCAGTAAACACTGTCCCTAAACCCTAGTGCTGTAAACACTGTCCCTAAACCACAGTGTGGCAAACACTATCCCTAAACCCCGTGCAGTAAACACTGTCCCTAAAGCCTAGTGCGGCAAACACTGTCCCTCAACCATACTGCGGCAAATACTATCCCTAAACCCCTGTGCGGTAAACACTGTCCCTAAACCCTAGTGTGGTAAACACTGTCCCTAAACCCCAGTGCAATAAACACTGTCCCAAAATCCCAGTGTGGTAAACACTGTCCCTAAACCCCAGTGCAATAAACACTGTCCCAAAATCCCAGTGTGGTAAACACTGTCCCTAAACCCTACTGCTGTAAACAGTGTCCCTAAACACCAGTGCAGTAAACACTGTCCCTAAACCCCAGTGTGGTAAACACTGTCCCTAAACCCCAGTGTGGTAAACACTGTCCCTAAACCCCAGTGTGGTAAACACTGTCCCTAAACCCTACTGCGGGAATCACTGTCCCTAAATCGCAGTGCGGTAATCACTGTCCCTAAACCCCAGTGCAATAAACACTGTCGCAAAATCCCAGTGTGGTAAACACTGTCCCTAAACCCTACTGCTGTAAACAGTGTCCCTAATCCAAAGTGCAGTAAACACTGTCCCTAAACCCCAGTGTGGTAAACACTGTCCCTACACCCTAGTGCGGTACACACCGCCCCTAACCCCAGTCCTGTAAACACTGTCCCTAAACTCCAAGGCAGTAAACACTGTTACTAAACCCCAGTGTGGTAAACACTGTCCCTAAAGCCTACTTCAGTAAACACTGTCCCTTAACCCCAGTGCAGTAAACACTGTCCCTAAATCCCAGTGTGGTAAAAACTGTCCCTAAACCCTCGTGCTGTAAACACTGTCCCTAAACCACAGTGCATTAAACACTGTCCCTAAACCCCAGTGTGGTAAACACTGTCCCTAAAGCCCAGTGCAGTAAACACTGTCCCTGAATCCCAGTGTGGTAAACACTGTCCCTAAATCCTAGTGCTGTAAACACTGTCTCTTAACCCCAGTGCAGTAAACACTGTCCCTAAATCCCAGTGTGGTAAAAACTGTCCCTAAACCCTCATGCTGTAAACACTGTCCCTAAACCACAGTGGGGCAAACACTATCCCTAAAATCCCTGTGCGGTAAACACTGTCTCGAAACCCTAGTGTGGTAAACACTGTCCCTAAACCCCAATGCGGTAAAAACTGTCCCTAAACCCTAGTGCTGTTAACACTGTCCCTAAACCACAGTGTGGCAAACACTATCCCTAAACCCCTGTGCAGTAAACACTGTCCCTGATACCCGTGCGGCAAACACTGTCCCTCAACCATACTGCGGCAAAGACTATCCCTAAACCCCTGTGCGGGAAACATTGTCCCTAAACCCCTGTGCGGTAAACACTGTCCCTAAACCCTAGTGTGGTAAACACTGTCCCTAAACCACAGTGCAGTAAACACTGTCCCTAAACCTCAGTGTGGTAAAAACTGCCCCTAAAACCTAGTGCGCTAAACATTGTCCCTAAACCCCAGTGCGGTAAACATTGTACCTAAACTCTAGTCTGGTAAATACTGGCCCAAAAACCCAGTGAGGTAAGCACTGTCTCGAAAAGCCCTGTCTGGTAAACACTGTCGCTAAACCCCAGTGTGGTAAACACTGTCCATACACGTCAGTGTGGTAAACACTATCCCTAAACCCCAGTGCTGTAATCCCTGTCGCTCAACCACAGTGTGGTAAGTACTGTCCCTAAACCCTACTGCAGTAAGCACTGTCTCTAAACCCCTGTGCGATAAACACTGTCCCTAAACCACAGTGTGGTAAACACTGTCCCTAAACCCTACTGCAGTAAACACTGTCCCTTAACCCCAGTGCAGTAAACACTGTCCCTAAATCCCAGTGCGGTAAAAACTGTCCCTAAACCCTCGTGCTGTAAACACTGTCCCTAAACCACAGTGGGGCAAACAATATCCCTAAATCCCTGTGCGGTAAACACTGTCCCTAAACCCTAGTGTGGTAAACACTGTCCCTAAACCCCAATGCGGTAAAAACTGTCCCTAAAGCCCAGTGCTGTAAACACTGTCCCTAAATCACAGTGCGGCAAACACTATCCCTAAACCCGTGTGCGGTAAACACTGTCCCTAAACCCGTGTGCGGAAAACACTGTCCCTAAAACCCAGTGCGGTAAACACTGTCCCTAAACCGCAATGCATAAACACTATCCCTAAACCCCAGTGTGGTAAACACTGTCCCTAAACCCCAGTGCAGTAAACACTGTCCCTAAACAACAGTGCAGTAAACACTGTCCCTAAACCCTAGTGCTGTAAACACTGTCCCTAAACCACAGTGTGGCAAACACTATCCCTAAACCCCTGTGCAGTAAACACTGTCCCTAAACCCCAGTGCAGTAAACACTGTCCCTAAACCCCAGTGCGGTAAACACTGTCCCTAAAGCCCGTGCGGCAAACACTGTCCCTCAACCATACTGCGGCAAAGACTATCCCTAAACCCCTGTGCGGTAAACACTGTCCCTAAACCCTAGTGTGGTAAACACTGTCCCTAAACCCTAGTGTGGTAAACACTGTCCCTAAACCACAACGCAGTAAACACTGTCCCTAAACATCAGTGTGGTAAAAACTGCCCCTAAAACCTAGTGCGCTAAACATTGTCCCTAAACCCCAGTGCGGTAAACATTGTACCTAAACTCTAGTCTGGTAAACACTGGCCCAGAAACCCAGTGAGGTAAGCACTGTCTCGAAAAGCCCTGTCTGGTAAACACTGTCGCTAAACCCCAGTGTGGTAAACACTGTCCATACACGTCAGTGTGGTAAACACTATCCCTAAACCCCAGTGCTGTAATCCCTGTCTCTCAACCACAGTGTGGTAAGCACTGTCCCTAAACCCTACTGCAGTAAGCACTGTCCCTAAACCCCTGTGCGATAAACACTGTCCCTAAACACCAGTAGGTTAAACACTGTCCCGAAACCCCAGTGCGTTACACTGTCCCTAATACTTAGTAAGGTAAACACTGTCCCTAAACCCTACTGCGGTAAACACTGCCCCTAAACCCCAGTGTGGTAAACACTGTCCCCAAACCCTAGTGCGGTACACACCATCCCTAACCCCAGTCCGGTATACACTGTCCCTAAAGCCCAGCATGATAAACACTGTCCCAAAACCCCAGAGCAGTAAACAGTGTCCCCAAATGCCAGTGGTATAATCGCTGCCTCTAAACCCCAGTGCGGTAAACACTGTCTCTAAACTCCAGTGCAGTAAAAACTGTCCCTAAACCTGAGTGCTGTAAACAGTGTCCCTAAACTACAGTGCGGCAAACACTATCCTAAACTCCGGTGCGGTAAACACTGTCCCTACAACCAGTGTGGTAAACACTGTCCCTGAACCCTACTGCGGTAAACACTGTCCCTAAACCCCAGTGCGGTAAACACTGTCCCTAAACCCCAGTGCGGTAAGCACTGTCCCTAAACCACAGTGTGGTAAACACTGTCCCTAAAGCCCAGTGCGGTAAGCACAGTCCCTAAACCCTATTGTGGTAAACACTATCCCTAAAACCTAGTGCGGTATGCACTATGCCTAAATCCCAGTGAGGTAAACACTGTCCCTAAACACTAGTCTGATAAACCCTGTCCCTACACTCCAGTGGAATAAACACTGTCCCAAAATCCCAGTGTGATAAACACTGTCCCTAAACCCTAGTGCTGTAAACAATGTCCCTAAACCACAGTGCAGTAAACACTGTCCCTAAACCCCAGTGTGGTAAACACTGTCCCTAAAGCCCAGTGCGGTAAACACTGTCCCTAAACCCCAGTGCAATAAACACTGTCCCTAAAGCCCAGTGGCGTAAACACTGTCCCTAAACCCCAGTGTGGCAAACACTGTCCATAAACCCCAAGTGTGGTAAACACTGTCCCTAAACCCTAGTGCGTTAATCCCTGTCCCTAAACCCCAGTGCAATAAACACTGTCGCTAATCCCCTGTGTGGTAAACACCGTCCCTAAACCCCAGTGTGGTAAACACCGTCCCTAAACCCTACTGCGGGAATCACTGTCCCTAAATCGCAGTGCAATAAACACTGTCCCAAAATCCCAGTGTGGTAAACACTGTCCCTAAATCACAGTGTGGTAAACACTGTCGCTAAACACCAGTGCGGTAAACACTGTCCCTAAACTGCAGTGGTGTAATCGCTGTCCCTAAACCACAGTGCGGCAAACACTGTCCCTAAACCCCAGTGCGGTAAACATGGTCCCTAAACCCCAGTGGTGTAATCCCTGTCCCTAAACCACAGTGCGGCAAACACTGTCCCTAAACCCCTGTGCGGTAAACACCATCCCTAAACCCCAGTGCGGTCAACACCATCCCTAAATCCCAGTACGGTAAACACTGTCCCTAAACCCCAGTACGGCAAACACTGTCCTAAACCCTATTGTGATAAACACTGTCCGTAAACCCCAGCGCGGTAATCGCTATCCTTACACCCCAGTGTAGTAAACAGTGTCCCTAAACCCTAGTGCGGTAAACACTGACCCTAAACCATAGTGCTGTAAACACTGACCCTAAAGTCCAGTGCAGTAAGCACAGTCCCTAAATCCTACTGCGGTAAACACTGTCCCTAAGCCCCAGTGCGGTAAACACTGTCCTTAAACCCTAGTGCGGTAAACACTGTCCATATACCACAGTGCAGTAAACACTGTCCCTGAAGCCCAGTGCGGCAAACACTGTCCCTAAACCACAGTGCGGTAAGCGCAGTCCCTAAATCCTACTGCGGTAAACACTGTCCCTAAACCCCAATGCGGTAGACACTCTCCCTAAAGCCCGGTGCGGTAAACACTGTCCCTAAACCCTAGTGTGGTAAACACTGTCCCTAAACCCCAGTGCAGTCAATACCGTTCCTAAACCCCAGTGCAGTAAACACTGTCCCTCAACCACAGTGCAGCAAACACTATCCCTAAACCCCTGTGCGGTAAACACTGTCCCGAAACCCCAGTGCGGTCAACACCATCCTTAAACACCAGTTTGGTAAACACTGTCCCTAAACCCCAGTTTGGTAAACACTGTCCCTAAAGCCCAGTGTGGTAAACACTGTCCCTACACCCTACTGCGGTAAGCACTGTCCCTAAACCGCAGTGTGGTAAACACTGTTCCTAAACCCCAGTGTGTTAAACACTGTCCCTAAACCCTACTGCGGTAAGCACTGTTCCTAAACCGCAGTGTGGTAAACACTGTCCCTAAACCCCAGTGCGTTAATCACTGTCCCTAATACTTAGTAAGGTAAACACTGTCCCTAAACCCAACTGCGGTAAACACTGCCCCTAAAACCCAGTGAGGTAAGCTCAGTCCCCAAAAGCCCTGTGTGGTAAACACTGTCCCTAAACCCCAGTGTGGTAAACACTGTCCCTAAACCCTAGTGCGGTACACACCATCCCTAACCCCAGTCCGGTAAACACTGTCCCTAAAACCCAGCGTGATAAACACTGTCCCGAAACCCCAGAGCAGTAAACAGTGTCCCTAAACGCCACTGGTATAATCGCTGTCCCTAAACTCCAGTGCGGTAAACACTGTCCCTAAACCCCAGTGCGGTAAACACTATCCCTAAACCCCAGTGCAGTAAAAACTGTCCCTAAACCCGAGTGCTGTAAACACTATCCCTAAACCCCAGTGCAGTAAAAACTGTCCCTAAACCCGAGTGCTATAAACAGTGTCCCTAAACCATAGTGCGGCAAACACTATCCTAAACTCCGGTGCGGTAAACACTGTCCCTACAACCAGTGTGGTAAACACTGTCCCTGAACCCTACTGCGGTAAACACTGTCCCTAAACCCCAGTGCGGTAAACACTGTCCCTAAACCCCAGTGCAATAAACACTGTCCCAAAATCCCAGTGTGGTAAACACTATCCCTAAACCCCAGTGCGGTAAACACTGTCCCTAAACCCCAGTGTGGTAAACACTGTCCCAAAATCCCAGTGTGGTAAACACTGTCCCTAAATCACAGTGTGGTAAACACTGTCCCAAAATCCCAGTGTGATAAACACTGTCCCTAAATCACAGTGTGGTAAACACTGTCGCTAAACCCCAGTGCAGTAAACATGGTCCCTAAACCCGAGTGGTGTAATCCCTGTCCCTAAATCACAGTGTGGTAAACACTGTCCCTAAATCACAGTGTGGTAAACACTGTCCCTAAACCCCAGTGCGATAAACATGGTCCCTAAACCCCAGTGGTGTAATCCCTGTCCCTAAACCACAGTGCGGCAAACACTGTCCCTACACCCCTGTGCGGTAAACACCATCCCTAAACCCCAGTGCGGTCAACACCATCCCTAAATCCCAGTACGGTAAACACTGTCCCTAAACCCCAGTACGGCAAACACTGTCCTAAACCCTATTGTGATAAACACTGTCCGTAAACCCCAGCGCGGTAATCGCTATCCTTACACCCCAGTGTAGTAAACAGTGTCCCTAAACCCTAGTGCGGTAAGCACTGTCCCTAAACCCCAGTGCGGTAAACACTGACCCTAAACCATAGTGCTGTAAACACTGACCCTAAAGTCCAGTGCAGTAAGCACAGTCCCTAAATCCTACTGCGGTAAACACTGTCCCTAAGCCCCAGTGCGGTAAACACTGTCCTTAAACCCTAGTGCGGTAAACACTGTCCATATACCACAGTGCAGTAAACACTGTCCCTGAAGCCCAGTGCGGCAAACACTGTCCCTAAACCACAGTGCGGTAAGCGCAGTCCCTAAATCCTACTGCGGTAAACACTGTCCCTAAACCCCAATGCGGTAGACACTCTCCCTAAAGCCCGGTGCGGTAAACACTGTCCCTAAACCCTAGTGTGGTAAACACTGTCCCTAAACCCCAGTGCAGTCAATACCGTTCCTAAACCCCAGTGCAGTAAACACTGTCCCTCAACCACAGTGCAGCAAACACTATCCCTAAACCCCTGTGCGGTAAACACTGTCCCGAAACCCCAGTGCGGTCAACACCATCCTTAAACACCAGTGCAGTAAACACTGTCCCTAAACCCCAGTTTGGTAAACACTGTCCCTAAAGCCCAGTGTGGTAAACACTGTCCCTAAAACCCAGCGTGATAAACACTGTCCCGAAACCCCAGAGCAGTAAACAGTGTCCCTAAACGCCACTGGTATAATCGCTGTCCCTAAACTCCAGTGCGGTAAACACTGTCCCTAAACCCCAGTGCGGTAAACACTATCCCTAAACCCCAGTGCAGTAAAAACTGTCCCTAAACCCGAGTGCTGTAAACACTATCCCTAAACCCCAGTGCGGTAAACACTGCCCCTAAACCCCAGTGCGGTCAACACTGCCCCTAAACCGCAGTGCAATAAACACTGTCCCTAAACCCCAGTGTGGTCAACACTGTCCCTAAATCCCAGTGTGGTAAATACTGTCCCTAAACCCCAGTGCGGTAAACACTGCCCCTAAACCCCAGTGCGGTCAACACCACCCCTAAACCGCAGTGCAGTAAACACTGTCCCTAAACCCCAGTGTGGTCAACACTGTCCCTAAATCCCAGTGTGGTAAATACTGTCCCTAAACCCCAGTGAGGTAAACGCTGTCCTAAACCCCAGTGCGGTCAACACCGTCCCTATACCCCAGTGCAGTAAACACTGTCCCTAAAGCTCAGTGCGGTAAACGCTGTCCCTAAATCCCAGTGCGGTAAACACTGTCCCTAAACTCTAGTGCGTTACACACCATCCCTAACCTCAGTCCGTTAAACACTGTCCCTGAAACCCAGTGTGATAAACACGTCCCGAAACCCCAGAGCAGTAAACAGTGTCCCTAAACGCCAGTGGTATAATCACTGTCCCGAAACACCAGTGCAGTAAATACTGTCCCTAAACCCCAGTGCGGTAAACACTGCCCCTAAACCCCAGTGCGGCCAACGCCACCCCTAAACCGCAGTGCAGTAAACACTGTCCCTAAACCCCAGTGTGGTCAACACTGTCCCTAAATCCCAGTGTGGTAAATACTGTCCCTAAACCCCTGTGCGGTAAACACTGTCCTAAACCCCAGTGCGGTCAACACCATCCCTAAACCCCAGTGCAGGAAACACTGTCCCTAAAGCTCAGTGTGGTAAACTCTGTCCCTAAACCCCAGTGCTGTAATTCCTGTGCCTCAACCACAGTGTGACAAACACTGTCCCTCAACCACAGTGCGGCAAATACTATCCCTAAACCCCAGTGCGGTAAACACTGTCCCTAAACCACAGTGCGGTAAACATTGTCCCTAAACCACAGTGCAGTATCCACAGTCCCCAAACCCTACTGCAATAAACACTGTCCCTAAACCTCAGTGCGGTAAACGCTGTCCCTAAATCCCAGTGCGGTAAACACTGTCCCTAAACCCCAGTGCGGTCAACACTGTCCCTAAACCCTAGTGCGTTACACACCAACCCTAACCTCAGTCCGGTAAACACTGTCCCTGAAACCCAGTGTGATAAACACTGTCCCGAAACCCCAGAGCAGTAAACACTGTCTCTAAACCCCAGTGTGGTAAAAACTGTCCCTAAACCCCACTGCGGTCCGCACTGTCCCTAAACCACAGTGCGGTAAACGCTGTCCCTAAATCCCAGTGTGGTAAACACTGTCCCTAAACCCTACTGCGGTATGCACTGTCCCTAAACCCCAGTGCGGTAAACACTGTCCCTAAACCACAGTGCGGTAAACGCTGTCCCTAAATCCCAGTGCGGAAAACACTGTCCCTAAACCACAGTGCGGTAAACGCTGTCCCTAAATCCCAGTGTGGTAAACACTGTCCTTAAACCCTAGTGCTGTAAACACTGTCCCTAAACCACAGTGCGGAAAACGCTGTCCCTAAATCCCAGTGCGGTAAACACTGTACCTAAACCCTAGTATCGTAAACACTGTCCCTAAACCCCAGTGCAGTCAACACTGTCCCTAAACCCTAGTGCGTTACACACCATCCCTAACCTCAGTCCGGTAAACACTGTCCCTGAAACCCAGTGTGATAAACACTGTCCCGAAACCTCAGAGCAGTAAACAGTGTCCCTAAACGCCAGTGGTATAATCGCTGTCCCTAAACACCAGTGCGGAAAACACTGTCCCTAAACCCCTGTGCAATAAACACTGTCCCTAAACCCCAGTGTGGTAAACACTGTCCCTAAATCCCAGTGCAGTAAACACTGTCTCTAAACCCCAGTGTGGTAAAAACTGTCCCTAAACCCCACTGCAGTCCGCACTGTCCCCAAACCCCAGTGCGGTAAACACTGTCCCTAAACCCCAATGCGGTAAACACTGTCCCTAAACCCTAGTGCTGTAAACACTGTCCCTAAATCCCAGTGCGGCAAACACTATCACTAAACCCCTGTGCAGTAAACACTGTCCCTAAACCCTAGTGTGGTAAACACTGTCCCGAAACCCCAGTGCGGTCAACACCATCCCTAAACCACAGTGCAGTAAACACTGCCCATAAACCACAGTGCGGTATGCAATGTCCCCAAAGCCCAGTGCGGTAAGCATTGTCCCTAAATCCTACGGCGAGTAACACTGTCCCTAAACCCGAGTGCGGTAAACACTGTGGCTAAATCCCAGCGCTGTAATCGCTATCCCTAAACCCCAGTGCGGTAAACACTGTCCCTAAAGTCCAGTGCGGTATGCATAGTCCCTAAACCCTACTGCGGGAAACACTGTCCCTAAACCTCAGTGCGGTAAACGCTGTCCCGAAATCCCAGAGTGGTAAAAACTGTCCCGAAAGCCGAGTGCGCTAAACACTGTCGCTAAACCCCAGTGAGGTAAACACTGTACCTAAACTTTAGTCTGGTAAACACTGCCCCTAAAACCCAGTGAGGTAAGCACTATCCCCAAAAGCCCTGTGTGGTAAACACTGTCGCTAAACCCCAGTGTGGTAAACACTGTCCCTCAACCCCAGTGCTGTAATCCCTGTCCCTCAACCACAGTGCGGTAAACACTGTCCCGAAACCCCAGTGCAATAAACACTGTCCCTAAACCATACTGCAGTAAGCACTGTCTCTAAACCCCTGTGCGGTAAACACTGTGCCTAATCCCCAGTGAGGGAAACACCATCCCTAAACCCCAGTGCAGAAAACACTGTCCCTAAACCACAGTGCAGTAAACACTGTCCCTAAACCCCAGTGTGGTAAACACTGTCCCTAAACCGCACTGCAGTAAACACTGTCCCTAAACCCCAGTGTGGTAAACACTGTCAGATTAGATTAGATTAGATTACTTACAGTGTGGAAACAGGCCCTTCGGCCCATCAACTCCACATCGACCCGCCGAAGCGTAACCCACCCATACCCCTACATTTACCCCTTACCTATCACTACGGGCAATTTAGCATGGCCAATTCACCTGACCTGCACATCTTTGGACTGTGGGAGGAAACCGGAGCACCTGGAGGAAACCCACGCAGACACGGGGAGAACGTGCAAACTCCACACAGTCAGTCGCCTGAAGCGGGAATTGAACCCGGCTCTTTGGCGCTGCGAGGCAGCAGTGCTAACCACTGTACCACCTGTGCCTAAACCCCAGTGCAGAAAACACTGTCCCTAAACCGCAGTGCAGAAAACACTGTCCCTAAACCACAGTGCTGTAATCCCTGTGCCTTAACCACAGTGCGCCAAACACTGTGCCTCAACCACAGTGCGGAAAACACTATCCCTAAACCCTTGTGCGGTAAACACTGTCCCGAAACCCCAGTGAGGTATACACTGTCCCTAAACCCTAGTGAGGTAAACACTGTCCCTAAATCCCAGTGCAGTAAACACTGTCCCTAAACCACAGTGCAGTAAACAATGTCCCTAAACCCTACTGCAGTATGCACTGTCCCTAAACCCCAGTGCGGTAAACACTGTCCCTAAATCCCAGTGTGGTAAACACTGTCCCTAAACCCTACTGCGGTATGCACTGTCCCTAAACCCCAGTGCGGTAAACACTGTCCCTAAACCCTACTGCAGTAAGCACTGTCCCTAAACCCCTGTGCGGTAAACACTGTCCCTAAACCGCAGTGTGAAAAAGATTGTCCCTAAACCCTACTGCGGCAAGCACTGTCCCTAAACCGCAGTGCGGTAAACACTGTCCCTAAACCCCAGTGTGTTACACTGTCCCTAATACTTAGAAAGGTAAACACTGTCCCTAAACCCCAGTGTGGTCAACACTTTCCCTAAACCCCAGTGTGGTAAACACTGTCCCCAAACTCTGGTGCGGTACACACCACCCCTAAACCCCAGTCCTGTAAACACTGTCCCTAATCCCCAGTGCTGTAAACACTGTCCCTAAACTCCAGTGCAGTAAACACTGTCCCTAAACCACAGTGTGGTAAACACTGTCCCTAAACCCTATTGCAGTAAGCACTGTCCCTTAACCCCAGTGCAGTAAACACTGTCCCTAAATCCCAGTGCGGTTATAACTGTCCCTAAACCCTCATGCTGTAAACACTGTCCCTAAACCACAGTGCGGCAAACACTATCCCTAAACCCGTGTGCGGTAAACACCGTCCCTAAACCCCAGTGCGGTAAACACTATCCCTAAACCCCAGTGTGGTAAACACTGTCCCTAAAGCCCAGTGCAGTAAACACTGTCCCGAAAACCCCAGTGTGGTAAACACTGTCCCTAAACCCTACTGCGGTACGCACTGTCCCTAAACCCCAGTGCGGTAAACACTTTCCCAAAACCACAGTGTGGCAAACACTATCCATAAACCACTGTGCAGTAAACACTGTCCCTAAAGCCCAGTGCGGCAAACACTGTCCCTCAACCATACTGCGGCAAAGACTATCCCTAAACCCCTGTGCGGTAAACACTGTCCCTAAACCCTAGTGTGGTAAACACTGTCCCTCAACCCCAGTGCTGTAATCCCTGTCCCTCAACCACAGTGCGGTAAACACTGTCCCGAAACCCCAGTGCAATAAACACTGTCCCTAAACCATACTGCAGTAAGCACTGTCTCTAAACCCCTGTGCAGTAAACACTGTCCCTAATCCCCAGTGAGGGAAACACCATCCCTAAACCCCAGTGCAGAAAACACTGTCCCTAAACCACAGTGCAGTAAACACTGTCCCTAAACCCCAGTGTGGTAAACACTGTCCCTAAACCGCACTGCAGTAAACACTGTCCCTAAACCCCAGTGTGGTAAACACTGTCAGATTAGATTAGATTAGATTACTTACAGTGTGGAAACAGGCCCTTCGGCCCATCAACTCCACATCGACCCGCCGAAGCGCAACCCACCCATACCCCTACATTTACCCCTTACCTATCACTACGGGCAATTTAGCATGGCCAATTCACCTGACCTGCACATCTTTGGACTGTGGGAGGAAACCGGAGCACCCGGAGGAAACCCACGGAGACACGGGGAGAACGTGCAAACTCCACACAGTCAGTCGCCTGAAGCGGGAATTGAACCCGGCTCTTTGGCGCTGCGAGGCAGCAGTGCTAACCACTGTACCACCTGTGCCTAAACCCCAGTGCAGAAAACACTGTCCCTAAACCGCAGTGCAGAAAACACTGTCCCTAAACCACAGTGCTGTAATCCCTGTGCCTTAACCACAGTGCGCCAAACACTGTGCCTCAACCACAGTGCGGAAAACACTATCCCTAAACCCTTGTGCGGTAAACACTGTCCCGAAACCCCAGTGAGGTATACACTGTCCCTAAACCACAGTGCAGTAAACACTGTCCCTAAACCACAGTGCAGTAAACAATGTCCCTAAACCCTACTGCAGTATGCACTGTCCCTAAACCCCAGTGCGGTAAACACTGTCCCTAAATCCCAGTGTGGTAAACACTGTCCCTAAACCCTACTGCGGTATGCACTGTCCCTAAACCCCAGTGCGGTAAACACTGTCCCTAAACCCTACTGCAGTAAGCACTGTCCCTAAACCCCTGTGCGGTAAACACTGTCCCTAAACCGCAGTGTGAAAAAGATTGTCCCTAAACCCTACTGCGGCAAGCACTGTCCCTAAACCGCAGTGCGGTAAACACTGTCCCTAAACCCCAGTGTGTTACACTGTCCCTAATACTTAGAAAGGTAAACACTGTCCCTAAACCCCAGTGTGGTCAACACTTTCCCTAAACCCCAGTGTGGTAAACACTGTCCCCAAACTCTGGTGCGGTACACACCACCCCTAAACCCCAGTCCTGTAAACACTGTCCCTAATCCCCAGTGCTGTAAACACTGTCCCTAAACTCCAGTGCAGTAAACACTGTCCCTAAACCACAGTGTGGTAAACACTGTCCCTAAACCCTATTGCAGTAAGCACTGTCCCTTAACCCCAGTGCAGTAAACACTGTCCCTAAATCCCAGTGCGGTTATAACTGTCCCTAAACCCTCATGCTGTAAACACTGTCCCTAAACCACAGTGCGGCAAACACTATCCCTAAACCCGTGTGCGGTAAACACCGTCCCTAAACCCCAGTGCGGTAAACACTATCCCTAAACCCCAGTGTGGTAAACACTGTCCCTAAAGCCCAGTGCAGTAAACACTGTCCCGAAAACCCCAGTGTGGTAAACACTGTCCCTAAACCCTACTGCGGTACGCACTGTCCCTAAACCCCAGTGCGGTAAACACTTTCCCAAAACCACAGTGTGGCAAACACTATCCATAAACCACTGTGCAGTAAACACTGTCCCTAAAGCCCAGTGCGGCAAACACTGTCCCTCAACCATACTGCGGCAAAGACTATCCCTAAACCCCTGTGCGGTAAACACTGTCCCTAAACCCTAGTGTGGTAAACACTGTCCCTCAACCCCAGTGCTGTAATCCCTGTCCCTCAACCACAGTGCGGTAAACACTGTCCCGAAACCCCAGTGCAATAAACACTGTCCCTAAACCATACTGCAGTAAGCACTGTCTCTAAACCCCTGTGCAGTAAACACTGTCCCTAATCCCCAGTGAGGGAAACACCATCCCTAAACCCCAGTGCAGAAAACACTGTCCCTAAACCACAGTGCAGTAAACACTGTCCCTAAACCCCAGTGTGGTAAACACTGTCCCTAAACCGCACTGCAGTAAACACTGTCCCTAAACCCCAGTGTGGTAAACACTGTCAGATTAGATTAGATTAGATTACTTACAGTGTGGAAACAGGCCCTTCGGCCCATCAACTCCACATCGACCCGCCGAAGCGCAACCCACCCATACCCCTACATTTACCCCTTACCTATCACTACGGGCAATTTAGCATGGCCAATTCACCTGACCTGCACATCTTTGGACTGTGGGAGGAAACCGGAGCACCTGGAGGAAACCCACGGAGACACAGGGAGAACGTGCAAACTCCACACAGTCAGTCGCCTGAAGCGGGAATTGAACCCGGCTCTTTGGCGCTGCGAGGCAGCAGTGCTAACCACTGTACCACCTGTGCCTAAACCCCAGTGCAGAAAACACTGTCCCTAAACCGCAGTGCAGAAAACACTGTCCCTAAACCACAGTGCTGTAATCCCTGTGCCTTAACCACAGTGCGCCAAACACTGTGCCTCAACCACAGTGCGGAAAACACTATCCCTAAACCCTTGTGCGGTAAACACTGTCCCGAAACCCCAGTGAGGTATACACTGTCCCTAAACCCTAGTGAGGTAAACACTGTCCCTAAATCCCAGTGCAGTAAACACTGTCCCTAAACCACAGTGCAGTAAACACTGTCCCTAAACCCTACTGCAGTATGCACTGTCCCTAAACCCCAGTGCGGTAAACACTGTCCCTAAATCCCAGTGTGGTAAACACTGTCCCTAAACCCTACTGCGGTATGCACTGTCCCTAAACCCCAGTGCGGTAAACACTGTCCCTAAACCCTACTGCAGTGAGCACTGTCCCTAAACCCCTGTGCGGTAAACACTGTCCCTAAACCGCAGTGTGAAAAAGATTGTCCCTAAACCCTACTGCGGTAAGCACTGTCCCTAAACCGCAGTGCGGTAAACACTGTCCCTAAACCCCAGTGTGTTACACTGTCCCTAATACTTAGAAAGGTAAACACTGTCCCTAAACCCCAGTGTGGTCAACACTTTCCCTAAACCCCAGTGTGGTAAACACTGTCCCCAAACTCTGGTGCGGTACACACCACCCCTAAACCCCAGTCCTGTAAACACTGTCCCTAATCCCCAGTGCTGTAAACACTGTCCCTAAACTCCAGTGCAGTAAACACTGTCCCAAAACCACAGTGTGGTAAACACTGTCCCTAAACCCTATTGCAGTAAGCACTGTCCCTTAACCCCAGTGCAGTAAACACTGTCCCTAAATCCCAGTGCGGTTATAACTGTCCCTAAACCCTCATGCTGTAAACACTGTCCCTAAACCACAGTGCGGCAAACACTATCCCTAAACCCGTGTGCGGTAAACACCGTCCCTAAACCGCAGTGCGGTAAACACTATCCCTAAACCACAGTGTGGTAAACACTGTCCCTAAAGCCCAGTGCAGTAAACACTGTCCCGAAAACCCCAGTGTGGTAAACACTGTCCCTAAACCCTACTGCGGTACGCACTGTCCCTAAACCCCAGTGCGGTAAACACTTTCCCAAAACCACAGTGTGGCAAACACTATCCATAAACCACTGTGCAGTAAACACTGTCCCTAAAGCCCAGTGCGGCAAACACTGTCCCTCAATCATACTGCGGCAAAGACTATCCCTAAACCCCTGTGCGGTAAACACTGTCCCTAAACCCTAGTGTGGTAAACACTGTCCCTAAACCACAATGCAGTAAACACTGTCCCGAAACCCCAGTGCGGTAAACACTGTCCCTAAATCCCAGTGTGGTAAACACTGTCCCTAAACCCTACTGCGGAATGCACTGTCCCTAAACCCCAGTGCGGTAAACACTGTCCCTAAACCCTACTGCAGTAAGCACTGTCCCTAAACCCCTGTGCGGTAAACACTGCCCCCAAACCGCAGTGTGAAAAAGATTGTCCCTAAACCCAACTGCGGTAAGCACTGTCCCTAAACCGCAGTGCGGTAAACCCTGTCCCTAAACCCCAGTGTGTTACACTGTCCCTAATACTTAGAAAGGTAAACACTGTCCCTAAACCCCAGTGTGGTCAACACTTTCCCTAAACCCCAGTGTGGTAAACACTGTCCCCAAACTCTGGTGCGGTACACACCACCCCTAAACCCCAGTCCTGTAAACACTGTCCCTAATCCCCAGTGCTGTAAACACTGTCCCTAAACTCCAGTGCAGTAAACACTGTCCCTAAACCACAGTGTGGTAAACACTGTCCCTAAACCCTATTGCAGTAAGCACTGTCCCTAAACCCCAGTGCGGTAAACACTTTCCCAAAACCACAGTGTGGCAAACACTATCCATAAACCCCTGTGCAGTAAACACTGTCCCTAAAGCCCAGTGCGGCAAACACTGTCCCTCAACCATACTGCGGCAAAGACTATCCCTAAACCCCTGTGTGGTAAACACTGTCCCTAAACCCTAGTGTGGTAAACACTGTCCCTAAACCCCAGTGTGGTCAACACTTTCCCTAAACCCCAGTGTGGTAAACACTGTCCCCAAACTCTGGTGCGTTACACACCACCCCTAAACCCCAGTCCTGTAAACACTGTCCCTAATCCCCAGTGCTGTAAACACTGTCCCTAAACTCCAGTGCAGTAAACACTGTCCCTAAACCACAGTGTGGTAAACACTGTCCCTAAACCCTATTGCAGTAAGCACTGTCCCTTAACCCCAGTGCAGTAAACACTGTCCCTAAATCCCAGTGCGGTTATAACTGTCCCTAAACCCTCATGCTGTAAACACTGTCCCTAAACCACAGTGCGGCAAACACTATCCCTAAACCGGTGTGCGGTAAACACCGTCCCTAAACCCCAGTGCGGTAAACACTATCCCTAAACCCCAGTGTGGTAAACACTGTCCCTAAAGCCCAGTGCAGTAAACACTGTCCCGAAAACCCCAGTGTGGTAAACACTGTCCCTAAACCCTACTGCGGTAAGCACTGTCCCTAAACCCCAGTGCGGTAAACACTTTCCCAAAACCACAGTGTGGCAAACACTATCCATACACCACTGTGCAGTAAACACTGTCCCTAAAGCCCAGTGCGGCAAACACTGTCCCTCAACCATACTGCGGCAAAGACTATCCCTAAATCCCTGTGCGGTAAACAATGTCCCTACACCCTAGTGTGGTAAACACTGTCCCTAAACCACAATGCAGTAAACACTGTCCCGAAACCCCAGTGTGGTCAACACTTTCCCTAAACCCCAGTGTGGTAAACACTGTCCCCAAACTCTGGTGCGGTACACACCACCCCTAAACCCCAGTCCTGTAAACACTGTCCCTAATCCCCAGTGCTGTAAACACTGTCCCTAAACTCCAGTGCAGTAAACACTGTCCCTAAACCACAGTGTGGTAAACACTGTCCCTAAACCCTATTGCAGTAAGCACTGTCCCTTAACCCCAGTGCAGTAAACACTGTCCCTAAATCCCAGTGCGGTTATAACTGTCCCTAAACCCTCATGCTGTAAACACTGTCCCTAAACCACAGTGCGGCAAACACTATCCCTAAACCCGTGTGCGGTAAACACCGTCCCTAAACCCCAGTGCGGTAAACACTATCCCTAAACCACAGTGTGGTAAACACTGTCCCTAAAGCCCAGTGCAGTAAACACTGTCCCGAAAACCCCAGTGTGGTAAACACTGTCCCTAAACCCTACTGCGGTACGCACTGTCCCTAAACCCCAGTGTGGTAAACACTTTCCCAAAACCACAGTGTGGCAAACACTATCCATAAACCAGTGTGCAGTAAACACTGTCCCTAAAGCCCAGTGCGGCAAACACTGTCCCTCAACCATACTGCGGCAAAGACTATCCCTAAACCCCTGTGCGGTAAACACTGTCCCTAAACCCTAGTGTGGTAAACACTGTCCCTAAACCACAATGCAGTAAACACTGTCCCGAAACCCCAGTGCGGTAAACACTGTCCCTAAATCCCAGTGTGGTAAACACTGTCCCTAAACCCTACTGCAGTAAGCACTGTCCCTAAACCCCTGTGCGGTAAACACTGTCCCTAAACCGCAGTGTGAAAAAGATTGTCCCTAAACCCTACTGCGGTAAGCACTGTCCCTAAACCGCAGTGCGGTAAACACTGTCCCTAAACCCCAGTGTGTTACACTGTCCCTAATACTTAGAAAGGTAAACACTGTCCCTAAACCCCAGTGTGGTCAACACTTTCCCTAAACCCCAGTGTGGTAAACACTGTCCCCAAACTCTGGTGCGGTACACACCACCCCTAAACCCCAGTCCTGTAAACACTGTCCCTAATCCCCAGTGCTGTAAACACTGTCCCTAAACTCCAGTGCAGTAAACACTGTCCCAAAACCACAGTGTGGTAAACACTGTCCCTAAACCCTATTGCAGTAAGCACTGTCCCTTAACCCCAGTGCAGTAAACACTGTCCCTAAATCCCAGTGCGGTTATAACTGTCCCTAAACCCTCATGCTGTAAACACTGTCCCTAAACCACAGTGCGGCAAACACTATCCCTAAACCCGTGTGCGGTAAACACCGTCCCTAAACCGCAGTGCGGTAAACACTATCCCTAAACCACAGTGTGGTAAACACTGTCCCTAAAGCCCAGTGCAGTAAACACTGTCCCGAAAACCCCAGTGTGGTAAACACTGTCCCTAAACCCTACTGCGGTACGCACTGTCCCTAAACCCCAGTGCGGTAAACACTTTCCCAAAACCACAGTGTGGCAAACACTATCCATAAACCACTGTGCAGTAAACACTGTCCCTAAAGCCCAGTGCGGCAAACACTGTCCCTCAATCATACTGCGGCAAAGACTATCCCTAAACCCCTGTGCGGTAAACACTGTCCCTAAACCCTAGTGTGGTAAACACTGTCCCTAAACCACAATGCAGTAAACACTGTCCCGAAACCCCAGTGCGGTAAACACTGTCCCTAAATCCCAGTGTGGTAAACACTGTCCCTAAACCCTACTGCGGAATGCACTGTCCCTAAACCCCAGTGCGGTAAACACTGTCCCTAAACCCTACTGCAGTAAGCACTGTCCCTAAACCCCTGTGCGGTAAACACTGCCCCCAAACCGCAGTGTGAAAAAGATTGTCCCTAAACCCAACTGCGGTAAGCACTGTCCCTAAACCGCAGTGCGGTAAACCCTGTCCCTAAACCCCAGTGTGTTACACTGTCCCTAATACTTAGAAAGGTAAACACTGTCCCTAAACCCCAGTGTGGTCAACACTTTCCCTAAACCCCAGTGTGGTAAACACTGTCCCCAAACTCTGGTGCGGTACACACCACCCCTAAACCCCAGTCCTGTAAACACTGTCCCTAATCCCCAGTGCTGTAAACACTGTCCCTAAACTCCAGTGCAGTAAACACTGTCCCTAAACCACAGTGTGGTAAACACTGTCCCTAAACCCTATTGCAGTAAGCACTGTCCCTAAACCCCAGTGCGGTAAACACTTTCCCAAAACCACAGTGTGGCAAACACTATCCATAAACCCCTGTGCAGTAAACACTGTCCCTAAAGCCCAGTGCGGCAAACACTGTCCCTCAACCATACTGCGGCAAAGACTATCCCTAAACCCCTGTGTGGTAAACACTGTCCCTAAACCCTAGTGTGGTAAACACTGTCCCTAAACCCCAGTGTGGTCAACACTTTCCCTAAACCCCAGTGTGGTAAACACTGTCCCCAAACTCTGGTGCGTTACACACCACCCCTAAACCCCAGTCCTGTAAACACTGTCCCTAATCCCCAGTGCTGTAAACACTGTCCCTAAACTCCAGTGCAGTAAACACTGTCCCTAAACCACAGTGTGGTAAACACTGTCCCTAAACCCTATTGCAGTAAGCACTGTCCCTTAACCCCAGTGCAGTAAACACTGTCCCTAAATCCCAGTGCGGTTATAACTGTCCCTAAACCCTCATGCTGTAAACACTGTCCCTAAACCACAGTGCGGCAAACACTATCCCTAAACCGGTGTGCGGTAAACACCGTCCCTAAACCCCAGTGCGGTAAACACTATCCCTAAACCCCAGTGTGGTAAACACTGTCCCTAAAGCCCAGTGCAGTAAACACTGTCCCGAAAACCCCAGTGTGGTAAACACTGTCCCTAAACCCTACTGCGGTAAGCACTGTCCCTAAACCCCAGTGCGGTAAACACTTTCCCAAAACCACAGTGTGGCAAACACTATCCATACACCACTGTGCAGTAAACACTGTCCCTAAAGCCCAGTGCGGCAAACACTGTCCCTCAACCATACTGCGGCAAAGACTATCCCTAAATCCCTGTGCGGTAAACAATGTCCCTACACCCTAGTGTGGTAAACACTGTCCCTAAACCACAATGCAGTAAACACTGTCCCGAAACCCCAGTGTGGTCAACACTTTCCCTAAACCCCAGTGTGGTAAACACTGTCCCCAAACTCTGGTGCGGTACACACCACCCCTAAACCCCAGTCCTGTAAACACTGTCCCTAATCCCCAGTGCTGTAAACACTGTCCCTAAACTCCAGTGCAGTAAACACTGTCCCTAAACCACAGTGTGGTAAACACTGTCCCTAAACCCTATTGCAGTAAGCACTGTCCCTTAACCCCAGTGCAGTAAACACTGTCCCTAAATCCCAGTGCGGTTATAACTGTCCCTAAACCCTCATGCTGTAAACACTGTCCCTAAACCACAGTGCGGCAAACACTATCCCTAAACCCGTGTGCGGTAAACACCGTCCCTAAACCCCAGTGCGGTAAACACTATCCCTAAACCACAGTGTGGTAAACACTGTCCCTAAAGCCCAGTGCAGTAAACACTGTCCCGAAAACCCCAGTGTGGTAAACACTGTCCCTAAACCCTACTGCGGTACGCACTGTCCCTAAACCCCAGTGTGGTAAACACTTTCCCAAAACCACAGTGTGGCAAACACTATCCATAAACCAGTGTGCAGTAAACACTGTCCCTAAAGCCCAGTGCGGCAAACACTGTCCCTCAACCATACTGCGGCAAAGACTATCCCTAAACCCCTGTGCGGTAAACACTGTCCCTAAACCCTAGTGTGGTAAACACTGTCCCTAAACCACAATGCAGTAAACACTGTCCCGAAACCCCAGTGCGGTAAACACTGTCCCTAAATCCCAGTGTGGTAAACACTGTCCCTAAACCCTACTGCAGTAAGCACTGTCCCTAAACCCCTGTGCGGTAAACACTGTCCCTAAACCGCAGTGTGAAAAAGATTGTCCCTAAACCCTACTGCGGTAAGCACTGTCCCTAAACCGCAGTGCGGTAAACACTGTCCCTAAACCCCAGTGTGTTACACTGTCCCTAATACTTAGAAAGGTAAACACTGTCCCTAAACCCCAGTGTGGTCAACACTTTCCCTAAACCCCAGTGTGGTAAACACTGTCCCCAAACTCTGGTGCGGTACACACCACCCCTAAACCCCAGTCCTGTAAACACTGTCCCTAATCCCCAGTGCTGTAAACACTGTCCCTAAACTCCAGTGCAGTAAACACTGTCCCTAAACCACAGTGTGGTAAACACTGTCCCTAAACCCTATTGCAGTAAGCACTGTCCCTAAACCCCAGTGCGGTAAACACTTTCCCAAAACCACAGTGTGGCAAACTCTATCCATAAACCCCTGTGCAGTAAACACTGTCCCTAAAGCCCAGTGCGGCAAACACTGTCCCTCAACCATACTGCGGCAAAGACTATCCCTAAACCCCTGTGTGGTAAACACTGTCCCTAAACCCTAGTGTGGTAAACACTGTCCCTAAACCACAATGCAGTAAACACTGTCCCGAAACCTCAGTGTGGTAAAAACTGTCTCTAAAAGCTAGTGCTCTAAACATTGTCCCAAAACCCCAGTGCGGTAAACATTGTACCTAAACTCTAGTCTGGTAAACACTGCCCCAAAAACCCAGTGAGGTAAGTACTGTCTCGAAAAGCCCTGTCTGGTAAACACTGTTGCTAAACCCCAGTGCGGTAAACACTGTCCATACATGTCAGTGTGGTAAACACTATCCCTAAACCCCAGTGCTGTAATCCCTGTCCCTCAACCACAGTGCGGTATACACGGTCCCTAAACACCAGTGCGGTAAACACTGTACCTAAACTTTAGTCTGGTAAACACTGCCCCTAAATCCCAGTGAGGCAAGCACTGTCCCCAAAAGCCCTGTGTGGTAAACACTGTCACTAAACCCCAGTGCGGTAAACACTGTCCCTACACAGCAGTGTGGTAAACACTGTCCCTAAACCCCAGTGCTGTAATCCCTGTCCCTCAACCACAGTGCGGTAAACACTGTCCCGAAACCCCAGTGCAATAAAAACTGTCCCTAAACCATACTGCAGTAAGCACTGTCTCTAAACCCCTGTGCGGTAAACACTGTCCCTAATCCCCAATGAGGGAAACACCATCCCTAAACCCCAGTGCAGAAAACACTGTCCCTAAACCGCAGTGCAGTAAACACTGTCCCTAAACCCCAGTGTGGTAAACACTGTCCCTAAACCGCACTGCAGTAAACACTGTCCCTAAACCCCAGTGTGGTAAACACTGTCCCTAAACCCCAGTGCAGAAAACACTGTCCCTAAACCACAGTGCGGAAAACACTGTCCCTAAACCCTTGTGCAGTAAACACTGTCCCGAAACCCCAGTGAGGTATACACTGTCCCTAAACCCCAGTGAGGTAAACACTGTCCCTAAATCCCAGTGCAGTAAACACTGTCCCTAAACCACAGTGCAGTAAACACTGTCCCTAAACCCCAGTGTGGTAAACACTGTCCCTAAACCCCAGTGCGGTAAACATTGTCACTAAACCTCAGTGCGGTAAACGCTGTCCCTAAATCCCAGTGTGGTTAAAACCGTCCCTAAAACCTAGTGCGCTAAACACTGTCCGTAAATGCCAGTGCGGTAAACACTGTACCTAAAACCCAGTGTGATAAACACTGTCCCTAAACCCCAGTGCAGTAAACACTGTCCCTGAACCCCAGTGCGGTAAACACTGTCCCTAAACCTGAGTGTGGTAAACACTGTCCCTAAACCCCAGTGCGGTCAACACCATCCCTAAACCCCAGTGCAGTAAACACTGTCCCTAAACCCCAGTGTGGTAAACACTGTCCCTAAATTCCAGTGCGGTAAACACTGTCCCTAAACCCCAGTGTGGTAAACACTGTCCCTAAATCCCAGTGCGGTAAACACTGTCCCTAAACCCCAGTGTGGTAAACACTGTCCCTAAACCCCAGTGAGGTAAACACTATCCCTAAACCCCAGTGAGGTAAACACTATCCCTAAACCCCAGTGTGGTAAACACTATCCCTAAACCCCAGTGAGGTAAACACTATCCCTAAACCCCAGTGAGGTAAACACTGTCTCTAAACCCCAATGCGGTAAACACTGTCCCTAAACCCCAGTGAGGTAAACACTGTCCCTAAATCCTAGTGCTGTAATCGCTATCCCTAAATCCCAGTGCGGTAAACACTGTCCCTAAACCCCAGTGAAGTAAACACTGTGCCTAACTCCTACTGCTGAAATCACTATCCCTAAATCCCAGTGTGGTAAACAGAGTCTCTAAACCCCAGTGCGGTAAACACTGTTCCTAAACCCCAGTGCTATAATCCCTGTCTCTCAACCACAGTGCGGTAAAAACTGTCCCTAAAACCTAGTGCGCTAAACACTGTCCCTAAACACCAGTGCGGTAAACACTGTACCTAAACTCGAGTCTGGTAAACACTGTCCCTAAAACCCAGTGAGGTAAGCACTGTCCCCAAAAGCCCTCTGTGGTAAACACTGTCCTAAACCCCAGTGCGGTCAACACCATCCCTGAAACCCAGTGTGATAAACACTGTCCCGAAACCCCAGAGTGGTAAACAGTGTCCCTAAACGCCAGTGGCATAATCGCTGTCCCTAAACCCCAGTGCGGTCAACACCATCCCTAAACCGCAGTGCAGTAAACACTGTCCCTAAACCCCAGTGTGGTAAACACTGTCCCTAAAGCCCAGAGCAGTAAACACTGTCCCTAAACCCCAGTGAGGTAAACATTGTCCTAAACCACAGTGTGGTCAACACCATCCCTAAACCCCAGTGCAGTAAACACTGTCCCTAAACCCTAGTGTGGTAAACACTGTCCCAAAATCCCAGTGTGGTAAACATTGTCCCTAAACCCCAGTGCGGTAAACACTGTCCCTACACCCCAGTGCGGTAAAAACTGTCCCTAAAACCTAATGCGCTAAACACTGTCCGTAAATGCCAGTGCGGTAAACACTGTCCCTAAACCCTAGTGTGGTAAACACTGTCCCTAAGTCCCAGTGCGGTCAACACCATCCCTAAACTGCAGTGCAGTAAACACTGTCCCTAAACTCCAGTGTGGTAAACACTGTCACTAAAGCCCAGTGCGGTAAACACTGTCCCTAAACCCCAGTGAGGTAAACACTGTCCCTAAATCCTAGTGCTGTAATCGCTATCCCTAAATCCCAGTGCGGTAAACACTGTCCCTAAACCCCAGTGAGGTAAACACTGTCCCTAAATCCTAGTGCTGTAATCGCTATCCCTAAATCCCAGTGCGGTAAACACTGTCCCTACACATCAGTGTGGTAAACACTGTCCCTAAACCCCAGTGTGGTAAACACTGTCCCTAAAACCTAGTGCGCTAAACACTGTCCCTAAACGCCAGTGCGGCAAACACTGTACCTAAACTCGAGTCTGGTAAACACTGCCCCTAAAGCCCAGTGAGGTAAGCACTGTCCCCAAAAGCCCTGTGTGGTAAACACTGCCCCTAAAGCCCAGTGAGGTAAGCACTGTCCCCAAAAGCCCTCTGTGGTAAACACTGTCCTAAACCCCAGTGCGGTCAACACCATCCCTGAATCCCAGTGTGATAAACACTGTCCCGAAACCCCAGAGCAGTAAACAGTGTCCCTAAACGCCAGTGGCATAATCGCTGTCCCTAAACCCCAGTGCGGTCAACACCATCCCTAAACCGCAGTGCAGTAAACACTGTCCCTAAACCCCAGTGTGGTAAACACTGTCCTAAACCCTAGTGCAGCAAACACTGTCCCTAAACCCTAGTGTGGTAAACACTGCCCCAAATTCCCAGTGTGGTAAACATTGTCCCTAAACCCCAGTGCGGTAAACACTGTCCCTAAACCCCAGTGCGGTCAACACCATCCCTAAACCGCAGTGCAGTAAACACTGTCCCTAAACCCCAGTGTGGTAAAAACTGTCCCTAAAACCTAATGCGCTAAACACTGTCCGTAAATGCCAGTGTGGTAAACCCTGTACCTAAACCCCAGTGTGGTAAACACTGTCCCTAAACCCCAGTGAGGTAAACACTGTCCTAAACCCCAGTGCAGTAAACACTGTCTCTAAACCCTAGTGTGGTAAACACTGCCCCAAATTCCCAATGTGGTAAACACTGTCCCTAAAACCTAGTGCGCTAAACACTGTCCCTAAATGCCAGTGCGGCAAACACTGTCCCTAAACCGCAGTGCGGTAAACACTGCCCCTAAAGCCCAGTGAGGTAAGCACTGTCCCCAAAAGCCCTGTGTGGTAAACACTGCCCCTAAAGCCCAGTGAGGTAAGCACTGTCCCCAAAAGCCCTGTGTGGTAAACACTGTCCTAAACCCCAGTGCGGTCAACACCATCCCTGAATCCCAGTGTGATAAACACTGTCCCGAAACCCCAGAGCAGTAAACAGTGTCCCTAAACGCCAGTGGCATAATCGCTGTCCCTAAACCCCAGTGCGATCAACACCATCCCTAAACCGCAGTGCAGTAAACACTGTCCCTAAACCCCAGTGTGGTAAACACTGTCCCTAAAGCCCAGAGCAGTAAACACTGTCCCTAAACCCCAGTGAGGTAAACACTGTCCTAAACCCTAGTGCAGCAAACACTGTCCCTAAACCCTAGTGTGGTAAACACTGCCCCAAATTCCCAGTGTGGTAAACATTGTCCCTAAACCCCAGTGCGGTAAACACTGTCCCTAAACCCCAGTGCGGTCAACACCATCCCTAAACCGCAGTGCAGTAAACACTGTCCCTAAACCCCAGTGTGGTAAAAACTGTCCCTAAAACCTAATGCGCTAAACACTGTCCGTAAATGCCAGTGCGGTAAACACTGTCCCAAAAACCCAGTGTGATAAACACTGTCCCGGAACCCCAGAGCAGTAAACAGTGTCCCTAAACGCCAGTGGTATAATCGCTGTCCCTAAACACCAGTGCGGTAAACATTGTCCCTAAACCCCAGTGCGGTAACACTGTCCCTAAACCCTAGTGTGGCAAACACTGTCCCTAAACCCCAGTGTGGTAAACACTGTCCCTAAACCGCAGTGCGGTAAACACTGTCCATAAACCCCAGTGTGGTAAACACTCTCCCTAAAGCCCAGAGCAGTAAACACTGTCCCTAAACCCCAGTGAGGTAAACACTGTCCCTAAACCCCAGTGAGGTAAACACTGTCCTAAACCCCAGTGCGGTCAACACCATCCCTAAACCCCAGTGCAGTAAACACTGTCCCTAAACCCCAATGTGGTAAACACTGTCGCTAAACCCTAGTGTGGTAAACACTGTACCTAAATCCCAGTGTGCTAAACACTGTCTCTGAACTCCAGTGCGGTCAACACTGTCCATAAACCCTAGTGCGGTAAACACTGTCCCTCAACCACAGCGCGGTAAACACTGTCCTTAAACCCTAGTGCGGTAAACACTGTCCCTAAACCCTAGTGTGGCAAACACTGTCCCTAAACCCCAGTGTGGTAAACATTGCCGCTAAACCCTAGTGTGGAAAACACTGTCCCTAAATCCCAGTGCGGTAAACATTGTCCCTAAACCCCAGTGCGGTAAACACTGTCCCTAAACCCTAGTGTGGCAAACACTGTCTCTAAACCCCAGTGTGGTAAACACTGTCCCTAAACCGCAGTGCTGTTAACACCGTCCCTAAACCCCTGTGTGGTAAACATTGTCACTAAACCCCAGTGCGGTAAACATTGTCACTAAACCTCAGTGTGGTTAAAAGTGTCCCTAAAACCTAGTGCGCTAAACACTGTCCGTAAATGCCAGTGCGGTAAACACTGTACCTAAAGCCCAGTGTGATAAACACTGTCCCGAAACCACAGAGCAGTAAACAGGGACCCTAAACGCCAGTGGTAAAATCGCTGTCCCTAAACACGAGTGCGGTAAACACTGTCCCTAAACCCCAATGTGGTAAACACTGTCGCTAAACCCTGGTGTGGTAAACACTGTCCCTCAACCCCAGCGCGGTAAACACTGTCCTTAAACCCCAGTGCGGTTAACACTATCCGTAAATCCCAGTGCAGTTAACACTATCCCTAAATCCCAGTGTGCTAAACACTGTCCCTAAATCAGAGTGCTGTTAACACAGTCCCTAAACCCTAGTGTGGTAAACACTGTCCCAAAATCCCAGTGTGGTAAACACTGTCCCTAAACCCCAATGCGGTAAACACTGTCCCTAAACCCCAATGCGGTAAACACTGTCCCTAAACCCCAATGAGGTAATCACTGTCCTAAACCTCTGTGCGGTCAACACCATCCCTAAACCCCAGTGCAGTAAACACTGTCCCTAAACCCTAGTGTGGTAAACACTGTCCCAAAATCCCAGTGTAGTAAACACTGTCCCTAAACCCCAGTGTTGTAAACACTGTCCCTAAACCCCAGTGTTGTAAACAGTGTCCCTAAACCCCAGCGCAGTAAACACTGTCCCTAAATCCCAGTGCGGTAAACACTGTCCCTAAACCCCAGTGTGGTTAACACTGTCCCTAAAGCCCTGTGCAGTAAACACTGTCCCTAAACCCCAGTGTAGTTAACACTGTCCCTAAACCCCAGTGCTTTTGCTATAAATTGCGTGCCTTACAATTGTGTCCTACACAACCACCTGATGAAGGAACGGCGCTCCGAAAGCTAGTGCTTCCAAATAAACCTGCTGGACTATAACCTGGTGTTGTGTGATTTTTACCTTTGTACACCCCAGTCCAACACCAGCATCTCCAAATCATGTCCTACCATAAACTTCCAGAATGTGTGCATTCACCAGTTTAATCTGATTTTTTAAATAGTGTTACATTTTTTCACACATAGTGAAATCCAATATTTCAAATCTGGAGACTTGGTTTACTGAAAAAATGTGAGCTGTGAGTAAACTTAGAGGAATTGTGGAGGCTGGTCCTTCACTGATTGTTGGGTAAATATCTGCATGTAGGCTGTCACCAAATGAATTTAAGTTTTGATATTAATAGTTCATTTGTCAACACATCAAGCATATTGTCAGTTCGGCTGTTGTCCTTGTTATGTTAAGTTGTGTTAACCGAAGGAAAAGGAGCAATGTGAAGTAAAGAATATTTAACAGTTCCTTTAACATTTCCAATATCTCAATTAGATCACACCTACATCTTTTAGATACAAATTAATACAAACCTAATCTGTGTGACATTTTCTCATACAGTTTAAGAGGCTTTAACTCACAGTCCCATTCAGGTACCTTCTTGGAGGCTGGTACATCTCTCATTTGGAACGTTTCCTCCGATTGGAATCTAGCTAAGCTTCTGGAAATGTGAAGCACCAAATTTTCCCTGGGCGATAACCACCAACATTCTCCACTTACGCAAAACATTTCAGTGAATAGTCTACAGGAGACACCTGAAACAATGCAAAGTAATTAACTGATTATGGAAAAGTTTTAATTTCTTTTTAATTTTCTAAATTAAACTGTTTCCTGATAATTGTGACTGTTCTGTGTTGCTAGTCTCCATATCAAGACCATATCTTATAATTAATTCTGACAGTTTAAAGTCAGTTAGTCAGCTATTCGAGGGACACACACAGACTGAGCTCAGCCTCTAGTACATTTATGTTGATGTCTGTTTGTCTACGAGGTCAATATTTGAATATAGCGAAACCCTCTTTAGTGTCAGACAGTTTCTAACTGCTAATCTGACACTCAGACCTGTAAACAGTTCATGCACTGGGGAACTGACTGGATGACCAAAGTCTCTCAGACATTGCGGTTACACCTGCTAAAGAACACTTTTTTTAAAAGAGGAATTGGATATAATAAGATATTACAACTCATAAGAATATAACTGACAGATCCATCAGAAACATTTAAATTGAATGCAGCTCAATAATTCCACTGTCACTGTTTGCCTCCAATCTCTCACTATCTCCTTCTCTGACCTTATTCATTTTTGCTTCCATTACTTCAAAAGATTCTAATTCTCAGGTATTGTATATTTTGTTCCCTGAACTCCAAACTCATGCCACCATATTCCCCAGTGTCTCATTTTCTTTCCACCCCCCCACTCCCGTCCTATACCCACACTTCCTGCCCCACACACTCTCCTTGTTCCCTGCATCTTTAAATTGAAATCAGGTCTCATGATTTCTCAGTCTATCCCATTACATTTTTTTGTTGTGAAGATCTTCATAAGGTCACTTGTTACTGCAGAGAGAAGCCCATCTCCTTTATCTTCTCAGATAGACCTGACCGCAACATCTGAAGATTACTTGCCTTTTTTGGTCTCCATTCCTCTAAATGAACACCAACCTATGAAATGGTCGATAAAACTACATCAGGTTAAGTTGAATTTATCAATGGGTGATTTTGTCAAAAACATTACAACTCGCTAGTTAGGCCCCAGTTGGAGTATTGTGTCCAACTTTGTACCGACTGTTAGGAACAGCCTCGGAGTGGGAACAGTGAGGAATTACCCAGGACCGTTTCAGGGATGTGAAGGTTCAGTTCATTTAAACAGATTAGAGAGGCTGCTCTGGTTCTTGGACCAGAACTGGGACAGGAAACCTAATCAAAGTTCAAAAGGGGTTTTGACAGAACAAGGGAGGAGGAATGATTTCCTTTCAGGACAGTAGCCAAAGAAGAAATTAAAAACAATTCACTAAAAATCAAGAGAAAATTAGGAGAAAAATCATTACATAGAGATTGAACACATGACCTGAAATGATGGAGGGAACAGATTCCATAGAAACTTTCAAAAAACAATTAAACATGTTCTTAGACAGAAGAAAGACACAGAAAATGGGAAACAGCTAGGGAGCTAGAACAGACAGGAAGACTGAACATCCTTCGTGTATAGCGATATGATTCTATAATTCTCTAATCGTGTCATAAAGTCAAGGAGTCCTGCAGCATGGAGATAGGATTTTGATGACATTAAGCTGACTGTCCATTACACCTTCCATCACTTGTTTGTGGGAAGAGGGCATTCCAATTATTGTCTTTCAGGCGTTTGAACCAGTGTGCTCTCACACCAATCTCCCTACCTCAGGAAATAGGAGCAGGAGTTGACATTCAGTCACTGTAATTGTAGAAGGATGTTAATGTATTGGAAGAATTTCAGAGAAGGTTTATTCCACTAATCTCAGGAATGAATGGATTGCCTTATGAGGAAAGGTTAGGCAGGACTGGGCCAGTATCCTCAGGAGCTTAGAACAGATGGAGGAGACTGAATTGAAACAAAATCCTGAGGGGATTTGACTGGGTGGATGTGGAAAGGATGTTTTCTCTTGTGGAAGAATCTAAAAATAGGGGACACAGTTTAAAAAAAATCTCAGACAGAGATGAGGAAAAAAGGTTGTTAGTCTTCGGAAATCACTTTCCTAAAAGGCAATTAATGCAGGATCTTTAAATATTTTTTAAGGCACAGGAGGATAGTTACCAAGGGGTTGAAAGATTATCAGGGATATACATTTCGAGTTGAAGTTAAAATTGGATCAAAGTTTGGGTGAAGATTTGTAGCTCGGGTCATGGATCAGCCATGATTTTATCGAAGAGCTGAGTGGTCTACTGGTGAGTGCTGTTCAAATCCCTCCATGGTAAATATATAACTCCTTTGAGAAAGTGACATCTAGGTCTGTTGGTCATTAACACTTTACAATCCCTCACTGTTGACCGGATATGGGCATCATTGGCAAGCCCAGCATTTACAGTCATAGAGTCAAGGAGTCCCACAGCATGAAGACAGGCCCTTTGACTCAAACTGGTCCATGCTGACCAAAATGTCCATCTATGGTGAACCCATTTCCCTGCACTTGGCCCCTATCCTTCTAAGCCTTTCCTATCCGTGTATTTGTCCAAATGCCTTTCCACTGGCAGCTCATTCCATACCACCCTCTGTGCAAAAACATTGCCCAGCAGGACCCCTCCTATTCCTTCACCTCTAACCTTAAACTGATGCTCTCTAGTCTTCAGTTCCCCAGCCATATGAAAAAGACTGAGTGCATTCACCCTATCCATGTCTCTCATGACATTGTACACTTCTATAAGATCCCCCCATAGCCTCCCACATTCTAAAGAAAATAATCCTAGCTTATCCAACCTCTCCCTATAACTCAAACTATTGAGTCCTGGCAACATCCCTGTAAATTTCTTGTACACTCTTTCCAGTTTAATAACATCCTTAAATGTGTAGCCCATCCCCTGATTTCCTTGAACTGATTGGGGCTGTTTAGGTCATTTCAGAGGGCAGTTAAAAATCAATGACATTACTGTGGGTCTGGAGTCACATTTAGGCAATGCTTGGCCAGGACAACAGATTTCCTTCCCCAAAGGATATAAGTGAATCAAACGGAGGAGTAAGTGTTGAAGGTAGTGGATGTGGTGCCAATCAAGCGCCACTTTGTCCTGGGTGGTATTGAGTTTTTTGAGCACTGTTGGAGCTGTTCTCACCCAGGCAGGCTGTCACACATGCACTACACAAATACCCCACAGACTGACCTCAAACATAGCTCCACACATACATTGTCCGACAGTGATGATGTTTGAAGGTCTGTGTGATGACAGCCAGTGGTAACACAGAGTCAAATATGTTTGATATAAATAGAAAATGGGGGGCATCTGTGAACAACTGAAGCTGATGACATGGAAATAGAGATAGGAGCAACTCTCCAAGGCAACAGTAATTTGTACCTTTGCGAATTTAATTTCGCAAAAATGAATTGGTTAAGGACAAAATGATGAAGTGTCGACAGACTAACAATTTGAAGCGTTACATTTAGTGGTTAAATTCTTTCTGATCTTTATCTAAAAGATCTACAGTTATTTCTGCGGGGAGCAGTGGAAATTGCAGTGCTGAGACCCAGAGGTGATAGCATTGCATTAAATATAGATTAAAGCCCTTGGATTGGAGTGTTGGTTCTACACTTCAGAGTGGCTTGCTGCTGCTTTAGAGACGGGTCCAAGCTGATAAAAATCTTATTTTATTTGTTGCTTACAAATGAGACTGGAGTGTAACTGTTTCAGAGCTGCTGAATATCAAGTCTTTCACCCTCTATAGACTTTCCAACTTGAGCTGGGTAAAGTTAAAGGATTTTAATTAAAATAACAATTTATCAGTTAATGTGAGTTAGTTCTCAGCAGTCAAACATGAATTGGAAATACAATATCAGACAAGTTCAATGTTGGGATTGAGAATCATTGCAAATCAAACTTAACAAGGTGTTCAAACACTGCATCACATTGGGGAGGGCCATGTTCAAACACTGCATCACAGTGGGGAGGGCCATGTTCAAACACTGCATCACAGTGGGGAGGGCCATGGAAGGTTTGATTAGAGGGGGAAGTTTTACAAGTGACTGTCCCTGTTGATGACTGACGGCAGTTGGATTTTTATCCATGATCAGTGGACAAGTCAACACTTCACAGCCAAAGAAGGACCTTTTGCATCGTCACCAGTACAGGAAGTGTAGCGAATAACCTGAACTCAGCAAGATCACACAACAGTGTGATAATGACCAGGTATTATTTCTTGGTGTGGTGAATGAATTGATTAATTGATTATTTATTGTTGTCACATGTACTGAGATACAGTGAAAAGTGTTGTTTTGAGTGCTATATAGGCATATCGCACCATACAAAGTGCATCAAGGAAGCAGAACAGAGTGCAGAGTACAGTGTTACAGAAGGTCATAGAGTCATAGAGATGTACAGCATGGAAACAGACCCTTCGGTCCACGCCGACCAGATATCCCAACCCAATCTAGTCCCACCTGCCAGCACCTGGCCCATATCCCTCCAAACCCTTCCTATTCATATACCCATCCAAATGCCTTTTAAATGTTGCAATTGTACCAGCCTCCACCACATCCTCTGGCAGCTTATTTCATACACATATCACAGTCTGTGTGAAAAAGTTACCCCTTAGGTCTCTTTTATATCTTTCCCCTCTCACCCTAAACCTATGCCCTCTAGTTCTGGACTCCCCAATCCCAGGTAAAAGACTTTGTCTATTTATCCTATTTATGCCCCTCATGATTTTGTAAACCTCTATAAGGTCACCCCTCAGCCTCTGACACTCCAGGGAAAACAGCCCCAGTCTATTCAACCTCTCCCTGTAGCTCAGATTCTCCAACCCTGGCAACATCTTTGTAAATCCTTTCTGAACCCTTTCAAGTTTCACAACATCTTTCCGACAGAAAGGAGACCAGAATTGCACACAATATTCCAACAGTGGCCTAACCAATGTCCTGTGCAGCCGCAACATGACTTCCCAACTCCTGTACTCAATACTCTGACCAATAAAGGAAAGGAAACTAAACGCCTTCTTCACTATCCTATCTACCTGCGACTCCACTTTCAAGGAGCTATGAACCTGCACTCCAGGGTCTCTTTGTTCAGCCCTAGGACCTTACCATTAAGTGTATAAGTCCTGCTAAGATTTGCTTTCCCAAAATGCAGAACCTTGCATTTATCTGAATTAAACTCTATCTGCCACTTCTCAGCCCATTGGCCCATCTGATCAAAATCCTGTTGTAATCTGAGGTAACCTTCTTCGCTGTCCACTACGTTTCCAATTTTGGTATCACCTGCAAACTACTGACTGTACCTCTTATGCTCACATCCAAATCATTTATATAAATGATGAAAAGTAATGGACCCAGCACCGATCCTTGTGGCACTCCACTGGTCACAGGCCTCCAGTCTGAAAAACAACCCTCCACCACCACCCTCTGTCTTCTCCCTTTTAAGTAGTTCTGTATCCAAATGGCTAGTTTTCCCTGTTTTCCATGAGATCTAACCCTGCTAACCAGTCTCCCATGGGGAACCTTGTCGAACACCTTACTGAAGTCCATATAGATCACATCTACCGCTCTGCCCTCATCAATTCTCTTTGTTACTTCCTCAAAAGACACAATCAAGTTTGTGAGACAAGATTTCCCACACACAAAGCCATGTTGACTATCTCTAATCAGTCCTTTCCTTTCCAAATACATGAACGTCCTGTCCCTCAGGATTCCCTCCAACAACTTGCCCATCACTGACGTCAGGCTCACCGGTCTATAGTTCCCTGGCTTGTCCTTACCACCCTTCTTAAACAGTGGCACCACGTTAGCCAACCTCCAGTCTTCCGGCACCTCACCTGTGACGATCGATGATACAAATATCTCAGTAAGGAGCTCAGCGATCACTTCCCTCCTGCTGAGAAATTTGTATCATTGATGATCACAGGTGAGGTGCAGAGCAAAATACAGAAAGTAACACTAAAGAGGTCTATTCAAAAGTCTGATAGCAGGGAAGAAGCTGCCCGTGAATCTGTGCACGTATATTCAAACGTTTCTATCTTCCACCTGACAGAAAAGGGTGGGAGAGAGTCTAACTGGGGTAGGAGGAGTCTGTGATGATGTTGATTGATTTCTCGAGTCAGTAAGATGTGTAGATGGAGACAATGGACATGAGGCTGGTTTGTGTGATTGGGGGATAAATATTGCCTGTGATGAAATTGTGATTCAAACTCTCAAACAAGGAAAGGCCCTTCAAACCAATAACTCAACTTGGTCCATCTCCACGATCAAATTTAACTGCAGAGATTGAAGCTAAGATTCCCAATGGAGTACTGAGGGAGTGCTACACTGTTCAAAGTGGCTTCTTTGGGGCTGAGATAATAAACTGAGATCCTGACTAGCCTCTGCTCCAACCAAGTCCCTTGAGAGATATAACTTCCTGTCTTTTCATTCTGAAACTTGGCTAACACAGAGTTTAATTTGTTTAAAACCATGTTTTTTCAGTTCAATAAAGTCTGTATTTAGCAAACTTCAGGAGTTAGCTTTATTGTAAGTGTAAACCATATTGAAAATGTAATTTCTAGCTAAAATCCTCACACTCAGACACACAAACTCACAAACACACACGCAGACACAAACACATACTCACATACACGCAGAAGACTCACACACACACAGATACATACACATAATCACAGCCTCACACATGCACACACACACACAGACACACATACACACAGACAAACTCATACACACTAACACGCATGCTCACACACACAAAGACATAAACAGACACACAAACACACACACAGATACACACAAAGACATTGCGTGCACAGACACACACACACACATACATGGAAGTAATGTTCATAATTAAATAAATTATACATTGAGATTCCCTTGTATCGACTTGAAGTTGCAGTGGGAATATACCAGTGCCAGCCTATTCATGGAATCATATATGATAGAATCATACATGATAGAATGTTAATAGCACAGAACGAGGCCACTCTGCCTATCGTGCCTGCATTCACTGAGCGACAAAGCATCTCCACAAATCTAACATCCTGCAATAGAGTTAGGGTCTGTCATAGCGTTAGGATCCTGTGATAGCGTTAGGATCCTGTGATAGGGTGAGGGGTCTGTGATAGGGCGAGGGGTCTGTGATAGATTTAGGGTCTGTGATGGGGTTAGGGTCCTGTGATAGGGTGAGGGGTCTGTGATAGGGCGAGGGGTCTGTGATAGGGTGAGGGGCCTGTGATGGGGTTAGGGGTCTGTGATGGGGTGAGGGGTCTGTGATAGATTTGGGGTCTGTGATAGATTTAGGGTCTGTGATGGGGTTAGGGTCCTGTGATAGGTTTATGGGTCTGTGATAGGGTTAGGAGTCTGTGTTAAGGCGAGGGGTCTGTGTTAGGGCGAGGGGTCTGTGTTAGGGCGAGGGATCTGTGATAGGGTGAGGGGTCTGTGATAGGGCGAGGGGTCTGTGATAGGGCGAGGGGTCTGTGATAGGGCGAGGGGTCTGTGATAGATTTAGGGTCTGTGATGGAGTTAGGGTCCTGTGATGGGATTAGGGGTCTGTGATAGGGTTAGGGGTCTGTGATATGGTTAAGGGTCCTGTGACAGTGTTAGGGGTATGTGATAGGGTTAGGGGTCTGTGATAAGGTTAGGGGTCTGTGATAAGGTTAGAATCTGTGATAGGTTTATGGGTCTGTGATAGGGTTAAAGGTCTGCAGGTTCGAGTTGTCTGGTGTGTACTGAGACACCATCAGTTGAGGGTTCTGCTTCTCTCTCTTTGAAGAACGAGTCCCAGATCCCTATCATCACTTGGGAGAAAACATTTCACTCATCTCTCCTTGAATCCCTCTACCAATCATTTTAATTCTGTGCCCTGTATCCTCTAATTCCTTCACTAAGGTGAACAGGCCTCTCCCATGCACTCCATCCAGACCCCTCACAATATGTTCTTCCAGAGACAGTGTCTTTGAAAGTGTAATCAAACCTTTCTCTCGGTGGGTGCTACAGATTGAGTTCCAGTCCATTCCTCCCTTAGATCAACAAAGAAATTCTTCCAGACACAGAATATTTCTCCAAACACAGAATATTTCTCCTCATTAGGATGCTCCTTCTCATCGAAGGCTGGCATTGATTTGGAGATTGAACATCACATCCAACCTGTGAGCACCGCCTTTCGTCATCTACGGATGAGAATCTTCGACAGCTGTGATATCCACCTGCTACTAAATTCCTCATTTATAAGGCAGTCTCCTTCCTCTTCTGCCCTATGGCTCCAAACCTTGAATTATGTATAGATGCTACACAATACTCTTGAGAAGTACCAATTTCTGCTTGAGATAGATTCTCTGCGTTCGCTGGGAGGTAAGGAGTACTAATGTCTCTGTCCTTGAAGCAGCCAATAGCATCAGCACTGAGGCCATGATCATCCAAAACCAACTCTTACTGGGCTGGCCTGATGTTGAGGATGTTTGAGTTCTGACTGCCAAAGCAAATCATCTTCACCCAGCTCAAGGGAGACACTCAAATGAATGGGGTCAAAGATTCCCGGAAGGCTTCCCTCAAGAAATGCAAATGGACGTCAATGTGTGGGAGACCCCCCTTCAGAAGAAACTGACTTGGAGGAAGCTCCTGTGTGAGGGAACACAATTCTTTCAGAACACCTAGTGACAAGAGGAAATATGGAAAAGGAATTGGAGAAAGGAATGTCAATGATCTCAAAACCAAGGTTCAATTCTGGAACCACCTGCCCATATGTATTGTGAGTGATGGGGTTCCAGGATTGGGCTCATCATCCACAGGACCCACAGAACCAGGAGGAGTGACACGGAATTTCCAAGGTGGACAATCAGACTCATCAATGTGTGATTCTCAATAGTAACTCTTCCAATTGTTGGGGATTGCAAAACTAGGGGCATTTTTTTAAGGTGAGAGGAGAAATATTTACAAAAAGAAATGAGGGGCAATGTTTTCCACAGAGAGTGGTTCGTGAGTGGTATGAACTGATAGAGGAAGTGGTAGATGTGTGTACAGTTACAACACTCGATAGACATTTGGGTAAAGTTAAATGAATTGGAAAGGTTGGGAGGGATATGGGCCAGGCACAGGCAGGTGGGACTCGTTTAGTCTGGGCAGATGGTTGGTGTGGAATGTTGGATTGAAGGGTCTGTTTCTGTTCTGTATTACTATGACTCTATGGCCTAATGGCTATGAGACTTGAAGATCAGCCTATTTTTAAAATCTGTCTTTTTATGTTCCACCTGTAACAGAGATAGGGTATAAACCTGAAAATACTTTTAACACAATGCTTTTAGAATGACTTTCAGGCGTGAAAAGAAATGTATTTCTTCTTACCTCTGGCCGTAGACAAAACAGAGGACAGACAAAACCTCAGTGAGTGTCCACCCCAAATGAGTGACCTTTTTATAAATTCACTCGACAGGATGTGAGCATCATTTCTGGGCCAGCATTCATTACCCATTTCAGGGGGCAGTTGAGAGTGAAGCACTTTGCTGTGGACATGCAGTCACATGTTGGCCAGACCATGTAAGGACAGCATTTTCCTTCACTGAAGGACACAACTGAACCAGGTAGGCTTTTCCTGACAATCAACAATGAATTTGTGGTCACCATTAGACTCTTAATTGATTTTCAATGAATTCAAATTCTACCATCTGCCATGGGCAGCATTTAAACCAGGTTTGAGAGTTTTGAGAAGGTCTGTAGCTCAAGTTGAGGTTCACGATGTAAGATTGCTCGGTGAACTGGTAGGTTTATCCTCAGATGTTTCGTCACCATGCTCGGTAACATCATCAGTGAAGCTGGTATGGCCCGCTTTCTATTTGTGTGTTTAGGTTTCCTTGCATTTGGTGAGGTCATTTCTGGTTCTTTTTCTTAGAGGTTGGTAAATGGGGTCCAAATTGATGTGTTTATTGATGGAGTTCCGGTTGGAATGCCATGTTTTAAGGAATTCTTGTGTGTGTCTCTCTTTGGCTTGTCCCAGGATGGATGTGTTGTCCCAGTCAAAGTGGTGTCCTTCTTTGACTGTATGTGAGGATACTAGTGAGAGAGGGTCATGTCTTCATACAGTCAAAGAAGGACACCACTTTGACTGGGACAACACATCCATCCTGGGACAAACTAAACAGAGACACACACAAGAATTCCTTAAGACATGGCATTCCAACTGGAAATCCATCAATAACACATTGATTTAGATCCCATTTATCACCCTCTGAGAAAAAGAACCAGAAATGATATCACCCACACAAGGACACCTAAACACATAAATAGAAAGCAGGCCATACCACCAGCGCTTCACCGGAGGCTCACTGATGATGTTCCCGAGCACGGTGACGAAATGCTTGACCACAAGCCTTCTAGCTCAGCGAGCAAACTTACACCCAAACCCATGTTCCCAGAGCATTAGCTGGGTCTCTGGATTAACAGTGATAATACCACTAAGCCATCACCTCCTCTCTCCCGACTGACCTCATTCATGTCACTGTCTTCTGTAACAAACAAACAACTTGCAATCAGAGCTTTACACAAGAGAGAGTTTTGGTCACGTGGTATATGACTGTCAACATACACAGCAGACAGTCTATGTTAATAAAGGAGTTTCGGTCTCTCATTGTCAAAACTATCAAGATGTCATTGAAACAGATAACAGTCTTCACAGCCATTTTGCATAACGGGGTTTGGGACAGTTTTGAGATCTGGCAGTTTCTGTGGATGAGGTGGCGGTCGCTCATTGTCGTTAGGGGTTTTCCTTCAGATAACGTAAATAAAATTCTGCAGGAGATTCTATTTTAAAACACAATGTTAGCAAGGGAGTTTCAGGATTTAGACCCAGCAACAGCCAAGGAACAGCAGTATATTTCCAAGTTGGGATGGTGAGGGGAACTTGCAGGGGAGTGGTTTTCCCATGTATCTGCTGCCCTCATCCTAGCAGTCCTATTACATTACAATTTTGTGACTTGTCTCAGTGAAAGATCCAATGTCATTACTTTAAAGAGCATGGTGTTTCTTCCTGGTGTTCTGACCAATATTTATTCCTCAACTGACATCACAAAAGTCAGATTATCTGGTTACTATTCCTCCCTTTGCGAATGCACCACGATCAGTTGCATTTCCTCCTTTCTGATCATCATTGAGAAAGTGGTTCACCGGCTGCGATGTGTTTTGGGAGGATCCTGTGGCCCTACAGAACTCTTTGATTTTAGTTTCTGGGCCCCACCCATTTAATCTTCTCCCACAGACACAGCAGCTGTTTGGCCTTCATTACAGAAGAACATCTGAACAACAAAATGAGTTCAGTTTGTTGAGCAGAGTTAGAGCAGTAATAATGAGTGTGAGGCCATCTGAAAGGATCATGACGAAGGACAGTGGACAGGATCCTGGAACACCCTGCCTAACTGCATTGTGGGTAGGCCTACAGCACATAACCTGCAGCAAGCAGCCAACTCACCAACAACTTCTCTAGGGCAAGTTGGGATGGGCGATAAGTCATATTCTGACAGCCATTACACTGTGTGGGGCAAACAGAGAGTAAGTGGGAGGTACTGTAGGAGAGGTAATGCCTGGTTCCACATAAATGATTACTTTCCCTTTTATTCTAGGGTTCTGGGGTATCACTCCACATACTCTGTACACCCTTTGCCTCCCATCTGAAACCAGCCGGCACCCTTACCCTGACCCTGACCCCCTCAATGTTATTGGCAATGAGCAGTGAAAAGCCTCTCATTCCAGACTCACCAATCAGGGAAACCAGATGATTCTGGCTTGCCTTAACAAAATCTCTCATAGATCCTGTCACTGATCCAGCAAAGACTGACAGCACAGTAATTGACCAGTTGGATATACTTGAGCAATTTTCCACATTGTCGGGTAGATGCCAGTGTTGTAACTGTACTGAAACAGCTTGGCCAGGGGACGCAACAAGTTCTGGAGCACAAGCCTTCAGTACCATTGCCGGAATGTTACCAGGGCCCATAGCCTTTGTCATATCCAGTGCCTCCAACTGTTTCTTGATATCACATGGAGTGAATCGAATTGGCTGAAGACTGGTATCTGTAATGCTGAGGACCACAGGAGGAAGCCAACATGGATCACCCACTGAGCACATTTGCTTGAAGATTGTTTAAGAATTTGCTGTCATTACTTGCTCAAAGAACTTTGGAACAAGGGAAGGTTTTGCAATAATCATCAGTTCTGAGGTGAGTGTTAGGCGTCTCCTTCAAACGGTTTTGTTTTGCTTTCTGCTTTTCAGGTGGACCCATGATCACGAGAGGATGTGGTGCTTCAGGGACTGTTACAAAGGAGGGGAGGGGGTGAGGTAGTGGTGAGGGAAGTGTGATACTGGCTGCTTTATTTGGCTTAAAATGTGAGTGAAGAGGCAAAAACAAGGCCCTTATCAACACCAAAAACAGAGATTTACTGAAATATAAACCACAAATAACACCAACCTCATAACCCACAGGTGATGTCAATTAGTGATTTATTTCCCTGGAAACCTGCTGCTCAGATATTTGAACCCACACACTGGGCTTCCAATTTTCTGCTAATTAATGATTTTTTAAAAAAGTTGAGTCATTGTTATGTGCAGAGAAGTGAGTGATGGATTCACGTTTCTCAGAGTCAGCTAAAGAGACGACTCAGCTCCCAGCCCAGCTCGGTTTACCAACTACTGAGGGACTACTCCATTCCAGAACATGGACAACTTCAGATCAGAATATCACTCCATCTAATCTCCACCATGGAGGCTTAGGAAGTCATCTAGTTTTGGGCACAGAATGAGGGGAAGAAGGCTTACTCCTGTTTAATCATGTCTAGGTGCATAACAAAGAACTGCAACTATTCAGGAGTTCAGAACAAATACAGAGTCATGGAGAGAGGGGAGCAGAGGGGAGGGGGATATTCAGCAGGAGGTCCATAAGAGGTGGCTGACCCTCCTAGTTGGGATATCACCTGGCCCCAAGTTTCTGCAGGAAATCCCCTTTGAGCACAGGTCCATCAGGAAGCGGTCAGCATGTAATGACCTCGAGACACTGGGGGGAAAGGAGGAGGTGGGTCCTGTCGCACGGTTCCCTGAGCAGACTGTCAAAGTCAATTAGCAGAATGCCTCATCACCAGAACAATCCAACAAGCGCCAAGACGGAACTTGGCTGGTCCTGAGAAGGGCACTACCCGTCAGATTCTTTCTATATGCCCAGAGTCTCAGCCTCCACATCCTGCCCTGGAGGGGACTGTAATGGGGAAGAGACAATTATCCACTTCCTTGTGGAATGTGCTTTTGTAATGAAGCTCCAAAATATGGAGTGGGTTTTGTCAAAGTTCATTCTGAGCAGTTCCATGACATAGGACTCTGTGCTCCAAAGGCTGTTCCCTGGGAAACACAGAGACAACCAGTGACCGTGCCTGGAGAGCCATCGACTCAGTGAAAGATGTCCCTCGGTTTGCCTGAAATGTGTTGGTCTTCTTGTGCAGACAGTTGTCCTCACCCGAGTGTTACAGACTGGCACCTTCCAAAGGTCCAGGATTACCCGCTGAGGAACTCTCTAAAGCTTGAGGCATCTGCTTCAGAGGGGCAGTGGGGAAAGGTCACTGTCTGAGGCTCTCTTGCAGAGAGAGTGAAGCCACATAAAAGGCAGTGTATTTGACATGGAATTGATGGTGTAAATGCAACAAAATATAAGGAGGCTTCTCATGTCACCGACTGAATGGAAAGAGACTGACCAGGTTTACATTTTATGGAAATGTTATGAATAAAGTATATTTTTGGGAAAAGAAATCATGAGGTGGCAATGCAGGCTGAGAGGGTGGTGTATTGATGGAATTAAGGAATGATCTAAAGTTTTTAAACTGAAAGATTCTGAAGATTTCAATGGTCTGTAACACGAACTCAGAACGTATGAGAAGATGGTTGGAGTTATAAAATAACAATTCAGATTTACTGATTCTCTTCAATTAATATAGAGAAATATTCAAAACACAGAACTGTTGCAAGTCAGCATGCACAGAGGTGACTCGTTTAGACTTGATGAGCTGAATGGCATATCTGCAACATTCGCATTTCCCCATTTTCCCCACACAACAGGACCTCTGCGATTCTCACAGAATGTCCCACATTTCTAATTACTACCTGTCAAACATCACAAAGAACAGTGAAAATCGTTGACTCCAAATCGTAGCCAAATCCCCTAGATATCAAAGGTCTCCTTTTAATTACTGACTCAGTCCATTAATCCAGATCCTATTCCACAGGATGGAATGAAACCTGCCCCATCTCCCTCCCTTATGAAGGTCTGCATTGCTAGTAAATATTTACTTAGCTCCATGGGTAATTACAGTGGATGGTTAGCAGTTTGATGGTGAGGCAGTCACTCCTTTGTGTGTGATAACAATTCAGGTGATAAAATAAAACCAAATAAAACCTGGTCTGCGCTCCACAAAGGTTCATCGATCCAGTCAGCATCAGAGCTTGATTTGCCAAGACCCTGCCTCACTGTCCAAGACCCCATCCCCCTGTCTGAGACCCCATCCCCCTGCCTGAGACCCCACCCCTCTATCTGAAACCCCATGCCTCTGTCTGAGACACCATCCCAATGTCTGAGACCCCATCCCCCTGTCTGAGACCCCATCCCACTGTCTGAGACACCACCCCAAGACCCCATTCCCCCATCTGAGACCCCATCCCCTGCCCAAGACCCACCCCAAGATCCCACCCACCTGTCCAAGACCCCATCTCACTGTCTGATACCCCATCCTACAGAGTTGTCCACATGATTCAGGATTGGCTTCCCATGCCACTGTTTCTGATGGTTGGAATGTGGTCGAATTCTGCATGTGTGTGTGTCTGAAACTTGATACTGCTCACAGACAGGCCCCCTCTGATGTTAGTGGCCAGGCATTGGGCGATGTGGAATGGACCCTCAGTAACCATCCTCTAGGCCGGTGTGTCTAGAGCATTTTGAGATTTTAATTTCAACTTGACACCATAAGATCCCTCTGTGAAATGAGCTACTCTTTCCGGGTGGCTCAGAGGAACTAACCAAAACACTGCCCACTGCCCATCCCAGACCACTGCCCATCCCAGACCACTGCCCATCCCAGACCACTGCCCATCCTATACAACTGCCCATCCCAGACCACTGCCCATCCCAGACCACTGCCCATCCTATACAACTGCCCATCCCAGACCACTGCCCATCCTATACAACTGCCCATCCCAGACCACTGCCCATCCCAGACCACTGCCCATCCCAGACCACTGCCCATCCTATACAACTGCCCATCCCAGACCACTGCCCATCCCAGACCACTGCCCATCCTATACAACTGCCCATCCCAGACCACTGCCCATCCCAGACCACTGCCCATCCCAGACCACTGCCCATCCTATACAACTGCCCATCCCAGACCACTGCCCATCCCAGACCACTGTCAGTCTCATAGTGACCAATAGTTTTACCAAGGGCTGAGTTTGGATGAAGCAGGGAAGATTCAAATATGAAACCCAGCGATCTCACTGCAGGCGCAGTGAGGTTTTAGGCTGTCCTCAGGCAGACACATGTGTCTCCTACAGTGTGACCATGGCACAGCACCTTCACACACAAACTATTTCGACTTCAGATTGAAGTAAATATAACATGGGATAAAATTAGCAATTCTCATTTTAGTGTATTTTAATTGTTGATTGGGAAGTGAAACTTTGTTTGTCACACTTGGTGATTTTACAATCCCGTACATGAACACTGAGGCACAAATGCGAATACCATCCTGTCCTTCCGCACCTGTCTACAGAACATGCCCCGATACATCAGGCTCTTGTGTCATTGCCAATCTCCCTCTCTCTTCACTGTGTCTGCCAGTCTTAGCATAATCTCATCAAAATGTAACAAGAACAACTTGCGTTTAGACAGCAGCTTATTGCAGTAAAATGTTCTTAAGCAGTTTAAACTGAGAGTTCTCAAAGAAACATTAACACCAAGCTGCACAAGGAGCTTTGCATCAGAAAGCTACACGACATCAGTTAGCGAGAACATGTTGAATTGATTAATGCAATAAAAATAACTACCTGTAACTAAGTAATTAACTCAATGTGATCTTCAATAAATCAAGTACATCACCAAAATTAAATCAACTAACAATTAAACAATTGGTTAGGTTGTTGAATTGAGCAAATATACAGTAAACAAACTAATGTTTTGATAATTATTAGACACTCTAATAAAGAGCAGAACTTACCAACTGAATGTGAAAAATCAATCAAGTGCACAATGTATGGAGCTGACAGAATCCACGTCATCAGCCGGACCAAGAGTAGGTCATTCTGCCTCTCCAGCCTGGGTTCCTGCAAAACACAGAAATGCTGAGACTTTAAATTAACCTGTTCATGGAGCAGATGCGACATGATCATGGGCGTCCTGGTTCAGAGGTGGGGACATTATCACTGTGCATCAGGAACCTGATGAGGGAGGATATATTTGTGTTATAGTGGGTGAGATGAAGGTTATCTTGCTCCATGGATGCACTGTCAGAGTTGATGTTAAGGATGTTTCAATACTTTGGATGTGTTTTTCTGGAGTTTAGAAGAATGAGAGGAACCGTATAAAACGTGTGTGATGCTGACAGGCAGCTCACCTCAAGCTCAGTGTCATAGTTTGAGGATGACAGGCTAGCCATCTGGGACCAAGGTGAGAAGAAATTGTGACATAGAGACTTGGAAATTTTTAGGATTTGGTCACGTCATAGACTGAGCATTTTCAGTTGTTTTGCCGTTTCAATACTGAGATCGACAGTTCAAAGTCTCGAGCAATCAAGTGATGTGGGTGGGAGATGGGAGGGCAGTTGTGGGGTTGGATTGTGTAGCAGGCTTGAGGACCAATAAAATGTATAGTTTTCTCCTCTACGTGTTTGCCACTGTAGACTGATTGTCTGATTGGACTGTCCATTCTCCATCAGCTCCCATCTCAAAGCTGGAGGTTTCCCATACTGGTGAAACTCAGCAGGACGAGCAGCATCTGTGCAGAGAGAAATACAGCTGAATTCAAGATAATCTCGCAACAGGACTTAAGGTCTAAACTTTGATCTGAAAAATTAACTCATTAATTATGTTACTCTTCACAGATTCTGCCAGATCTCACAGAGTTATACAGCAAGAGACAGACCCTTTGGTCCAACTTGTCTGAGCGACCAGTCATCCCAGTCTGACCTAGTTCCATTTGCCAGCATTTGGCCCATATCCCTTTAAAACCTTCTTATACTGTACACGTACCCATCCAGATAGCTTTTAAATGTTGTAATTACATCCACATTCACGATTTCTTCCGGCAGCTCATTCTATACATTCACCACCCTCTGCATGAAAAAGTCATGCCTCAGGTCCTTTTCAAATCTTTTCCTTTTCAATTTAAACCTATGCCCCCTAATTCTGGTCTCCCCCACCCAAATAGACTTTGTCTATTTATCCTATCCATGTCCCTCATGATTTTATAGACCTCTACAAGGTCACCCCTCAGCCTCCGACGCTCCAGGGAAAACAGCCCCAGCCTGTTCAGCCTCTCCCTGTAGCTCAAATCCTCCAACCCTGGCAACATCCTTGTAAATCTTTTCTGAATCCTTTCAAATTTCACAACATCTTTCCGATAAGGAGACCAGAATTGTGTGTATTATTCTAAAAGTGGCCTAACCACTGTTCTGTACAGCCGCAACATGATGTGATTAAGTAATTAAGCAATTGATCAGTCATAATCAGATAACTCTGAAGAAGTTACTCCTGTGGCCAAATCTAAAGTATTTTCTGTTTAATTTTGAATCTACAGCCCTCCCCCGAACCACCCGAGCAGTGGAAATTTTGACATAAACCCACCCCATCTTCTTGTAATATTTCTCTGGGATCTGTATTTTAATCAAAAAAGAATTACATTTTTCAAATCATTCCTTTTGTTTATTTTGCCTGAAACTGAGCAACATTCCCAGCAATCTGCATCGGATTCTCTCAAAATTACCCAGATGCTCCAGTGTGTGTATAACCTCAGTAACTAACTGAGTTCCTCATCAGCTCTGATATTGGCTCCTCATTGTCTCCTTAAAATGCAGCTGTTTTTGATAAACACGAGAGTTCAATTTATGTTTTGCAAGTGGAGCACTAACGTGAGGAGCTGTCTTTCGCGTTGAGTGAATCTGTTCCTCAAGATTCCTCTACACCCCCAGTAATCACTGTCTCTTATTCATCACTCCATTACAGATAATCACACATCACATTTTATATAGAACTGTTTGTACCATTCCACCATTTTATTAATAATCCCTGCAGATTATTTGGATTTCAAGCAATTAACTATATCTTAAATCTGCAAAGTTCGATGCCTCTGCCTTTAATTGTGTCCAGATTGAAGTAATTCCGCAGAATACTGCACATCCAGCTCCCTCAGTCCCCCTATATTTACACAATGCAGAATACTGCACATTGATCCTGCTCTCTCAGAGCCAGCTCTCTGGGTGAACAGAACGTCTGATGTTCCTGTTTATTTTCTTTGGCTCAGGTTGTGGGGAATCTCCTGTTAATTTTTTTTTGTGCGCAGGTGTGAGACACAGTGAAAGACACAAAGTGCACGAATCTTTATTCAATTTCCACCACCAGGAGATAGGAAAACACCCGGGTGGCCAGTGACAAGCACTGCCCTTCACATCAGAGGGCAGTGCTGTGTGATCAAAACAGTGAAGGGGAAGGTAGGGACTAAATCAAAATAGAGTTGGAGGGAGAAATGATGCACTCCACTCCCTGCGGCGCCCACCTCTCCCTGAACAACTCCAGGGTGTTGGTGGACACCGCGTGCTCCTTCTCCAAGGACACCCGGGCTCTAACGTAACCGCGGAAGAGGGGCAGGCAGTCGGCCCTAACGACCCCCTCCACGGCCCGCTGCCTCGACTTGTTGATGGCCAGTTTGGCCAGGCCCAGGAGCAGACCCACGAGGAGGTCTTCAGACCTGCCCTCCCTCCTCCGTACCGGGTGCCCAAAGATCAGGAGCGTGGGACTGAAGTGCAGCCAAAAACAGAGGAGAAGGTTTTTCAGAAAATCAAAAAGGGAGTGTTCCTGTTTATACCTGTCAGCCAGGGCTCCCTAATTGGGCTATTAATCTGGACCAATCAGGAACTCAGATTCTATGAGATCCACCTGGCTGATGCCGTTACAATCACTACATCCCTTTCCCTCTGAGCCTGAGGACATTGGCTGATTTTTTTTGTAGCTCCTCCTGAGGCGTTTCAGCACCGGGTCAGGTTTCTCCACCTCTGCTTCTGATCCAGCCAGCGTGGACCACACAGTAGCTCACTTGTCGTCCCGGAGAATCTCGGAAGAATTTCATTCTCTTCAGGCAGCAAAGACACCAAGGCATTGGCATCCACCGTGCCCATCGCAGATTCCGAGGTCTCTTCAACTCCTGACAGAGAGGGGAGAACCCATGGGTTCAGGGTCAGTTGGAAAGGCTGTCGAGGAGCTGGGCAGGTTTTGTTCCCACACCGTTTATGAGTTTGCAGTTTTTGTATGGACCACGTGTTTGTTCAGGACGGTCACACCTCCCTGATATCGATACGTCACTGGACCCGACCTCGTGTTGACCATGCGTCTTACCCATGCAGGGCCATTCCTGAGGTTTCTACACCAACTTTGTCCCCTGATGTAAACTGTCTCTCTTGTTTCCTGGAGTCTTGTGTCCAGCATTGACGTTCCTGATGCCCTTTCACCCTAACCCCAGCTCTGGGAAGATCAGATTTAACCTGGTGAAGAGTCTTCTCCCCAGGGACAGCTCCAGTAGAGTTGCTGATGTAGTTACATGGCAGCTGGTCCTGTAATCAAACAGGAACTGGGACAGTTTGGTATCTAGTGAAGCTGTAGACGGTTTCTTTAAGCCTGCCTTCAAAGTTTGGAGTGTTCTTTCTGCCAGACCATTGGATGACGGATGGTGTGGAACTGTCTGTATATGCAAATGCCATTTGACTTTAGGAAATACTCAAATTCCCTGCTGGCAAATGATGGCCGTTATTTGTGACCAACACGACCGGGAGCCCGAGGATTGCAAAAGATGCACACAGCTTTTCTATCGTCATCCCTGTGTTTGACAATTGAACTCTGAGCATCTCCAGCCACTTTGAGTTGGTGTCCACAATGACTAAGAACAGTGAGGCCATGAAAGGACCAACACAGTCAACGTGTAACTGAGTCCAGGGTTTACCTGACCGTTCCCACGAATGTGCAGGAGCTGCTGGTGGTAATGTTTATCCTTGGTGGCACACTGGGCACTGACCCACCCACATGATTATATCTGTGTCCAATCCTGGTCACCAGACACAGTCTCTCACCAACATCTTCATTTTGGAGACCTCCTGGATGACCCTGGTGGATTTCAGCCAGTACTCGACAGTGACCTCTGCTCAGGACAATCGCTCTCGCTCTCCATAATAATATGCTGTCCCCTCCTGTGATTGGGTCTCTCCGGGTCCAGAAAGGTTTCAGTTCAGGCTGTAATGGCCTTTTGATTTCCTCCATCTCTACTAGCTGTTTCAGTTCTTTCCAGATTGGATCTTTTGACATCTAAAGTCTGATAATGTGACTGGAAAATTTAAACAATTGTGGAGTGTTCCATTGGTGGTGGTGTATCTGAGGTGGCTCAGTGCAGCCACATTTACTCCTTTGGCCTCTCCAATGGTGTTTCAACTTGTAATTATATGCACATAGTATTAGAGCCATCACTGAATTCAGCCTGAAGGTACGTGCAGCACTGCCTTGTCCTCTTTAAGTAAACCCAGCAGGAGTTTGTTATCATAGAATCCCTACAGTGTGGAAGCAGACCCTTCAGCAATTTATCATGGCCAATTCACCTGACCTGCACATCTTTGGAATGTGGGAGGAAACCAGAGCACAGGGAGGAAACACACACAGACACGGGAAGAACATGCAAACTCGAGACAGACAGTCACCTGAGAGTGGAATCAAATCGGGGTCCCTGGCACTGTAAGGCAGCAGTGCTAACCACTGAGCCACCGTGCCATCTGTTATTAAACATTTACATCCATAAAGATATTGATGGAACATCCTGACCCCCAGGGAAAAGATTTTGTCTATTTACCCTATCCAGGCCCTTCATGATTTTATAAACCTCTATAAGGTCACCCCTCAGCCTCCGATGCTCCAGGGAAAATAACTCCCTGTGGCTCAAACCCTCCAACCCTGGCAACATTCTTGTAAATCTTTTCTGAACCCTTTCAAGTTCCACAACATCCTTCCTACGGGAGGGAGACCAGAATTGCATGCATTATTCCCATATTCTGAGACATCATCAGTTTTACTCGGCAATTCGGGAACCTGGGGAATCCATGTTGGGATTTTTAGAACATAGAACATTACAGCCTTTCAGCCCTCGATGTTGCGCCAACCTGTGAAATTAATCTGGTGCCCATCTAACCAACACCGTTCCATTATTATCCATATGTATGTCCAATGCCCATTTAAATGCACTTAACGTCGGTGAGTCTACTACTACTACAAGCAGGCCATTCCACACCCTACTAATCTCTGAGTAAAGAACCTACCTCTGACATCTGTCCTATATCTATCACCCCTCAATTTAAAGCTATGCCCCCTCGTGATAGCCTTCACCATCTGAGGAAAAAGGCTCTCACTGTCCACCCTATCTAACCCTCTAATTATCTTATATGTCTCAATTAAATCACCTAATTAGGTTAAGATGATTGCCTGAAGCCTATGACTTTGGTTTAACCCTTAATGAGATGTTTAGAAACCATTTGGTGTGTAGGTGAATCGAGGTCTATCTCTCATAACCAAGTTCTCCCCATCGAGCCTGGACTCAAGCCTTTTACTACAATCAGTGGTAACTGAACCAGCTGCTTCTCATAAGAGACAGGAACTGAAATCGTACCCTTAATCTGTAAAAGTTCCCATTATAGGTTCTTTGTCTAGCCAAGGTCTTGCACAACCTTAAGGGTTGGAGTGCAGAGTGAATTTTGTTAAAGACCAGTTCTGTGATCACTGAAGCGACTGCACTGGTATTGACCTTCACTAGAACTAGGTGACCATTTAACCAGACATTTGTTTTGAGTGGTTCGGATTTGGATGTTGCTAAGCAATTTAACTGTTCCAAATCAGATGTCAGTGAACTTTGCAGGGTGTGCACTTTCCTGGATATCAGCTTGAGTTCTATTAATCCATTCAGTGGGACTCTTTTGCCTCAAGTCCACATGCCAGCAGCAACGACAATGGCTTGTGAGCCTGGATCCTGGAGAAAATTTTAACCATTTGGCCAAGGCTTGGCTGTGTTTTGGGGTTTTGCTGTGGGCTGACCTAGAGTCCCCCTGTTCAGGATGTGTGCTGAGTGAGGCCATGTAATTGGTGTTCACTCAAGTGGTGTTCCCCAAACTCAGTCAGATGATGAAGGTGTTCACTTCCATCAGAAAACTCTGCAACTCAAATGCTCCACTTTCCACATTTTCCAATTAAGCCAGTTGTAGTGCCTGTTTGAAGTTCAATTGAACTTCAGCTAATAGGTACTTTTGCATCACTACCTCATTAATTCCACATGCCAAATAATCTCTCAATCTCATTAAAGATTATACTAAAGTCACATGCCTCTGCCAGTTGTCCTAACCTAGTCAAAAATCCCAACAGGAGGCCCCTTGTTCTGAAATTGCCAAATAAAACAACAGCATCTCAGAATTAGAGGAGGCTTGGGATCATAATATTCCTGAGCTAAGTATGTCAACTCTTGAAAGTTTTCAGGATCTGGTGTCTCAGGGAAAGTTAGGCTCCTATTAACTGAAAAAGCTGCAGGTCCATGAGCTTCAGGACAATTACTCATTGCTTTTCATCTGTCTCTTTGTTATTTTTTCCTGGGTAAATAACATTCTTTCCACATATTGGGCCCAGTTTTTGACAGTAGGATCAAATGAGTCAAGCTTCCCAAATAATGGCTTGATGCCAGAAATGCTTCCCCCAATTTAAAGATAACTGTTGTAAGCAAATTCCTTCAGGAACCTCATCTTCTCTTATCCCCACTGAAATAAGTCCTGAGAGTGTTCTGTCACCAAGTCACCTCTTACATGGAGAGTCCTTGACACAGAGCCAGCTCCCTCAGAACCAGCTCTCACCAAAGTTCAATGTATCTTCAATATGTCTTCTGTACTTTTGTAATCTATGCCTCAATTGATAAAGGCCAGAGTCTATCTACCTTTTTTACCACCCTAGTAACATGCCCTTCTTCCTCCAGATATCTATACACAAACACTCCAAGGTCCCTTTGTTCCACAGAACTTCTGAGTGCCATGCCATTAATTAAATACTTCCTTATCAAGTTATTCCTTTCCAAAGTGCATCACCTCACAGTTTTCAGGCCAAATTCTATCTGCCACTTATCTATCCATTTGACCATTCCATTTATGTCTTCCTGTAGCCCAAGATATATGACCTCACTGTTAATCACTTGACCAATCTTTGTGTCATCCACAAATGTACTAATCCAACACCCCACACAGTCATTTATATAAATGACAAGTAATTGGGAACCCAACACAGAGTCGGTGTACACCACTGGACACTGGCTTTCAGTCTCTGAAGCAGCCACCTGTCATCACTCGCTTCTCCTACAACTGATCCAATTTTGAATCCATTTTATCTAATTACTGGATCTCCCATGTGCAGTTGCACTCTTGATCAGTCTCCTGTGTGAGGCCTTGTTTAAAGTTTTGCTGAAATCCATAAAAAGTGCATTAAATGCACTACTCTCATCTACATACCTGGTCATCTCCTCAAAAAATTCAATCAAATTTGTTAGGCATTACATCTCTCAGACAAAGCCATGCTGACTATCCCTGATTAAACCTTCCCTTTCCAAGTGGAGAAAGATGGTCTCCTTCAGAATTTTCTCCACTAGTTTCCCTCCCAGTGATGTGTGATTCACTGCTCTGTAGTTCTCTGGTTTATCTCTACAACCCTTTTTAAATATCAGAAACAGTTGTCTGCCACCCCCCCGGTGACCAGAGAGGAATTAAAAACTCGGGTCACTGCCCCTCCATTGCCTCCCACAGCAGCCTGTGACATAATTCATCTGGACCTGGAAATTTGTCCCCTTCTAAGTCTCCAGTCTCTCCTTGGTCCAGGCTCTATACCTTAAGCCTCAGTCTCTTGACTGAAGATGGATCTTATGTATCGGTTCTACACAGTGTCCTCTGGCTGCATCCACAGATTATCCCCTTGGACCCTAACGCACCCTACTCTTTCTCTGGTTATTCTCTTCCTGTGAATACCTTGAGAATACCAAAGAATACCTTCAGTTTTTTCCCTACTTTACCCGTAGAGCTTTCTCATACCTCTCTTTGTTGTCCTAATTGCTTTTTTTAAGCTCAACCCTGCACTTTATGTACTCTCCGCTGAATAATGCCCCTTGTACCTGCTAATAGCCTTTTTTCCTTTTCATCGTATCCTGGATATCTCTGGTTATCCATGGTTCTCTGGGCTTGTTACTCCTTCCTATCACCCTGGAGAGACTAAGTTGGGCTGGTACCTTCCATATTTCCTTTGTGAACACTCTCCCTCCCCTGCCCCCCCCCAACCCCCCCCCCACAGCTGTTCTGTAGATTTCCCACAAGCAGCTGTTTCCAGTCTCTCTTGGCCAGATCCTGCCTTATTTCACTAAAATCCACTCTCCTCCAATCCAAACTCACACCCACACTGTTTCACACACAGACACACACACACAGACACACACACACACACTGACACACACACACACATTGACATACACACACACAGACATACACCCGCACAGACACACTCAGACATGCACACGTTCTCACAAATACAATCACACACACACACCTCTCACTCAATTCAAATGCACACATACACACACACACAAACACACAGATACCTGCACTCAAGCAAACTCACACACACACTCGCTCAAGCACACCCTCAGTCACACAGATACACGCATATAGGCACAGCCTTACAGAAGTATCCACACCCAGACACAGTCTCTCACACCCAGGCACAGTCTCTCACACACACAGGCACAGTCTCTCACACCCAGGCACAGTCTCTCTCACACATAGGCACAGTCTCTCACACACACAGGCACAGTCTCTCACACACAGGCACTGTCTCACACACACAGGCACAGTCTCACACACAGGCACAGCCTCTCACACACACAGACATAGTCTCATACACAGGCACAAGCTCACACACACAGGCACAGTCTCACTCACACAGGCACAGTCTCTCACACACAGGCACAAGCTCACACAGGCACAGTCTCTCACACACACAGGCACAGTCTCTCACACACAGGCACAAGCTCACACACACAGGCACAGTCTCACACACAGGCATAGTCTCACACACACAGGCACAGTCTCACACACACAGACACAGTCTCATACATAGGCACAAGCTCACACACACAGACACAGTCTCTCACACACAGACACAGTCTCACACACACAGACACAGTCTCACACACAGGCACAGTCTCACTCACACAGGCATAGTCTCACACACACAGGCACAGTCTCACTCACACAGACACAGTCTCTCACACACAGACACAGTCTCACACACACAGACACAGTCTCACACACAGGCACAGTCTCACTCACACAGGCATAGTCTCACACACACAGACACAGTCTCATACATAGGCACAAGCTCACACACCCAGGCACAGTCTCACACACACAGACACAGTCTCTCACACACAAACACAGTCTCACACACAGGCACAGTCTCACACACACAGGCACAGTCTCACACACAGGCACAGTCTCACTCACACAGGCATAGTCTCATACACAGGCACAAGCTCACACACACAGACACAGTCTCATACACTCAGGCACAGGCTCTCACACACAGGCACAGTCTCTCACACACAGGCACAGTCTCACACACACAGGCACAGTCTCACACACAGGCATAGCCTCACACACACAGGCAAGTCTCACACACACAGACATAGTCTCACTCACACAGGCATAGTCTCTCACACACAGGCACAAACACACACACAGGCACAGTCTCACACACCCAGGCACAGTCTCACATGCACAGACACAGTCTCTCACACACAGACACAGTCTCACACACAGGCACAGTCTCACACACACAGGCACAGTCTCTCACACACAGGCACAAGCTCACACACACAGACACAGTCTCACACACACAGGCACAGTCTCACACACACAGGCACAAGCTCACACACACAGGCACAGTCTCACACACACAGGCATAGTCTCTCACACACAGACACAAGCTCACACACATAGGCACAGTCTTACTCACACAGACACAGTCTCTCACACACAGACACAGTCTCACACACAGGCACAGTCTCACACACACAGGCACAGTCTCTCACACACAGGCACAAGCTCACACACACAGACACAGTCTCACACACACAGGCACAGTCTCACACACACAGACACAGTCTCATACACTCAGGCACAGTCTCTCACACACAGGCACAGTCTCTCACACACAGGCACAGTCTCACACACACAGGCACAAGCTCACACACACAGGCACAGTCTCACACACACAGGCATAGTCTCTCACACACAGACACAAGCTCACACACATAGGCACAGTCTTACTCACACAGACACAGTCTCTCACACACAGACACAAGCTCACACACACAGGCACAGTCTCACATGCACAGGCACAGTCTCTCACACAGGCACAGTCTCACACACACAGACACAAGCTCACACACACAGGCACAGTCTCACACACACAGGCACAGTCTCTCACACAGGCACAGTCTCACACACAGGCACAGTCTCTCACACACAGACACAAGCTCACACACACAGGCACAGTCTCACACACACAGGCACAGTCCCTCACACACACAGGCACAGTCTCACACACAGGCACAGTCTCACACACAAAGGCACAAGCTCACTAATTTGGAAAACTTCATTTTGTCATCTTAAAATTGTTCACTTTGTCAGTAACATGTTACTGTTCAGCAGGGACAGAGGCATATGAAACAAATATACAAATTACTTTCAGTTGGAACAAGCCCCATCCACAAATGTAGGAATTGTGTATCATGTTCTCTTATATTAAGCATTGTGAGAGAGATAGCATAAATATTTTGGATAAAGCTCAGTTCTAAACCAACTTATTCCTCTCCAAATTTGGAACATTATTCACAGAGTCAGACAGATGTACAGCACAGAAACAGACTTCGGTCCAACCCGTCCATGCCGACCAGATATCCCAACCCAATCTAGTCCCACCTGCCAGCACCCAGCCCATATCCCTCCAAACCCTTCCTATTCATATACCCATCCAAATGCCTCTTAAATGTTGCAATTATACCAGCCTCCACCACATCCTCTGGCAGCTCATTCCATACACGTACCACCCTCTGCGTGAAAAAGTTGCCCCATTGGTCTCTTTTATATCTTTCCCCTCTCACCCTAAACCTACGACCTCTAGTTCTGGACTCTCCCACCCCAGGGAAAAGACTTTGTCTATTTACCCTAATCATGCCCCTCCTGATTGTGTGAACTTCTATAAGGTCGCCCCTCAGCCTCCAACACTCCAGGGAAAACAGCCCCAGCCTCTCCCTGTAGCTCAGATCCTCCAACCCTTGTAAATCTTTTCTGAACCCTTTCAAGTTTCACAACACCTTTCCAATCGGAAGGAGACCAGAATTGCATGCAATATTCCAACAGTGGCCTAACCAATGTCCTGTACAGCCGCAACATGACCTCCCAATTCCTGTACTCAATACACTGACCAATAAAGGAAAGCATACCAAACGCCTTCTTCACTATCCTATCTACCTGCGACTCCACTTTCAAGGAGCTATGAACCTGCACTCCAAGGTCTCTTTGTTCAGCAACATTCCCTAGAACCTTACCATTAGGTGTATAAGTCCTGCTAAGATTTGCTTTCCCAAAATGCAGAACCTTGCATTTATCTGAATTAAACTCTATCTGCCACTTCTCAGCCCATTGGCCCATCTGATCAAGATCCTGTTGTAATCTGAGTAACCCTCTTCGCTGTCCACTACACCTCCAATTTTGGTGTCATCTGCAAACTTACTAACTGTACCTCTTATGCTCGCATCCAAATCATTTATGTAAATGACAATAAGTAGAGGTCCCAGCACCGATCCTTGTGGTACTCCACTGGTCATAGGCCTCCAGTCTGAAAAACAACCCTCCACCACCACCCTCTGTCTTCTACCTTTGAGCCAGTTCTGTATCCAAATGGCTAGTTCTCCCTGTTTTCCATGAGATCTAACCTTGCTAATCAGTCTCCCATGGGAAACCTTGTCGAACACCTTACTGAAGTCCAATTCAGTGAAGATCAGTGATGATGAGATAGCTATATGCTGAAGTGGCATCCGTTTCTTGACCATCAGCAATACGTTGATCTTAGATCTACCATGACAGAGTAGAAATTATCTGAAATTAAATTTCTTAGCTCTAAGAGAATGTCTAAAATTGGACTCACTAGTTTGAATTAAATAGCACTAATCTGTTTAGTAACAAGACAGCGTGCTGCTGGAAAAGCACAGCAGGTCAGGCAGCATCTGAGGAGCAGGAAAATTGATGTTTCGGGCCTGAGCTCTATGGCTGTATGACTCTATGACTCTATGGCCCTATGGCTCTATGACTCTATGGCCCTTTGACTCTATGACTCTATGACTCTATGGCTCTATGACTCCATGGCTCTATGGCTCTATGGCTCTATGACTCTATGGCTCTATGACTCTATGGCTCTATGGCTCTATGACTCTATGACTCTATGGCTCTATGGCTCTATGGCTCTATGACTCTATGGCTCTATGACTCTATGGCTCTATGGCTCTATGACTCTATGACTCTATGGCTCTATGACTCTATGGCTCTATGACTCTATGGCTCTATGACTCTATGGCTCTATGACTCTATGACTCTATGGCTCTATGACTCTATGGCTCTATGGCTCTATGGCTCTATGGCTCTATGACTCTATGGCTCCATGACTCTATGGCTCTATGACTCTATGACTCTATGGCTCTATGACTCTATGACTCTATGGCTCTATGGCTCTATGACTCTATCACTCTATGGCTCTATGGCTCTATGGCTCTATGACTCTATGACTCTATGACTCTATGGCTCTATGGCTCTATGGCTCTATGACTCTATGGCTCTATGACTCTATGGCTCTATGGCTCTATGACTCTATGACTCTATGGCTCTATGACTCTATGGCTCTATGACTCTATGGCTCTATGACTCTATGACTCTATGGCTCTATGACTCTATGGCTCTATGGCTCTATGGCTCTATGGCTCTATGACTCTATGGCTCCATGACTCTATGGCTCTATGACTCTATGACTCTATGGCTCTATGACTCTATGACTCTATGACTCTATGACTCTATGGCTCTATGGCTCTATGACTCTATCACTCTATGGCTCTATGGCTCTATGGCTCTATGGCTCTATGACTCTATGGCTCTATGGCTCTATGACTCTATGGCTCTATGACTCTATGGCTCTATGGCTCTATGACTCTATGACTCTATGGCTCTATGACTCTATGGCTCTATGGCTCTATGGCTCTATGACTCTATGGCTCTATGGTTCTACGACTCTACGGCTCTACGGCTCTACGACTCTACGACTCTACGGCTCTACGACTCTATGACTCTATGACTCTATGGCTCTATGACTCTATGACTCTACGGCTCTATGGCTCTACGGCTCTACGACTCTATGGCTCTATGGCTCTACGGCTCTGTGACTCTATGGCTCTATGACTCTATGACTCTACGGCTCTACGGCTCTATGACGCTATGGCTCTATCAACCAACATCTCAATCCCTGATAATTTGTCAATGATAAGTGGGCAGCTAATTCCACATGCACCAAATCTAGATGAAAGAAATCTCCAAGTTCTGACTGACTCAATGCTGATGTAACTCAGACATAGGGTGGTATAATGCTGGACTGAATTCAGGGCCTTGGACAGGTGTTCACAGTGAGAGTAGAAAAGCAGTTTGCTGATAGCGACTACAACCCTGCATATTGAAGTTTGTTCTGGAAAAGGAGAAAGGTGGCCTGCAAAAAGGGGTTTGGACTGAGGAGGGCAGATTTTATTAAAATCAAACAGAATCTGGCCAATGTAGATGGAGCAGCTGCTTGAGGGTAAATTTACAACAGAGGACTGAAGGACAGCTAATGAGGTTCCACTTTTCAAGAAAGGCATTAGAGATAAACCAGGGAATTTCAGACTGCTGGGTCAAACATCAGTGGTTGAGAAGCTGTTGGAGAAAATTCTGTAGGAGAAAATGAATCCCCATTTGGAAGGCAAAGTTTGATCAGGGACATACAGCATGGACTTGTCTGAAAGAGGTCATGCCTAATAAATTTGATTGAATGTTTTGAGGAGGTGACCAATCTGTAGATGTGGGCAATGCAGTTGATGTACAGATTTCAGAAAAGCTTTTGACAAGGTTCCACATGGGAGACTATTGAAGAAGGTAATAGCACATGGGATCCAGGCCAACTAATCAAGGTGGTTCTGAAATTGATTCAGTGACAGGAGATAGAGGGTGGTGGTAGAAGTCTGTTTGTTTGAAACTGGAGACTGGTGTGCAGTGGTCTACCACAGGGATCTATTATTGTTCTTAATATATGTAAACTACATAGATGAGAATGTGGGACTATGGTAAGTAAGCTTGCAGATGATGTGACAATTGGTCAAGTGGCTGACAGTGAGGAAGAAAAGTTACAGGAGGATATGTACAGATTGGTCTAATGGGCAGGTCATAGGTGGGTTCAATTTAACTCTGATAAAGTGTAAGGTGATGCACTTTGGAACAAGTAACAATTAAGGGTGTACTCAATGAGTGGCAGGAGACGAGGAAGCTCAGAGGAACAGAAAGATCTTGGAGTACTTGGCCACAGATTCCTGAAGGTGACAGGACAGGGTAATAGGGTAGATAGAAAGATGCAGACAAGATTCACCAGGATGTAGCCTGGAATAGAGCAGTTTAGCAAAGACGAGAGGTTGGATGAGCTCGGGTTGTTTTTGTTGGAGTAGAGCAGGTTAAATAGGGACCTGATGGGAATGGATAAGAACATGAGGAGCAATGACAGCATGGATGGAAAGCAGCTGCTCCCTTATTCAAAGGGTCAGTAACAAGGACATAATTTTAAGGTGAAAAGCAGGAAATTTAGAGCAGATTTGAGGAAAGAACGTTTTCACTCAGAGGGTGTTGGGGGTCTGAAATGCATTTCCTGGAAGAGTAGTTGAGGTGGGAAACTTCACAACCTTTAAAAATGGATGAGCACCTTAAGTATCAGAACATTCAAGGCTATGGGCCTAGTGTGGGAGAGTGGGACTAGTGTAGGTTTTGAGTGGTTTTGGTTGATGTTGACTTGATGGGCCAAAGGGCCTCTTCTGTACTGTATAATCCTCTGATTCTAGGTCCCCCACTCTCAATCTAGTTGCAATATTCTGGGCCTTCTGACAGATATGTCTGGGAATTATTTGAAATACTTCAAACCTGCTTCAATGAAGTTGATGCTTTCGAGAGAAGAGTGAGCGATTTCACTCAGATTCAGCAGATTCCCAAATCTAAAGATTTTTAAACAAGTTGTTACCAAGCTGACCCTGCCTTGACCTTCTCCTTCACCATCTGTGATGGTGTCTGGATTTACTCTAAGACAGGGACAGCGGGGTAACATGGTGTTGTATCAGCAGTAACCTAACCTTTGCTGTTTTGATCAGTGAATATCTCAAACAGTCATTTCTCAGCTCCAGAGAAAGATTGAGAGAGAATGTTGGAGTCAGTCTTGTGTGATTTGACTTTATTTCTCTGTAATATGACTCACAAATGCTGAAACCACTGATTAGCTTATACTTGATATCAAGTCCGAGTATGTGTGTATGTGCAAGAATGGGTGCAGTTTAACCAACCTGTGAGAACTGTGTGGGATTACATTATAGTTCAGTGTCGAGGAGGGAGTGAAGGTGATCCCAATATTTTACTGGCCCTCCTCACTTTCCCAGGGATATGTGTGTGCAATTTGCACTCTGTAGTTTCTGAGTGAAAGCTGGGTACATACTGAGGACATCGATGTGCTGGTTAGGGACATGTGTCAGATACCTATCCAGCTGCGAGGTCTGGTGAGTATCCCTGGCCAGCTGCCTTCTCCAAAGCTCCTCTTTCACTCAAATTCCTCATGGCTACAATGACTGAAAAAAGAAAAAGGTTTCAACATGATTCGATTCATAAATAGAAACATAGAATTCCCCACAGTGTGGAAACAGGCCATTCGGCCCAACAAGTCCACACCAACTCTCCAAAGAGTAACCCACCCAGACCCATTCCCCGACTCTATTATCTTATATTTACCTCTGACTAATGCACCTACCACTACGGGCAATTTAGCATGGCCAATTCACCTAACCTGCACATTTTTGGAGTGTGGGAGGAAACCGGAGCCCCCAGAGGAAACCCACACAGACACGGGGAGAATGTGCAAACTCCACACAGACAGTCACCTGAGGCTGGAATCGAACCTGGCTCCCCGGCGCTGTGAGGCAGCAGTGCTAACCACTGAGCCACGATTCCGCAAAATACATTGCACTCACTGTGAAATTTTAGTTTCAGACGTTCATGTTTATGATTAACTGATCAGTTTTATTCTTGCCTTTTTATAAAATTGATTATCAGAGCAGTCAATAAGCTTCCTGTGTCTTATCTCAGCTGTAATCCCCACCTAAAAGCACCAGCTTCTGATATCCCTTCACACTCCTTACACTTTTATTCAGTTCAACTTTTGTCATTGAGCACAATATCGGAAAGAATTTGTCCTCACAGTTTGGTTTTAAAACCTTTTTCCTTGTTTGATCTTAGAAAGGTTTTCTCAATTTGCCTGAAGCTGATCTTGTGTCGGATTCTAACCTGAGAAATGTCACAAATCAGTCGCTTGTGTTAGTCAGAAATGAGTGTGGTTCCTCTTCCTTGCCTCACAGACCCTCAGCTCCACTGATATTCCACGCTGTTGCATCGAGAATCCTTGTTTACTGTTGGTCCTGTGTGGATTCACTCAGTTACTATGGAGATCTGAAGGAGATGTATGCACTGTAAAGCAATGGTGGAACGACCCCTGATAACAATGTCATGGGGCTGAGTCATAAACAGTAGCTCCCAGTACAACACAATGGGCTGAATGGCCTCCTCCTGGACAATAAAATCTGTGACTGATGGCATTAGCAAGAACTTGAAACACCTGGACTTAGTGGCTATACAATGACTGGGGGTCAGTGCCTGCTTGTGGAAGGAATATGAGGAGAAGTTTAGCTGTACCCGCCCGATTGTCTGTCCCAATTTACCAGGATAGATTCACTAATGAGCCCAAACTGGATGGAAGCCAGAGCATTTGGAGGAACAATGCCTTGTGGGTGGGTAGAGATTGTAAGCAAAGAAACATCGCTTTGCTGGTCGGAAGCTTGTTACAATCACCTTCTGCATAATAGTTTGATACATCTCTCCTGACACTGGGCACTGTAGCTTATATCCAACACATTTCCATGACTCCAATAAAAATACGCATTTGTATAGTACTTTTCCCATAGAAAAACCTCCAAAGCGTGTCACAAGAGTGTTATCTAACAAAATTGAACACTGAGCCACATTAGAGGCATGTTATGGAAAATGATCAAAAGTGCAGTCAAAGAGGTCTGTTTTAACTCCTTAAAATCAGAGAGAGGTCAAAAGGTTTAGAGAAGAACTCCAGAGCTTAAGACTCAAGTAATTGAAGTCATGGCTCTCAGAGATAAAAGCAAGGTGCAGAATTTGATGACAGTGAATTTTGTGGAGGATTATGGCTGGAGGAAATTACAGAGAAATGGAGGGTGAGATCATGAAGGGATTTGAAAATGAGGAGAGCTTTATACTTGAAGTGCTGTTGGACAGTAAGCATGCGGTCATAGTGCAACATCAACAGAACAATATGTAACAGAAACCTATGTCTACACTTTCTCAAAGTGACACAGAGGCCTGATTTGTCTGAGGCCCTAATGCAGCTGGTCATGTGGAACCAGCATTGCTTCAACTGCTCATGGTTTTAAACATTTAAATCTTTTAATCTTTAAAGAGTGAATTTGACGTATGCAGGTGGCCACAAATCTCTTTGCAAAGGCTGTTAACTCTCATTCATCTAAAATCCGACTTCCCTGTTCAACAGACAAGGACTCACTGACATAAGGATAAATAAATCCCCTGGGCCAGATGGATATACCCAAGGTTACTATAGGAAGTGAGGGAAGAGATTGCTGCGCCTTTGGTAATGATCTTTGCGTCCTCACTGTCCACTGAAGCAGTGCCAGATGATTGGAGGTTGGCAAATGTTATTCCCTTGTTTAAGAAAGGGAATGGGGATAATCCTTAGAATTACAGATCTGTCAGTCTTACTTCTGTGGTGGGCAAATTATTGGAGAGGACTATGAGAGACAGGATTTATGTTTACTTGGAAAACCATAGTTTGATTAGAAACAGTCAGCATGGCTTTGTGAGGGGCAGGTAATGCCTCACAAACCTTATTGAGTTCTTTGAGGATGTGACAAAACAAACTGATGAAGGTAAAGCAGTAGATGTGGTATATATGGATTTTAGCAAGGTGTTTAATAAGGTTCCCCATGGGAGGCTCATTCAGAAAGTAAGGAGGCATAGGATAGAGGGAAACTTGTCTGTCTGGATACATAACTCTCTGGACCAGAGAACTTAGAGGGTGGTAGTAGATGGAAAGTCTTCAGCCTGAAGCTCGATGACCAGTGGTGTTCCACAGGGACACCTCTGCTGTTTGTGATTTTTATAAATGACTTGGATGAGGAAGTGGAAGGACGGGTTAGTACGTTTGTCAATGACATGAAGGTTGGTGGAGTTGTGGATAGTGTGGAGGGCTGTTGTAGGTTGCAACGAGACATTGACAGGATGTAGAGCTGGACTGAGAAGTGGCAGATGGAGTTCAACCTGGAAAAATGTGAAGTGATTCACTTTGGAAAATCAAATCTGAATGCAGAATACAGGGTTATAGGTAGGATTCTTGGCAGTGTGGAGGAACAGAGGGACTTTGAGGTCCATGCCCATAGATCCCTCAAATTTACCTTCCAAGGTGACAGGGATGGTAAGAAGGCATATGGTGTGTTGGCTATCATTAGCATGGGGATTGAGTTTAAGAGCTGCAAGGTTATGCTGTAGCTCTATGAGACCTGGTTAAACCACACTTGGAATATTTGTGTTCAGTTCCGGTTGCCTCATTATAAGACGGATGTGGAAGCTTTAGAGAGGGTGCAGAGGAGATTTACCAGGATGCTGCCTGGACTGGAGGGCATGTCTCATGAAGAAAGGTTGAGGGAGTGAGGGCTTTTCTCATTGGAGCAAAGAAGGGTGAGAGGTGACTTGATAGAGGTGAACAAGATGATGAGAGTTAAAAATCACACAACACCAGGTTATAGTCCAACAGGTTTAACTGGAAGCACTAGCTTTTGGAGCAATGCTCCTTCATCAGGTGACTACCACCTGATGAAGAAGCGGCGTGCCAAACGCTAGTGCTTCCAGTTAAACCTGTTGGACTATAACCTGGTGTTGTGTGATTTTTAACGATGTACACCCCAGTCCAACATCAGCATCTCCAAATCAAGATGATGAGAGGCATAGATAGAATGGATAGCCAGAGACTTTTTTTCCCCAGGGAGAAATCAAATGTCTATCACGAGGGGGCATAGGTTTAAGGTGATTGGAGGAAGGTATAGGGGAGATGTCAGAAGTAGGTTCTTTACACAGAGAGTGGTGGGTGTGTGGAATGCACTGCCAGCAATTGGAGTAGAGTCAGAGACATTAGGGACATTTAAGCGACTCTTGGATAGGCAGATGGAAGATAGTACAATGAAGGGTATGTAGGTTAGTCTGATCTTAGAGTAGGACAAAAGGTCGACACAACATTGAGGGCCGAAGGGTCTATACTGTGCTGTTCTACGTTCTAAGTTCCTTTCCTGTGGAATCTGAAAGCCTGACGACATAGTTGTGTTAGTTTGTGAATACTTTCTGCTGAACAACAGACAAATTTTCCATGCATTGACAAGTATTAGCACCCACCACATGTTATAGAAAATAGTAGCCCTTGTGTAGATTATAGGAAATGACAGCCGTGCAAATATTGTAAAGAACAATAGCTCCTGCATAGGGAATGGTAAGAGGGTATGTTATAGACTACAGCAGCCTCTGTGTACATTGTGGAGAATAGCAGCCCCTATGTATGTTGCAGAGAATAGCAGTCTCTTGAGTATACTATAGAGAATAGCAGTTCCTGTACATAGAGTACAGTAGTCCCGTGCATATTATATAATATAGCAATCCTACATATATTTCAGAGAATAACAGCCTTTTGAGAATAGCAGCTCCTGTGTATTTTAAAGAGAATAGCAGTCTCTGTGTACAGTGTAGGCATTATATCCTTGATTCCTGGTGCCCTGTCTATTTCACTCAGTGTTGATGTTGCTGCTTGGGAGCCTGTGTGTTTAGGTCAGTAAGGTGAGAGCTGTTGGGCTGTGTGTTCTTGCCGATCTTCCAGAGTAGTTTCTACATCCATCTGAGCTTTCTGGGTGGAGCTGACCTGTGACTCATTATAATTAAATACATCCACAGGATAGAATGTTCAACACAGCACTCTGCAGAAAGGATAGTTTTAGAACTATGAGAAATAATGAATGGGCTATTGTTGTTAGAGGCTGTGGGGTGTTTAACCAAAAACTCCCTATTTTCTTAATAGGAACATGTTTTATAATATAACTTTAACATTTTTACTTTATTTCATGAGGGCATTTCTAACAAGGCCAGCATATGTTGTCCATCCCTAATTTCCCTTGAGCTGAATGATTTACTGGTCATTTCAGAGGAAAGTTAAGAGTCAATCATATTGCTGTACGTCTGAAGTCACATGTAGGCCAGACCAGATAAGAACAGCAGCTTTTCCCGGACTACATCAGTGAACCAAAGTTTTAAAACAACAACCAACAGTGATTCCCTAATCACCATTAGACCAGCTTTCAATTCCCAAGTCATTAATTCACAAGCTGCTGTGCCATGATTCAAGCCCCTACCCCCAGAGCATTAGCCCGGAGTCTTTTCCCGATTACTAGTTCTGTGATATTACCAGATATCATTGTCTTCCTCAAACATGACAAAACAGCCCATGGCTTTCCATTGAAGTGGGAAGATGTCGGTGAATGACTTAAAATAGGGTAACTAGCTCAGTTAAAGTGGTAATGGGCTGTGGGGTTTGACTAAAGTGCAACACATATTTAAACAGTGCCTTTAAAGTAACAAGATGTCCAGATGTTTCACAGGAATATGGTAAACATGAATGTAACTCTGAGTTAAATATGGCAAAATTAGATTAGATTCCCGACAGTGTGGAAACAGGCCCTTCGGCCCAACCAGTCCACACTGACCCTCCGAAGAGTAATCCACCCAGATCCATTTCCCTCTGACTAATGCTCCTAACACTACGGGCAATTTAGCATGGTCAATTCACCTGACCTGCACATCTTTGGACTGTGGAAGGAAACTGGAGCACCCAGAGGAAACCCGCACAGACAGTCACCCAAGGCTGGAATCAAACCTGGGACCCTGGTGCTGTGAGGCAGCAGTGCTAATCACTGAGCCACCATGCCACCCTTCAGTTGTCCAAAGTCTTGGTCAAAGCTATGGGTTGTAAGGAGAGTCTTTGAGGAGGAAGGTGAGACAGAAAAGCCAAGAGGTTTCTGGAGTGGAATTCCAGGCTGTTGTGGCCACTAGCACGAGATTCATAGAAACCCTACAGTGTGGAAGCAGATCATTCGAGCCCATACTGACCCTTCAAAGAGCATCCCACCCAGACCCACTCCCCACTCCATCCCTGAAACCCTGCATTTCCCATGGTCAATCCTGAAGAAGGGCCTGTGCCCGAAACGTCGAATCTCCTGTTCCCTGGATGCTGCCTGACCTGCTGTGCTGTTCCAGCAATAAAGTTTCAACCATGGTCAATCCACCTGGCCTGCACATCTTTGGACTGTGGGAGGAAGCCAGAGCACTCAGAGGAAACCCACGCAGACACGGGGAGAATGTGCAAACTCCACACTGACAGTCGCCTGAGGGTAGAGGGGAACCTGGTTCCCTAGTGCTGAAGCAGCAGTGCTAACCACTGAGCTGTCCCAATTCTGCAATTCTAATTGATTCTGATTAGGAAGCACAAGAGATCAGCAACAGGAGATCACAGACATCTGAGAGGCTTGTAGAACATGGGGAAATTAGGAGATAGAGCCATAAGGTCATGGAGGAACTGAAAATAAACCAATCCAATATCTAGTTTGTGAAATTAAAGGGGACTATATCTAGTCTGTTTAGTAAAAGTGTGACATATAAGTGTTTTCTAGTTAAAGTGATGATAGGTAGTAACAGGTGATCTTTCATGAGCAGCTGGTTTCTGGAATGATCTCTGGTTATGGCGAATTTGACAATTTTATGGTGGGCTATGAAAATGCTGAGTGCAGCTCTCCCAGCTGAGTCAGTGTGTAATATCAGCGAAGGCCTGATTTGGTTGCAGGTTTAGCAGAGAAGCAGTAAACTAACTTGTTAGGGAGGGGATGGTTAGTCATTTGTTGAAACCCGATTACCATTGAGTGTCATTGTGGTTGGTCCTGACCGTGTTCATGAAACTCATAACAGTCCCTTTTCCAAACTGAAAGGTTTCATATCTGCTTGGATCAATAGCAACACTTATACTCTGTTTCTCAGTGGCTGCTGCTCCCAACAGCTCCCCGAAACAGACTGAAAGCTCTCAGTTATTTTTAAAAACTTGTGAAACTGGTGGTCGGGCGTTTAATTGTGAGGTCAATTTGATGGAAGATATACCTCATTCTAAATTCATCCCACCCTCTAAGAAGGCTATGCTAACACTGCTGTTTGTGGGATCATGCTGTGACAAACTGGCTGCTGTGTTTCCTACAGTACAGCAGTGGTTGCAGATTAAAGATACTTTATTGGCTGGAAAAGAGTTTGGGAATCCTGGGATTGTGATGGGAGCAGTAGAGATGTAAGCTCCTCTTTCTTCTAATCGGCATCGTTTTTTCCAACCCTGCCTCCTTGCGTCTTAAATAAATCAACTTAGTCACAGCCCTTCTTCCTCAATCTATTCCAGATTTTAATAAGACCATAAGATATAGGATCATTTAGCTCATCCCTCTACTGCACCATTCAGTAAGGTTATGGCTGAACCTGATATAGCCAGAATCACACTTTGCTGCTTTGCCAACAATCCCTGAATCCCTTGCAGAACAAAAATCTGTTAAACTCAGTCCTGAAATCCTGCTTTTTGTGGAAGAGAATTCCAAAGACTAACTCTCTGAGTCAAGATATTCATCCTTCTCTCTGTCTTATGTGTGAAACCTCCTAATAACAATGCTTCTCAATTCCAGATTCCCTATGACAGGCAACAACCACTTTGTCAAGGCATCCTGAATCTGACATCTCACAATCAGAACACTTCTAGATCTTCAAATTTCTAATGAGTATAGGTCCAAACTTCCTTCATAGGAAACCTCGCTAGCTCCAGGAATCAGCCAAGTGCACATTCTCTGAACTGTCTCCAATCCAACTCTGTCCTTCCTTAAGTAAGGAAAACTGTACACCGTACTCCAGGTCCAGCCTTATCAATGCCCAACATGTTGTAGGAAGACCTCCTCCCTTCTATACTCAATCCATTTGAAATGAAAACTAACATTCGATTTGCCCTCCTATCTGCTATACTTGCATGCTAGTGTTTCATGATTCATGTACAAGGACACCCAGATCCCTCTGCACTGAGATAATTTGATTAATATTATGCTTTTTTACTCATCCAAAATGGACACGTTCACATTATTCCATATTATGCTCAATCAGCATACCTGTCCACTCAGTTAACCAACCTATCCTGCTTTGTATCTCACGCCCAATTTGTTTTCCTATGTATCTTCATGCCATCAGCAAATTTGCCCACAAGAAAATTTCTCCCTTTATCCAAGTCATTGATATGAAATATAAACTGTTAAGGCCCCAGCACTGATCCCAATGTATTCTACTACTTATAGTTTGCAGAGTTGAAAATGACCCAGTTATCCCAACCTGGCTTCCAGTTCATTAGCCAATGCAAATATATAAGCCCAACAACATGATCCCTTACTGTGTAGGCACAGCATAGCAAAATGTCTTTGGAAATCCAAATTCACCACATTTATTGGTCTCCCTTAAAGAATGCTAATAAATTTATCAAACATAATTTCCCTTTCACAAAGAAATATTGGTTCTGCCTAATTGTGTTTGTATTTTCTAACTGTCCTGCTATAACTTCCTTAATAATGGATTCTAACATCTTCTCATTGACAGATGTTAGGAGGACTGGCCGATAGTGCCCTCCTTTCAGTCTTCCACCATTCTTGAAAAGTAGTTTCCAGTCTGTTGGGACTTTTCCAAAACCTAGTCAATTTTTGACAATCACAAAAAAAATCCACCAATGCTAGATAGGACTTCCCAAAGAGGGAAGTTGGGCCACAGCTTGGGTTGTTGACTCTGAGGCAGCAATGGCTGCTGGATATCTACACCCCTTTCTTCTCTGGCTTTCAGAGGCCTTACCCCCAAGCCCCTGCTCTTTGTTTTTAATTGAAGAGTTGCAATTTTCAAGCCCCAATATTGGATCTCAGTGGGAAAACATCAGTTCATCAAATCAATGGGCCTTGACAGCTTTAAGTCCCACCAGTTTCTCATTTGTTTTTCTCCAGTAATTAGGCTCCTCTTTCCTTTTGGCCTCTTGATTTTTCTACTATTCTATTCCAGATTCTTCAAAGCATCTGCTATTCCCTTGTTTCTTATTATTAATTTCCCAGTCTCCAACTCTAAAGACTAATGCTCACTTCAGATGCTCCCATTCTTTCCATATACTTATCAAAACCTTTACTGCTTTTATATTTCTTGTTAGTTTTTTTTCCACACTCCTTATCCAAAACTATCTTAAAACTTACAGAATTATGATAACTGTTCCTAGAATGCTCCTGTACAATCACCTGGCCAGGCTCATCCCTAGTGCAAGGTCTGGTACAACCCTTCCCTTATTGAATATCTACTCATTGATTCAAAAAAACTCCTTGATGCATCCATCTGCCCCATCTAAGCTCCTGGCACTTAAGGAGTTCCAGTCAACATTGGGGAAGTTAAAATCTTCCACTACAGCAAACCTGTTGTGTTACACTTTTCCATGATCCACTTACATATCTATCCCTCTGTCTCCCACTGGCTATTGGGAGGCTTATAGTATAACCCCATCATAGTCATTGTACCTTTCTTATTCCTGACCTTTACCCATCTGGCCTCACTGGATGAACCCTCCAAGATGTCCTCACTTTGTGCAGTTGTGACATGCTCCTTAATCTCCACTACTTTTAAAATCCTCTCCATCTAAACCCTGTAATGTTGAGCTGCAAGTCCTGCCGTTCTCTCAACTAAGTTTCTGTAATGGCTACAACATCATCACTCCATGTACTAATCCAGGCTTTAAGCTCATCTGCCTTAGCTGTTATACCTCCTTGCACTGAAATAAGTGCACTTCAGACCACCAGTCCCATCGTGTTCATTAACCTGGTGCTGGCTGTTCTTCTGATTAGACTTACTTGACTTAATTTCTTCCTTCTTTTCAATCACTCCACATGCTGACACACTGCTCGGGTTCCTGGAGCTTATGGGAACTTGTGAAAGTCACATGATGAGGAAACCACGTTGTTGTCTGCTTTTAAAATTCAAAAAGTGGTTGCGGGAAGAAAGAATTTCACGAATACCCATTGAACAAACTGTAAGTCATCTAACATTCATAAACGGCATTCCTTTGCAAACGGGACCTCCCTAACAGAGAGAAGGACAAGATCACCCTGATTAGCTCCAACTCCAAGTTCACTCGAGAACCAGCCAACTGGAAAGTTGACTACAAGAAACTTTGCAGCTTATTTGGAATCCTTCACTTTACAAGACCTCCACTTTGATTTTAAAGCATCAGTTTCACCTAAAAGAAAATTACAGGCCTGGCATGAAGGTGACTGAGCTAGTTATAAGATGTAACAATGCTTTTAATCTTTGTCTTATTTTCTTTGCATGTGAGAGATTGTATGTGAGATGACTGAGTGAGATGTTGCAGCTAAAAGTTTGAAACAGTTCAGAAAAGATTTACAAGGATGTTGCCAGGGTTGGAGGATTGAATTGGCTGGGGCTGTTTTCCCTGGAGCATCAGAGGCTGAGGGGTGACCTTATAGAGGTTTATAAAATCATGAGGGGCATGGATAGGGTAAATAGACAAGGTATTTTTCCTGGGGTGGGGGAGTCCAGAACTAGAGGGCATAGGTTTAGGGTGAGAGGGGGAAGATATAAAAGAAATCTAAGGGGCAACTTTTTCACGCAGAGGGTGACGCATGTGTGGAATGGGCTGCCAGAGAAAGTGGAAGCTGGTACAATTGCAACATTTAAGAGGCATTTGGATGGGTATATGAATAGGAAGGGTTTGGAGGGATATGGGTCAGGTGCTGGCAGGTGGGACTAGATTGGGTTGGGATATCTGGTTGGCATGAACGGGTTAGACCGAAGGTCTATTTCCATGCTGTACATCTCTATGACTCTAAATATGGAGCAACTGCTATAATAAGTAAAACATTTTTTATTTTAAAACACAGAAGACCTACTGCTGGAATTATTTGGTTGTGACACTTCAGGATAGGGAACCATATTCCTCTTGTATATATTGATCACAAGCAGTAAAAAGAAATAAATTACTATCTGTGACATCTTTTTTGAGTTCTGAAATATCTTATTTAATGTCTGCTGCCATTATTTTATCATATTCCTTTTTCACACTATTTACCCAGCCCATTTAAGTCAATTCTGTCTTCATCCCCTTGTAACATTGTTTATTTAATTTTAAAACATCGATTACTAGCCCTCATATCTCACACTGTATGTGAAATTCTACCATGTTATGATCACTGTTACACGGAGGAACTTTTAATGAGATCTTTACTTTTAATGAGATCTCACTGGTACAGTACAAGGTCTAAGATAACCAGTAAGTTCAAGAATATATTGTTCAAAGAAATTGCTGCAACTACAGTGTTTGAATCCATCCTCCAGGCTGGTCTGGCCAATCTGATCTGCCTAATTGATGTGAAGAATATGGTTACCTGTGATGACTGTAGTTACCTTTCCAGCAAGCCACATTATTTCTTGATGTACAATCTGTTCTGCAGCCTCTGTATACTTAAATGTCCCATGTTCACCCTTGCAATCTGACCTTGTAGTCTCCAGCCTGGCTCTATCCAGCAACACTGTCCCACTTATCTTTTCATCATCCATTGAACCATCTCATTCACCTCCAAAGGGTTTCCAACATCGGGCTGAGGATTTCATAAAGTCAGGAATAAAATACAGTGCTTCTGCTGTCAGAGTAGCAACGTAAGTTTATTTTAAATCATTTGGAACATAAACCAATCTTTTGTAGAAAAATACATGAACTGTTTACTGGCCTTATACACAGTATCAGGGAAATAAGACAAAAGGAAATGACATCAAAATTAAAGGAAATTAATAATGAAATTTTCAGTAAAATTTAATTTATTCCAAAATTCCTGAAAAATGAATTAAAGGAAATGACATTTGGATCAAATGGGAGATTATTGAGACAAACCCATCATTACAGTAATTAAATCACCAGGCACAGCGGGAACTCCCTTCTCCTGTTATTTTAAACAGTAAATGATCTCCTCAATAAAGTATCCAGACTTGTTCAAAAAAGGAATCTAATGATTTAAGTTAATGAAAAATGCTCACACTTTATCTTATTTCTATTTCTTTCATAAGTTCTGGTTTATGATATGTTTAATTCAAACCTTTACACGGGTTCTCAGTGCTGGAAGGTTCCAAGGATAGAATTAGGTGGTTCTATGTAACCTTTGGAGTTAGCACGGATTGTGTGGGATCCATCTGGTAAATTATGATTTTTTAAAAAATGTGCCAAATATTCCTTCCAATGTGCTGAATCTCATGCTGTAGTGTTGTCTGCACGGTGTGATTGCATTCAGTGATTGACAATGTCAGTGAATTGCTGCAACCTCAGGGTACATTGACCTAAGCGTACAGAGCTGGAGGTGAGACTCTATGCAAACAGGGCCAGAACTATAGAAATCACAGCCATAGGCTGGACATCAAACCCCCGAGATCCACCATCAGTAAATCCCATTTTCAATATCTTGGAGGTTGCCATTGACCAGAAACTGAACTGATCTAGCCATATAAAACAGTAGAAACAAGAGGTCAGAGGCTGTGAATTCTGCAGTAAGTAACTCTCCATCTGATTCTCCAGAGCCTGTCCACCATCAATAAGGCACAAGTCAGGAGTGTGATGGAATACTCCCCCTCCTTGCCTGGATAGGTGTAACTTCAACAACACTCAAGAAGCTTGACACCATCCAGGACAAAGCAACCCACTTGACCAGCACCACAGCTACCAGCTTAAACATGAATTCTCTTTTTAACATCAACATGAGGTAGCAGCAGTATGACCTATCTACAAGATGCACTTCAGTAATTCATCAAGCCTCCTTTTCAAGCACTTTTCCAACTGGCAACCATTTCCTTCAGTGTTAGTGGGTCAGAGTCCTGGAACTCCCTCCCTAAGTGTGAGTCTACCTACAGCGCATGGACTGCAGTATTCAAGAAGGCAGCTCACCCCCATCTTCTCATCATCCCCAAACTTCTCAAGAAGGTAGTTCATCCCCACCTTTACCTTCTCCAGAGTGATTGGCAAAGGAGAATGAATTCTGGCCCAACCAACTAAGACATACATTTCTTGAACAAATAAAGTAGTAACAGCTGTGATGGTGAATAGCTCTGCTAGTTAACTTTACTTTTAGATTCAATGCCTTCAGTTCATTCCCCACTCAACCAGCATTTGTATGGTGCCTGTCCTAAAGACCCAGTCTCAGGATAGATACTCACAGGAGGAAAGTCCCTACTCAGGCTGTGGTTATATGTTACTGGTTAAGAGTGTTGTCCAACTTGGAAATAATGGACAGAGTTGTACATTGGATCACAAAGAGCACGTGACATTGTCTAGTCCTGGCTTCTCAAACTCTTTTCCGATAACAATTTTCAACCATTTTCAATCTTCTCATCTCTGTGATGCATTGTGAAGCTGTTAATTATGAATTAAACAGATTTTGTTGTGGTGTTTTATTTGGCAAGGTGAATACCGTGGCATTGAGAGAGAGGTAGTGCTGTGGTAATTGATGGTGAATGGATGCAAAACCCTTTATCCTGGCTTCTAATTTAAATTATATTTTTTTAAAAATAATATCACATAAGCATCTTTCCTATTATTGACCCTGCAGTCTTGAGAGTAGGACATCAACAGCCATCAGCATTCACTCAGTGTCTCTGTGTAGCAGAGAGATTTGGAGACCAATGAGCTGCTAGTAACCAGGAGATCAGGGGTTGATGCCACAGCCTCTGGTAGCTGCGCCTGTTAAACTCATCATCAGCTTGAAAGATTCTGACATTCTCTGAGCCAATGAGCCTTGGTTTCCACAGCCTTACACAATTGTTCATAAAACACTCTGCCTGACAGAAACTATGCCACACTGACTGCACCCTGAACACAAGCAACAGCCACACAACTGCCCATTCCCTCAGCCTCATCTTCCGCCTTGGAACACTTCAACCTCAAGGCATCAATGTGGACTTCAGCAGTTTCCTCATTTCCCCTTCCTCCACCTCACCCTAGTTCCAAACTTCCAGCTCAGCACTGTCCCCATGACTTGTCCGGAAGGGGTCATAGATCGGACAGATGTTAGGGGTAGGTTCTTTACTCAGCGAGTCGTGAGTTCATGGAATGCCCTGCTAGTAGCAGTGGTGGACTCTCCCTCTTTATAGGCATTTAAGCGGGCATTGGATAGGCATATGGAGGATAGTGGGCTAGTGTAGGTTAGGTGGGCTTGGATCGGCACAACATCGAGGGCCAAAGGGCCTGTACTGCGCTGTATTCTTCTTCTTCTTCTACCTGCCTATTTCCTTTTCCACCTATCCACTCCACCCTCTCCTCCCTGACCTATCACCTTCATCCCCTCCCCCACTCACCCATTGTACTCCATGCTACTTTCTCTCCACCCCCACCCTCCTCTAGCTTCTCTCTCCACCCTTCAGGCTCTCTGCCTTTATTCCTGATGAAGGGCTTTTGCCTGAAACGTTGATTTTACTGCTCCTCGGATGCTGCCTGAACTGCTGTGCTCTTCCAGCACCACTAATCCAGAATCTGAAACATGAGAACCCCTAACTTGAGTCAACATTTGTTTCATGCAGACTCTTGCTCCAGAGACCAGGTCTTCAGATGAAGCAAAACCAAAGTCAATTTTCTGATGAATTAGTTAGAATTTGTTGAGACGTTTAGAAGTAAATTCTCCTCACTAAGAGCTCCTAAACCCTTTCCTGTTTCTTATTATGGATTTTTACAGTAATTTAAAAATGGACAAATGTCCCAATTCACTCCTGTGCCTGATGTGCTTTTATGAGCCGACAATTTAAATTTTAACACTTAGAGGAAAAAATGGACGGGGTCATGTGTAGTTTTTGGCTGCTACGAGTTGTGTCAGGTTTGGCTGAAGTGAAATTTTCTCGCTCAACCTTCCCAAATGTGTTCCTTAAATTGCCATTGCTGACCCAATGGGGAATGTCATACCATTGCTCCATCCCATGTTACCACACGCCATTCCCAGAAGAACTCATCATTCATCAGACCGCCACCACCACAGCAGGATCCCTGTGGCTGTACCATCTTTAAGAGCCTGTGTGCAGTGGGAGGAGCACTGGCATCTGCCCGGTTTGTGACTGGTGACTGGATGGAGATATCCAACTAGAAAACTGGCACAGAGGTTCTCCAACAGGGACCTGGATGCCCTGGTGGATGGGGTCTGTACAGGAGGGCTACCCACTTCCTAGAGGGCAGATCAAAAAGCCTGTGCCACCTGATCAGAGATTGCCATGTGGTCAGTGTCCTATCCAGGGTTTGGGGACTATGTGACAGTGCTTGAAGGAGGTCACGCTGCTCTCTGCTACCTCATACTCTGTCAGCTACTGCACCTGCCTCCCAGTAAAGCTTCTGCTCTGACAGACCGCTCTGATGCACCCCGCAAACACTACCATCCTCACCCCCACCCCTGCCATCACAACCTTCCCCCCCATACCCTCCACACCCAATACCTCCCCTCTCTTGCTCCAGTTAGCCCACTTCCTCCCAACCCAACATCCCTCCACACTGGCTTCCCCAATCCCTCGGAAAACCACAACACCTTTCCTCCACATGCACCTGACACCCACTTTGGTCACATTCATTTATGCCATGTATGTCATTACAACAGGAGACTTCCCACAGTGGGGTGGGGTAAATGGAGGGGAATGTCTCCTTGTCCTCACCCTGCACAAGGAGAAAAACCAATAGCTGGGCTGAATATACCTTCTCCCCCCCCAACTCCCCCTGCATGCCCCCATATTCCTAGACCCATCCCACCCCCACCTCCCCATCCATTTTCATCCCTACCCCTGTCCCCACAACCCCTCCTGCTCCACACCCCCACACCTCACCCCTCCATACCCACCACCCCCACCCAAAACACCACACACTCCACCCCACCCCACCCTGAGCCCCACTCCTGGCGCCCCCTCCCCCCCAGTGACAGCACTGAAACATCTTGGAGCTCGAGATGCGAGGGGAGTGTGTGTAGACCTCCCAATCTCCCACAGTTCCACAGTCAAGTGAGGGAGAATTGCTCCAGGTAACTCAAACTTGGAGGGAGGTTCTGGCTCAGCCTGTGGCCCTGGGGATGAGGAATCTGTTTGGGGGTGCATAGCCCAGGGGATAAGGGCATAATGGCTGTCTGTCAGCCCACTTCGACAGGGTGCTGACTGCAATGACAGAAAGGCACAGTGCCCTCAGGACATGCCACAGAGTCTCGCCCACATGCCCAAGGTGTGGTTCTCAGGACTAGGGGAGCCTGGGGAGCCTTGGCCACTGTCCAGGTGCCCCATACCTACATGGAAACAGGGTAGTGCCAAGAGGGACCCACCATCCCCACTGGAATTGTCCCACCAAATCATCAGGACCAATGGACTGCTCTCTGGAGAAGGCTCCCTCACTGTTTAGATCCTCAGAATGGTGGCTATACAGTGAGCATTAATCACATTGTGTGTGAGCCGGGATAGCTACGGCTGACTCTGATACCTCAGATCCCACTGCCCTTCAGCACTGCCCAGTATTGGGTTGGTTGTGAGCGTGGGACTGTCTATTTGAGGTGGTAGATTGTTGACGACAGTGCCAGGAAAGTGGTACACCCAGAGAGGGTCAGTGCAAGAAGATGACCAAGGTGTGGCCAGCCTGCATTCTGTATTGTTAATATCTCATATGTTTATGGACATTGTTCATCCCCTGAGAATGCTCAGGCCTTTCCCTCACTTTCAGCTCCTTTGCAATGCACCCTACCCTACGCACCCCTCCCTTTGCCTTGGTTTCCTTACATGATCCTCACTCTCAGCTTTCTCCACCTTCACAGCATCACCCCGCCCCCCCCCCCCCCCACACCCCCCAGCCCCCCCCAACACTGCTTTGTCCTTGGCTCCCTGGAACCCCCAAATCCATCTCCATGGTTCCTTGCAGCTCATGTGCTTCTGGAGAAAATGCCAGTGAGGGCCGCTGTCAGTGAAGTGACTGTCACCTGCTGCCTGGGCCACAGCAGCCCCCCTCCCTTCCCCTCCCCCCCCCGCCCACACAGCCCCCACCCCCACCCCAAAACCAGGCAGACACTTGGGACTGCTACAGGAGTTTACCTTGACTACCCCTGCCAATACACTCTGACTGATGAAGCCCTCCTGTAATTAGCTGTGGCCCCCTCCCCTAACAGCCGATGCAGTTACTCTGATTGCAGCTGCCACGTGACACTGAAGATTTGGTGCCAGCCCACAGCACGGCCTCCAGGCTGGTTGGGTAACGTTTCAAAGCAGGACAGAACAGGGTCAATGCTGAGAGGATGCTTCCCCTCATGGGAGAGTCCAGGACCAAACGGCACAGTCTCAGAATAAGAGGCACCAATGTAAGACTGAGATGAGGAGGAATTTCATCTGTCTGAGGGTTGTGATTCTTTGGAATTTTTTGCCAGCGAGAGCTGTCAGGCTGGACTCCAAACTGTATATTTAAGACTGAGATCAATAGATGCTTGATCAGTCAGGGAATCAAGGGGGGGGCGAGGAAAGTGGATGTGAGGAATGTCAGATCAGCCATGATATTATTGAATGGTAAAGAAGGTTGGATGGGCTGAATGGCCTACTTTTGTTCGTATTTCTTAGGGCAGGGTATGGCAGGGTAGGGTATGGCAAGGCAGGGTATGGCAGGACAGGGTATGGCAGGACAGAGTATGGCAAGGCAGGGTATGGCAAGGCAGGGTATGGCAAGGCAGGGTATGGCAAGGCAGGGTATGGCAGGACAGGGTATGGCAGGACAGGGTATGGCATTGCAGGGTATGGCAGGACAGGGTATGGCATTGCAGGGTATGGCAGGACAGGGTATGGCAGGACAGGGTATGGCAGGACAGGGTATGGCAGGGCAGGGTATGGCAGGACAGGGTATGGCAAGGCAGGGTAGGCAAGGCAGGGTATGGCAAGGCAAGGTATGGCAAGGCAGGGTATGGCAAGGCAGGGTATGGCAAGGCAGGGTATGGCAAGGCAGGGTATGGCAAGGCAAGGTATGGCAAGGCAGGGTATGGCAAGGCAGGGTATGGCAAGGCAGGGTAGGCAAGGCAGGGTATGGCAAGGCAAGGTATGGCAAGGCAGGGTATGGCAAGGCAGGGTATGGAAGGACAGGGTATGGCAGGACAGGGTATGGCAGGACAGGGTATGGCAGGACAGGGTTTGGCAGGACAGGGTATGGCAAGGCAGGGTATGGCAAGGCAGGGTATGGCAGGACAGGGTATGGCAGGACAGGGTTTGGCAGGACAGGGTATGGCAGGACAGGGTATGGCAGGACAGGGTATGGCAGGACAGGGTATGGAAGGACAGGGTATGGAAGGACAGGGTATGGCAGGACAGGGTATGGCAGGACAGGGTATGGAAGGACAGGGTATGGCAGGGCAGGGTATGGCAGGACAGGGTATGGCAGGACAGGGTATGGCAGGACAGGGTATGGCAGGGCAGGGTATGGCAGGGCAGGGTATGGCATTGCAGGGTATGGCAGGACAGGGTATGGCAGGGCAGGGTATGGCAGGACAGGGTATGGCAGGACAGGGTATGGCAGGACAGGGTATGGCAGGACAGGGTATGGAAGGACAGGGTATGGAAGGACAGGGTATGGCAGGACAGGGTATGGCAGGACAGGGTATGGCAGGACAGGGTATGGCAGGACAGGGTATGGCATTGCAGGGTATGGAAGGACAGGGTATGGCATTGCAGGGTATGGCATTGCAGGGTATGGCAGGACAGGGTATGGCAGGACAGGGTATGGAAGGACAGGGTATGGCAGGACAGGGTATGGCAGGACAGGGTATGGCAGGACAGGGTATGGCATTGCAGGGTATGGAAGGACAGGGTATGGCAGGACAGGGTTTGGCAGGACAGGGTATGGCAGGACAGGGTATGGCAGGACAGGGTATGGCAGGACAGGGTGTGGCAGGACAGGGTGTGGCAGGACAGGGTGTGGCAGGACAGGGTTTGGCAAGGCAGTTTATGGCAGGACAGGGTATGGCAGGGCAGGGTATGGCAGGTCAGGGTATGGCAGGGCAGGGTATGGCAGGTCAGGGTATGGCAGGGCAGGGTATGGCAGGTCAGGGTATGGCAGGACAGGGTATAGCAGGACAGGGTATGCTGCAACCATGCCTGTAGGCACCAGATGAGTGTGCACCAAGAGGTCAAGGGGGCAGGCCTGGTAAGCAGCATGATCCACTCCATGGACTGTGCTTCTCCCTGTGTGGCAGCTGTTTCACAAATGTGGGATTCAGGGCATTGCATAAATGGTGGCAATAGCTTTGTGAAAGTCTGGTGTAAGTGTGTGTGATGAAAGAGTGTGTACATGGAAGGTGCTCATGGGTCTTGCCCTCCTTTGCCTCTGGGCAACATGGAGGTTGTTTGGAGCTGCCAGGTTCCTCCTCTGGTTCCCATGTCAAGCTTTCTGATGTTGAGTTTGTATGGCTAGTTTGGAAAGATTGCAACCCGTGGTAAGTTGGCTGTTACAAAAAAAAGGACATTAATTGGGAACTCATTGCTCCCTGGCAAGAATCTCAACATTATGCTTCAGCAAACTGTATAAAACTTTAGTTCGGCCACATTTGGAATATTCTGTGCAGTCCTGGTCCCCGTACTATAGAAAGGACATGGAGGCTTTGGAGAGGGTGCAAATGAGGTTTACCAGAACACTGCCAGAATTGAGATATACTCGCTATGAGGAGAGGTTAGATAAACTTGGATTGTTTTTGCTAGAATGTCAGAGGTTGAGGGGGGACCTGAAAGAAGGATATAAAATTATGAAGGCATGGATAGGAATGTTTAAAGGAGATGTGCAAGGCAAGGTTTTTACGCAGAGGGTGGTAGGTGCCCAGAACACAGTGCCAGGGGAGGTGGTAGAGGCAGATACAATAGTAATGTTCAAGAAGCACTCAGACAGACACATGAACAGGTAGGGAAGAGAGAGCTACAGAGCATGTACAGGCAGTTGGGATTAATTTAGAATGGCATCCTGGCCAGTACAGACATGATGGGCCAAAGGGCCTGTTCCTTGCTGTACTGTTCTATGTTTAACCTGGGAATGTTGTGGTGGGTTTTGCCCAATATCTCCCCATTGCCCATACCTGTTCAGTTGTTAGAAGGTTCTGCCCTGCGTCTTTGCCATTTTTGTGTTTACACGGATTTGGATACTGACCACATTGTGATATTGACAGTGGTCCGAGCTTTCAGTCCAATGCACAGGAGGGAACTCCCAGCTTCTGTTTACTGGACACCACTGCAGAGTCTTGTTTCTGTTGTTCCTGCTTCTCTGAAATAGAAACAGGCTGCAGACAGGTGAGGAAATATAGTCCATTCTCTGCACCAGCTCATTAAAACTACTGGAAATGAAACTGCCCTCCTGCAACGTCAAGTCTCAGTCATTGATTATTGGAAACAAATTACATATCTGACAATACCAGGGAATAACAAGTTACATTAACAGGTTTGACACTTTCTGAGTTCTCACTTTGGCCTCGACTAGACTATAATGAACCTCACTGGAAGGATTAAACTGGAAGGATTAAACAGTTGTGATACTGAAAGGATTAAACTGGAAGGATTAAACAGTTGTGATACTGAAAGGATTAAACTGGAAGGATTAAACCGTTGTGATACTGAAAGGATTAAACTGGAAGGATTAAACAGTTGTGATACTGAAAATGTCTTTATTTAATTGCTCTGGTCACAATGAGGAAATAGCTTTAACTAACTCACAGGGAATCCCACACAATCAGAGAAACATGTTAATATCACTGAAATAATAACTCAGAGACTCATTAATGTCCAATGGCGGCTAATAGAATTTAATTTATGGAGAAAGAGTGACATTTAGCCCATGAAATTATCATTAATTGTTGTAAAAATCCATCTGGTTTACTACAGCACTTTACGGAAGTAAATCAGCCATCTTTACCCAGCTAATGCAATCTACAGCCACATGACTGATGCTTGTCTACGAACTGAAAAAGCTGAGCTAGCAACTCAGTTAGGGTCAATTACTGAGGGATAGTAACTGCTGGCTTTCCCAGTGTCTCCCACATCCCCACAACAGAGCAATGTGGTACAGAGGCTGCACCTGACTGAAGGTCAGACTGGCGTCATTCACAGTTCATACTGCTGACAAAAATCATTCTGTGACAGTAAAGATATTTAAATTACCTAAATGTGAAGATTCAAACAAACTGATAGGGTACATGCAGTATTCTGTTAAAGCTCCTTTAACACTGTGCAGTGTAGAGAACTACATACAAATAATCAATGACATAGGATAAAATCGCTCAATCCTGCTCAGTCTCTCTGAGTCCGGCCCTCACTAGTGCTCACTCTCTCTTCACAGTTGCAGTACCACAATCATTGGCGCCAGTCACACTCTCCTCCACCCCAAACGTACTGGTCCTCTCTCTCCTGGTCATCCTCATCTTTGTCTCTCTCTGCTTTGGGGGATACATTGCTCTGGTTGACAGTCTTTAGGCACTATTTACATTCCAATCACAGAAGCTGTGTGGAGGAGAGATCCATGTAATATTTATAGTATTTCTGATTTTTTAGTGCTGATTGCATCAATGAAACAAAATGCTTTCTGTTTTACAGGTAAGAGTGTTCTGCAGGTAAAAGGAATTGACTGCCACTTGGTATTGTACAGCTTGTGTGTGTGTATCAGAGACTGCTCTGATGTTGTGTTTGGACAAGAGTCTGCGATATGGAATCGGGATTTGATCGTGCGATATGTGTGTTGTGTGCTTTCCACTGGGGCAGTGACACACATTACTGATAAACACAAGAGAACTGGTCTCACACTGGTGTCTCTCTCTCTCTCTCTGGAAACTTCTGTCTTTTCACCCTCTTCCCCAAGAGACAATTCTGATTAAATAATGTTTCTATTTACCGCGACTTATTTTTCTACCCTAAAAGCAATGTTAGTCTTGTGATCCTAAATCACAAAACCTTTCCAAAAGGATCAACCCGTGATTTCCATGACCTTCAGGCTGACAAACCACCTAGATATTCAGGAAGGTGAGATCTGAAAGCGATTCAAAAAATTGTGAAATTCTTCGAAAAGTCGCTAAGAAATTGAACGACAGGTAAGAATGAGATATTCCTTCACATCCACTGTATCCGCACCCTGGCTAAACTCTGCAGATTAACTAGTAAATCATTGAGAGCAGGGGTTAAGGAACCAGTGCTGCGTAGCAAGTGCATAAATAAAGGGCAGGTACGCAAGGCAGTGTTTGACGGTGGACAAGGGAAGGCCATGGTTACAGTGGCACACGGGTACAGTAATGTTTCAGGCTGCATGGTAACACGCCTCTGTTGATCTGATAGAAATCCACCAGCTGAATGAGGTCGGTGAATTTGGTCTGCCCGGTGTCCACAGTGAGGTATGTTTGACCATCTTCCTCGCACTAACCCAGAGAGAGAAAACAGACATTTAAACACTGCTCCAAACACTGTGCTCCTTGCTGCAGAACTATTGGTTGGACTCCCTGCCTAGCTTTGACCAATCATATGACTAGGTTGACAGGTGTTGACCAATTGCCTGTCAGGTTCAGGGTGCAGCCTGTTTGGATAGAGCCTTCCCTCCCACCCGCAGAGTAAAAACTGCTTGACACTGTCCATGAACACACTCAGTCAGGACACAAACAAATCACACCGAGGAGGAATAAACAGAACTCAAACAATCTCATTTAATTCTCCAATGATCAGAGCTGACTCCAAATGTTCCTCCTCATTCCCCAAAATTGAACATGGTAGATTTTCACCTTCTTTCTTGCAGGCTGATTGTCACACACACTGTCACTGAGATACAGTCCCCCCCACACACAGACTGTCACTGAGATACAGTCCCACACACACTGACTCTCACTGAGATACAGTCCCCCCCACACACTGACTCTTACTGAGATACAGTCTCACACACACTGACTCTCACTGAGATACAGTCCCCCACACACTGACTCTTACTGAGACACAGTCCCACACACACTGACTCTTACTGAGATACAGTCCCACACACACTGACTCTCACTGAGATACAGTCCCACACACACTGACTCTCACTGGGGTACAGTCCCACACACACTGACTCTCACTGAGGTGCAGTCCCACACACACTGACTCTCACTGGGGTACAGCTCCCCCCACACACTGACTTTCACTGGGGTACAGTCCCACACACACTGACTATCACTGAGGTGCAGTCCCACACACACTGACTGTCACTGGGTTACAGTCCCACACACACACACTGACCCTCACTGGGGTATGAGTCCCACACACACACTGACTCTCACTGGGGGACAGTCCTATACACACTGACCCTCACTAGGGTATGAGTCCCACACACACACTGACTCTCACTGGGGGATAGTCCTATACACACTGACCCTCACTGGGGACGGGTCCCACACACACACTGACTCTCACTGGGGTACGAGCCCCATACTTATCGAATCACCACCAGTTCAGATACAAACTCCCCCTGAGCAATGAGCTGTAACTTTTACTCAGCATAATTTTATAAATGCATATTTGTGACGTACAGTGAATGTGAGCTGCTTGATCATTGGTTCTAGTCACCTTGATGTCAATTTGCTTAATGAGATGGTTCAAGACATTTGCCAACCTTCAGCTGGAGCACTGAGTAGTGTTTTGGGTGCTACATTATTGGAAAGATATGAATGTATTGGACAGGGTGCAAAGGCCACTTAGGAGATTAGTTTCAGAAATTAGAAACTTCACTTATGAGGATTGATCGACGAAGTTGGGACAGTTCTCCTCAGAGAGAAGAAGGCTGAGAGGAAATCCGGGAGATATTCTCAAAGTTGTGGATGGACTGGATAGAGTAGATAGAGAAGCTGTTCCCAGACTTGCAGGTAGACAGGATGGTGAAGAAGGCGTTTGGCAAACACTCCTTTATTGGTCAGTGCATTGAGTATAGGAGTTGGGATGTCACGTTGAGGCTGTACAGGGCATTGGCTAGGGCAATTTTGAAATTCTGCATTCAATTCCGGTCTCCCTGCTATAAGAAAGATGTTGTTAAACTTTAAAGGGTACAGAAAAGATTTATAAGGATGTTGCCAGATTGGAGGGTTTGAGCTACAGGGAGAGGCTGAATAGGCAGGGGCTGTTTTCCCTGTGTCAGAGGCTGAGGGGTGACCTTATAAAGGTTTATAAAATCATGAGGGGCATGGGTAGGGTGAATAGCCAAGGTCTCTTTCCCAGGGTAAGGGAGTCCAAAACTGGAGGGCATAGATTTAAGGTGAGAGGGGAAACATTTAAAATACACAAAAGGGGCAACATTTTCATGCAGAGCAGAGTACACATATGGAACGAGCCGTCAGAGGCTGGTACAGTTACAACATTAAAAGGCATCTGGATGGGTATATGAACAGGGAGGGGTTTGGGGGATATGGGCCAAATGCTGACAAATGGGACTAGATTAAAGTTTGTGCGAAGATTTGTAGCTCGGGTGCTCGTTGTTGTGGTTCTGTTCGCCGAGCTGGGAATGTGTGTTGCAGACGTTTCGTCCCCTGTCTAGGTGACATCCTCAGTGCTTGGGAGCCTCCTGCGAAGCGCTTCTGTGATGTTTCCTCCGGTATTTATAGTGGTTTGTCTCTGCCGGTTCAGTTCCAGCTGTCCGTAGCAGTGGTCGGTATATTGGGTCCAGGTCGATGTGTTTGTTGATTGAATCTGTGGATGAGTGCCATGCCTCTAGGAATTCCCTGGCTGTTCTCTGTTTGGCTTGTCCTATAATAGTAGTGTTGTCCCAGTCAAACTCATGTTGCTTGTCATCTGTGTGTGTGGCTACTAAGGATAGCTGGTCGTGTCATTTCGTGGCTAGTTGGTGTTCATGGATGTGGATCGTTAGCTGTCTTCCTGTTTGTCCTATGTAGTGTTTTGTGCAGTCCTTGCATGGGATTTTGTACACTATATTGGTTTTGCTCATGCTGGGTATCAGGTCCTTCGTTCTGGTGAGTTGTTATCTGAGAGTGGCTGTTTAATTTACGGACTAGATTAATTTAGGAAATTTGGTTGGCATGGACGAGTTGAACTGAAAGGTCTGTTTCTGTGCTGGAGAACTCTATGACGCTATGATGTTGATAGATTTAAAGTGATGTCAAAAAAGCAGCAAGAGTAATGTGAGAAAAAGTTTCTCACACAGAGTAATTTTCACACAGAGAAAGCATTGTCTGGAATGTGGCTGAGGCAGGTTCAACTTAGCATTCAAGAGGTATTAGACAATAATTTGAATGGAAATGACATGCAGGGGGATGTGGAAAAGGCATGAGATTGACTCTGGGTAATGAGGCTCATGTGAAGAGCTGATGCAGGCATAATGGGCTGAATGGCCTCTTCCTGTACTGTAATGATTCTGCAATTGTGACTGTAATGAATGTGGGATCATGAGCAGGAGAAATATTTAACAACATTATCACCAAATAATTGTACAGAAATAAATTACCGGAACAACCAGGAAGTGTTTGGTCTTGTGATGGTGGCTGAGGGTCAGCACAAACCCTTTGGGTGTCCTTTGGCTCTCTCTAATCAGGAAAACACTGCATCAAGGGAAAAGCACACAAATAAATACCCCTCTGAAAATCAGTGTAAAATCAAACTCAGTTCTCATTAAATTCTGCTGTTTATTTCAGTTTCATCTTCCTGTTCAATCCATGACCATCAGTAATACCACTGGAGTATTCACAATATTACTGCAAACTATCAAACTGACAAAGGCTGAGAGTGAATCCGACAATATCCCAGACAAAAAGTAACAGTGAATCCTGCACAACAATGTAGTCAGACAGGCATAGCTTATAGTTGGGAGAGAGGGAGGAAGGTTAGGGAGGAAATTCCTGAGCTTCTGTCCCAGGTTTTAAGGCACATCCACCAAGTCTCAAGAGGCTAGAATTTGAGGAGCACTGAAATTTCAGAGAGTTGGAAGAATTTACAGGGGGAGCAAGGGACAAGACCATGAAAGGATTTTAAAACATAGATCAGTAATTTACACTTGAAACTTCAATGTCATTCACTGAGATCTGGGGCAATACAACAAGGAACTTGCTGTGGGATGCAACCCGGGGCAGTGGTTTTTTTGGATGCCCTCAGGAGAGCAACAATATAATGCACAGAGAAGGGGTGAGGAGAGCAATGGGAGAACTGGGAATCAATAGCAGACCTGTCAGTTGACACAGTACAGTGAGGTAGATGAAGAAAAGTCTTTCATGTAAGAAGATGTTGATGATCTGAGTGGTGGATGTTAGTACCATGTGGCCAAAGAACAGTCACTCCTGGGGGTTAAAATGACCCGTTGCTTTGTATCTGTGGGGTGTTGGTGGAGCAGGAACAAATAATATCATATGTTTAATGTAATAAATCCGTTTATTAGAATTTTCCAAATTGGACAATGGGGTTCTGAAGGGAATGCACCTACTAGTAGGCAATTAGTTATTGAGGTGGGATTTTGAGGATTTGTCACTCACTCACTCACCATAGGAACTCCAAGCTGGTTGCGCTGGAAAGGCCTGATCTTGTTTCCTTTTGTAATTATCTGTAATTATTAAATCCCTTGCTCTGTCTCAGGTTATGGGCTCTCTCACCCAATGCTCATTTGCAAAATTTCTCTGAAGTGAAATAATTCTCGCCCTTGCCCCCCAGCTGTGTCCTCACCCATCAATGTGGCCATGTTGGATAATCAGTCTGTGTGCTTCTTCTCTTGAGATCCGTCCATGAAACCAGGGCTGACTCCTGTGTATTGCTAGATCCACGATAAAGGAAACTGTTATTGCAGTTAATCCATCTCAGACATTGCTCCTAACTCATCCTGTTACCAGCAACCTATCTGCTGCAGAAATCAACACCGGGCTATAAAACATAAGCACAACATACCCCACTGCAGGCCCTTAGAAAGGCAACTTATTATCTCCCATGGAGAGAAATTTCAGAATACTTCACTGCAGAGGGATCTGGGTATACTCATGCATGAAGCACAGAACCCTGGTATGCAGGCTACAGCAGGTAATAATGAAGGCAAATGAAATTTGAGCATTTATTGCTAAAGGAACAAGGCATAAAAGCAGGGAGGTGTTGCTGCAACTGAACAAGACATTAGTGAGACCACACGTGGAAAATTGTGCAGTTTTGGTCCCCTTATTTGTTGAAGAATGTAGTTACATTGGAGGCAATTTAGAGGACGGTCACCAGATTGATTCCAGAGATGAGGGATTTATCTCCTGAAGAGAGATTGAGCAGTTTAGGCCTTTCCCATCTGGAGTTTGGAAGAATGAGAGGAAATCTAATTGAGGTATATAAGACACTAAAGGGAATAGAAAAAAATAGACTGACAGAGGATGTTCCCTCATGTGGGGCAAACTACAACGAGAGGTCAGAGCTTTAGGATAAGGGGCAGCAAATTCAAAACAGGGATGAAGAGACATTACTTCTTTCAAAGGGTCATGAATCTGTGGAATTCACTCCCCCCCAGAGTTCGATGGATATTGGGACTTTGAGTAAATGTAAGGAGAGACAGGTTTTTAATTAGTAATGAGTTGAAGGATAACAGAGAGTGCACAGAGAGGGGAGCCGGAAGGTAAGCGGAGACCAGTTTAAATTAACGTTTTTCTTTTCGCAGTCTGTGTTTTTTTTTCCCAACTAGGAGCGGGAACCCAGAAATCGTCAACAGAGGCTTCTGGGAAGGTAAGAAGTTTGAGTGGAGAAGGAACCCGAGACACTACACGTGTAGTGTCTCCCACCCTCCCTCCTCCTCTAACCTAAAAAAAAGGACCCAGTCGGCTGAACAGGTAAGCTACTCAGTGTTCTTGTTTTGGAGACTAAGTGTAGAGTAATGGCAGCGCCAGGCAGTGGAATGTTCCTCCTGCAGGATGTTTGAGGTAGGGGTGACCACCGATGCTCCTGCCGACTTCACCTGCAGGAAGTGCAGCCAGCTCCAGCTCCTCACAGACCGCGTTAGGGAACTGGAGCTGGATGAACTGAGGATTATTCGATAGGCTGAGAGGGTGATAGATAGAAGCTACAGGGCCATAGTTAAGCCAGAGAACAGAGGTACCTGGGTAACAGTTAGAGGTGGGAAGGGGAGGAAGTAGGCAATGAAGGGATCCCCTGTGGTTGTTCCCCTCAACAATAAGTATACCGCTTTGGATACTGTTGGGGGGGACGGCCTAGTAGGGTTAAGCTGCAGTAACCGGGTCTCTGAGGCTCAGAAGGGAAAGGGGGGAGAGGAGGAGAGCGCTAGTTATAGGAGACTCTATATTAGAGGGACAGATAGGCAGTTTTGTGGACATGGGCGAGACTCTCGGATGGTTTTTTGCCTCCTGGGTGCCAGGGTCTGTGACATCTCGGACCGTGTCTTCAGAATCCTTAAGGGGGAGGGTGTGCAGCCAGAAGTCGTGGTGCACATTGGCACCAACGACATAGGTAGGAAGAGGGGTGGGGAGGTCATTCAGGAGCTCAGGGAGTTAGGCTGGAAGCTAAAAGCTAGGACAGACAGAGTCGTCATCTCTGGGTTGTTACCGGTGCCACGTGACAGTGAGGCAAGGAATAGGGAGAGAGTGAGTTGAACATGTGGCTGCAAGGATGGTGTAGGACGGAGGGGTTCAGGTATTTGGACAATTGGACTGCATTCTGGGGAAGGTGGGACCTGTACAAGCAGGACGGGTTGCACCTGAACCAGAAGGGCACCAATATCCTGGGGGGTAGGTTTGCTAGCACTCTTCGGGGGGGGGGGGGGGGGGGTTTAAACTAATTTGGCAGGGAGATGGGATCCAGACTTGTAGTCCAGCAAGTAGGTTAGCTGTTTTTCAGGATGTCCAAGAATGTAGGGAGGCTGTGGAGAAGGTAGCACTGACAGGGAATACTTGCGGACACAGATGGGCTCAAGTGTGTATACTTCAACGCAAGGAGTATCAGAAATAAGGTGGGTGAACTTAAGGCGTGGATTGGTACTTGGGACTACGATGTTGTGGCCATCACGGAAACGTGGATAGAAGAGGGACAGGAATGGTTGTTGGAGGTTCCTGGTTACAGATGTTTCAGTAAGATTAGGGAGGGTGGTAAAAAAGGAGGGGGGGTGGCATTGCTAATTAGAAATGGTATAATGGCTGCAGAAAGGCAGTTCGAGGGGGATCTGCCTTTGGAGGTAGTATGGGCTGAAGTCAGAAATAGGAAAGGAGCAGTCACCTTGCTGGGTGTTTACTATAGGCCCCCCAATAGCAGCAGAGATGTGGAGAAACAGTTTGGGAAACAGATTTTGGAAAGGTGCAGAAGCCACAGGGTAGTAGTCATGGGCGATTTCAACTTCCCAAATATTGATTGGAAGTTCTTTAGATCAAGTAGATTGGACGGGGCGGTGTTTGTGCAGTGTGTCCAGGAAGCTTTTCTAACTCAGTATGTAGATTGTCCAACCAGAGGGGAGGCCATATTGGATTTGGTACTCGGTAATGAACCGGGACAAGTGATGGGCTTGTTAGTGGGTGAGCATTTTGGTGATGGTGATCACAATACTGTGACTTTCACTTTGGTTATGAAGAGAGATAGGTGCGTGCAACAGGGCAGGTTTTACAATTGGGGGAAGGGTAAATAAGATGCTGCAAGACAGGATCTGAGGAGCATAAGTTGGGAGCACAGGCTGTCAGGGAAGGATGTCGTTGAAATGTGGAACTTTTTCAAGGAACAGGTACGACGTGTATGTACCTGTCAGGCAGGAAAGAGATGGTCATGCGAGGGAACTTAGGTTGACGAGGCAGGTTGAATGTCTTGTAAGGAAGAAGAAGGAGGCTTACATAAGGTTGAGGAAACAGGGTTCAGACAGAGCGTTGGAGGGATACAGGATAGCCAGGAGGGAGCTGAAGAAAGGGATTAGGAGAGCTAAAAGAGGGCATGAAAAATCTTTGGCGGGTAGGATCAAGGATAACCCCAAGGCCTTTTATGCGTATGTGAGAAACATGAGAATGACGAGAACGAGGGTACGTCCGATCAAGGACAGTAGTGGAGACTGTGTATTGAGTCGGAAGAGATAGGAAAAGTCTTGAATGAGTACTTTTCTTCAGTATTTACAAATGAGAGGGACCGTATTGTTGAAGAGGAGAGTATGAAATAGACTGTTAAGCTAGAGGAGATAGTTGTTAGGAAGGAAGATGTGTTGGGCATTTTGAAAAACTTGAGGATAGACAAGTCCCCAGGACCTGACGGGATATATCCTAGGATTATGTGGGAAGCAAGAGAGGAAATTGCAGAACCGTTGGCAATGATTTTTTCATCTTCACTGTCAATGGGGGTAGTGCCAGGGGACTGGAGAGTGGCGAATGTTGTGCCCCTGTTCAAAAAAGGGAATAGGGATAACCCCGGGAATTATAGGCCAGTTCGTCTTACTTCGGGGGTAGGCAAAGTAATGGAAAGGGTACTGAGGGATAGGATTTATGAGTATCTGGAAAGACACTGCTTGATTAGGGACAGCCAGCATGGAAATGTGAGGGGTAGATCTTGCCTTACAAGTCTTATTGAATTCTTTGAGGAGGTGACCAAGCATGTGGATAAGGATAGAGCAGTGGATGTAGTGTACATGGATTTTAGTAAGGCATTTGATAAGGTTCCCCATGGTAGGCTTATGTGGAAAGTCAGGAGGCATGGGATAGTGGGAAGTTTGGCCAGTTGGATAGAGAACTGGTCGAAGTCAGAGAGTGGTGGTAGATGGTAAATATTCAGCCTGGAGCCCAGTTACAAGTGGAGTTCCGCAAGAATCAGTTCTGGGTCCTCTGCTGTTTGTAATTTTTATTAATGACTTGGAAGAGGGAGTCGAAGGGTGGGTCAGTAAATTTGCAGACGGTACGAAAATTGGTGGAGTTGTGGATAGTGAGGAGGGCTGTTGTCGGCTGCAAAGGGACTTAGATATGATGCAGAGCTGGGCTGAGGAGTGGCAGATGGAGTTCAACCCTGCCAAGTGTGAGGTTGCTCATTTTGGAAAGACAAATAAGAATGCGGAATACAGGGTTAACGGTAGGGTTCTTAGTGAGGTGGAGGAACAGAGGGATCTTGGGGTCTATGTTCATAGATCTTTGAAAGTTGCCACTCAGGTGGATAGAACTTGTAAGGAGGCCTATGGTGTATTAGCGTTCATTAGCAGAGGGATTGAATTCAAGAGTCGTGAGGTATAGGACTTTGGTAAGGCCACATTTGGAGTACTGTGTGCAGTTCTGGTCGCCTCATTTTAGGAAAGATGTGGAAGCTTTGGAGAGGGTGCAGAGGGGATTTACCAGGATGTTGCCTGGAATGGAGAATAGGTCGTATGAGGATAGGTTGAGAGTGCCAGGCCTTTTCTCATTGGAACGGCGAAGGATGAGGGGTGACTTGATAGAGGTGTATAAGATGATCAGGGGAATAGATAGAGTAGACAGTCAGAGACTTTTTCCCCGGGTACAACAGAGTGTTACAAGGGGACATAAATTTAAGGTGAAGGGTGGAAGGTATAGGGGAGATGTCAGGAGTAGGTTCTTTACCCAGAGAGTGGTGGGGGCATGGAATACGCTGCCTGTGGGAGTGGCAGAGTCAGAATCATTGGTGACCTTTAAGCGGCAATTGGATAGGTACGTGGATAGGTGCTTAAGCTAGGACAAATATTCGGCACAACATCGTGGGCTGATGGGTCTGTTCTGTGCTGTATTGTTCTATGTTCTATGTTCTAATGGAGAATTGGCAGAAAAATGGAGCTGGTGCCAAGGTGAGATGAATTGGTGGAGCAGGCTCAAGGAGCTGAATGATGTCCCTCTGCTCCAGGCTTTGATGTTCTCTCAGAGTCTGTGAGGCTTTCCCAGTGCTCCTCACCTACCTCCATCTGCACCATCCTCACCTACCTCTATCTGGACCATCCTCACCTACCTCTATCTGGATTATCCTCACTTACTTCTAACTGGACCATCCTCACCGACCTCTATCTGGACCATCCTCACCGACCTCAATCTGGACCATCCTCACCTACCTCTATCTGGACCATCCTCACCTACCTCTATCTGGAACATCCTCACGTATCTCTATCTGGATCATCCTCACCTACCTCTATCTGGATTATCCTCACCTACCTCTGTCTGGATTATCCTCACTTACCTCTATCTGGACCATCCTCACGTACCTCTATCTGGACCATCCTCACCTACCTCTATCTGGAACATCCTCAGCTACCTCTATCTGGACCATCCTCACCGACCTCTATCTGGACCATCCTCACCGACCTCTATCTGGACCATCCTCACCTACCTCTATCTGGACCATCCTCACCTACCTCTATCTGGACCATCCTTCCCTACCTCTATCTGGACCATCCTCACCTACCTCTATCTGGACCATCCTCACCTACCTCTATCTGGACCATCCTCACGTACCTCTATCTGGATCATCCTCACCTACCTCTATCTGGATCATCCTCACCTACCTCTGTCTGGATTATCCTCACTTACCTCTATCTGGACCATCCTCACGTACCTCTATCTGGACCATCCTCACGTACCTCTATCTGGACCATCCTCACCTACCTCTATCTGGACCATCCTCACGTACCTCTATCTGGATCATCCTCACCTACCTCTATCTGGATTATCCTCACCTACCTCTGTCTGGATTATCCTCACTTACCTCTATCTGGACCATCCTTACGTACCTCTATCTGGACCATCCTCATGTACCTCTATCTGGACCATCCTCACCTACCTCTATCTGGACCATCCTCACCTACCTCTATCTGGACCATCCTCACCTACCTCTGTCTGGATTATCCTCACTTACCTCTATCTGGATTATCCTCACGTACCTCTATCTGGACCATCCTCACTTACCTCTATCTGGACCATCCTCACCTACCTCTATCTGGACCATCCTCACGTACCTCTATCTGGATCATCCTCACCTACCTCTATCTGGATTATCCTCACCTACCTCTGTCTGGATTATCCTCACTTACCTCTATCTGGATTATCCTCACGTACCTCTATCTGGACCATCCTCACTTACCTCTATCTGGACCATCCTCACGTACCTCTATCTGGACCATCCTCACGTACCTCTATCTGGACCATCCTCACGTACCTCTATCTGGACCATCCTCACCGACCTCTATCTGGACCATCCTCACCTACCTCTATCTGGACCATCCTCATCTACCTCTATCTGGACCATCCTCACCTACCTCTATCTGGACCATCCTCACCTACCTCTATCTGGACCATCCTCACCGACCTCTATCTGGACCATCCTCACCTACCTCTATCTGGACCATCCTCATCTACCTCTATCTGGACCATCCTCACCGACCTCTATCTGGACCATCCTCACCTACCTCTATCTGGACCATCCTTCCCTACCTCTATCTGGACCATCCTCACCTACCTCTATCTGGACCATCCTCACCTACCTCTATCTGGATTATCCTCACCTACCTCTATCTGGACCATCCTCACCGACCTCTATCTGGACCATCCTCATGTACCTCTATCTGGACCATCCTCACGTACCTCTATCTGGACCATCCTCACCTACCTCTATCTGGACCATCCTCATCTACCTCTATCTGGACCATCCTCACCTACCTCTATCTGGACCATCCTCACCTACCTCTATCTGGACCATCCTCATCTACCTCTATCTGGACCATCCTCACCTACCTCTATCTGGACCATCCTTCCCTACCTCTATCTGGATCATCCTCACCTACCTCTATCTGGACCATCCTCACCTACCTCTATCTGGATTATCCTCACCTACCTCTATCTGGACCATCCTCACGTACCTCTCTCTGGACCATCCTCACGTACCTCTATCTGGACCATCCTCATCTACCTCTATCTGGACCATCCTCACCTACCTCTATCTGGACCATCCTCACCGACCTCTATCTGGACCATCCTCATGTACCTCTATCTGGACCATCCTCATGTACCTCTATCTGGACCATCCTCATGTACCTCTATCTGGACCATCCTCATCTACCTCTATCTGGACCATCCTCATCTACCTCTATCTGGACCATCCTCACCTACCTCTATCTGGACCATCCTCACCTACCTCTATCTGGACCATCCTCACCTACCTCTATCTGGACCATCCTCACCTACCTCTATCTGGACCATCCTCACCTACCTCTATCTGGACCATCCTCAGGTTTAAATGGAGATTGAATTGACCCTCACAGAACCACAGTTCCCCCAGAATTCATTAGTTTGTAGAAACCTAATGTCTGGTCCCTCTGCACACTCAATAATCACATGGGTCTTTGAGTTTCTGGGTTCCTGTCACGGCACATTATAAGATAGAAAAAGAGATAACTGCAACAACACCTCTTACAGTTTCTCCACTAACAAAGAGATTTGTGTAATCTTGAGAGTAGGTGGGGGAAAAACCTTCATAATAAGCACAAGTGGAGAGATAGAGAGAGAGAGAGAGAGAGAGAGAGAGGGCAACAGAAAAACAGAGAGAGAGAGAGAGAGGTGGTCAGACAAAGGGACTGGATCAGAGACAGGGAAACGGGGACAGCTAGACAAAGTGACAGAGAAAGAGAAATAGAGAGAGAAAGAAAAATAGAGAGAGAAGGGAAAGAAGATGCAGATGGTGAGATGGACACAAAGGTGGAGAGAAAGGGAAGGGGAATGGAGAGAGAAAGCCAGACAGAAAGGAGAGAGAGAGACAGAGAGACAGAGAGATAGAGAGGAAGCACAATCTCCCACATTTCTGTGGCTAAAACGAACATGGTTAAAAAAAAGTTAAGGAATTGCTAAGATTCTGGGAAGCATTGACCATTCAGTCCATCAAACCCATTCTACATGTATACATTGCACTGTGAATCCAGGATAAATGTTCCTCCATTCACATCAGTGTTGACATTTCACTGAATATTTAACCCACTTTTTACAAACTAACAATGGAGATCTGAAATCTACTTTTAAACAGGTTAATGTTGAACAGAATAAAATAGAAAATCCAGACTTTTTGGCATTCAATCAATATAATCTTGAGCTAGGCCTTCCTCTCCTCCATAAGAGCTGTTGAATTGGAAATCAGTTATACACTTCAATACTGAGCCAGATCAGTTTCTGTTGGGAAAGGTACTAACAATTTTGGAACCATACGATTAGATGGAGCTAAGATATTGGTCAGTCATGATCAATGGGCCAGAGGAGCAGTTTTCAGGGGCTGAATGGTCTCTTCCCGTTCCAATGGGAGTTTGGTTCTAACGCTTTGTGGTTCATGATCAAAAATGAGCAAAATGTTTTTTTCCGCAGCTGAGGACAATTGGCTGAAGCTGGCTTCCTGCTGGTTTGCAGTTTTCACACTCATGAAAACCTGATTTTGTTGTTAATGTTTGGTTTCGCACGAATCATCAGAAAGACTCCACTGCATTTCTGAGAATTTTATTTAATAAACAGACACTATAACAAAGATTACTCGCTTAGAGAAAGTGTGGAGGAGAATTACCAGAATGGTCACAGGGATGTGAAACCTCGGTGAATGTGGAAAAGCTGGAAAAGCTGGGGTTGTTTTCCTTACAGCAGAGAATTTAATAGCGTTCAAAATCATGAAGGCAGAGTAAATGAGAGATGTTTTCCACTGACAGTGGGTGGGCCATCATAGAATGACAGAAAGTGAGGACTGCAGACGCTGGAGATCAGAGTCGAAAGTGTAGTGCTGGAAAAGCACAGCCGGTTAGACAGCATCTGAGGAGCAGGAGAATTGATGTTTCGGGAATGATGAAAGGCTTATGCCCGAAACATTGATTCTCCTGCTCCTCAGATGTTGTCTAACCAGCTGTGCTTTTCCAGCACTACACTCTCGATGGCCATCATGCAATCACAGAATCCCTACAATGTGGAAGCAGGCCATTCAGCCCATCCAGCCCACACTGACTGTCTGAAGAGCATCCCAGCCAGACCCCCTCTCCTATCCTATCCCTATAACCCTGCATTTCCCACGGCCAATTCACCTAGGCTGCACATCCCTGGGCACTATGGGCAATTTACCATTGCTAACTCACCTAACTTGCACATCTTAAACTGTGGGAAGAAACTGGAGCAGCTGGAGGAAACCCAACAGGGGACTCATATTTACGTCTCTGGGTCTCAGCTGTTTTCAGCTTTCCACCATTTACCAGGTCCCTTGTCCTATCCTTTTTGGCTCCAAGGCTGATGAATTCATACTTGCTTATATTGATTTCCATGTGCTTCAGCTTTTCTATCTACTGCAATTATTAACATCTCTTGGTAATTTTAGGCTTCTATCTGTAACTGCCCAGAGACATTTACTGTCAGGGTAACTCACCTGCACTGAGTACTGAGCCTTGGCACGGGCTGGGCAAGCTGTGCCTCTGGACTCCCTTCTTCTGCAAAGAAAAGGAATAAATTTAGTTTGTAAAAGATACATTGAGTTACAGACACAGAGTACGCTGTGGTAAAGACATAAGGAGTCAGCAAAGAGATATAGCCAGATTAAGTGAGTGGACAAGAAGTCGTCAGATGGAGTATAATGTGAAAATTGTGAAGTTGTTCACTGTGCCAGGAAGAGTAAAAAAAGGAGCATTTTATTTTAATACAGAGAGTTTGCAAAACTCAGAGGCACAGAGGAATCTAGGTGTCTTGGTATATGATTCACAAAAGGCCAGCAAGTGATTAGAAAAGTAAATGGAATATTGTCATTTGTTATTAACAGAATTGAGTATAAAAGTAAAGAATATAGGAACAAGAACTGACAATTCAGCCTCTTGAGCCTGTTATGCCATTTAATACAATTGGGTCTGATCAAACACCTCAGTGTCTTTTACCACCTTCATTCCCATGTTCCTCTGTGACAGTGATTATTGATCAATCCCTGCTTTAAACATACTGAAAGACTACACTTCCACAATCCTCTGCGGTAGACAATTTCAAAGATTCAAAACCCTCTGAATAAAAATAGTTCTCCTCACGTTTGAGCTAAGAGACATTCCCCCTTATTTTTAAATTATGTCCTCTGGTTCTAGGCTTCCCCAGCCAGAGGAACATCTCACCTACACCTAGACTGTCCTTCCCTTGAAGTACTTGGCAAGTTTCAAATAAGATCGCCTCTCATTCTTCAAAGCTTTAGAGAATGCAAGTCCAGTTGACCCAGTCTCTCTTCATAGGACAGTTCTGCCATCCATGGAACAAGTCTGATGAACCTTCATTACACTTTCTCTGTGGAATTAATATCTTTCCTGAGACATGGAAATGAAAATTGCACACTGTACCCCAGGGGTGTGGTCTAAACAAGCTCCTGTATTTTGTGTTAGCAGTTACTGTGGAGAAGGAAATGGAAGCTAGGGAACTTGGGGAAATAAGAAATTATGTCTTGGAAAATTACAGAAGAAGAGGTTCTGATGGCTTTAAAATACATAAAGGTAGAATAATCCACAGGACCTGAACAGGTATATCCCAAAACGTTGTGGGAAGTTATGAAAGAGATTGCAGGGCCCTTTGCTGAGATATTTGCATCAACAGCCAAGGGTGAAGTGCTGGAAGACTGGAGGGTGGCTAATATAGTCCCATTATTTAAGAAAGGCGGTAAGGAAAAGTCTGGGAACTATAGACTGGTGAGTCTGATGCCACTGGTTGGTATGTTGTTGGAGGGAATCCTGGGGGACAGGATTTATATGTATTTGGAAAGGCAAGGACTGATTAGGGATAATCAACATGGCTTTGTGCATGGGAAATCATGTCTCACTAACTTAATTGAATTTTCTGAAAAGTTGACAAAGAAGATTAATGAAGGCAGAATTGTCTATATGGACTTCAGCAAAACGTTTTACAAGGTTCCGCGTTGTTGGCTGGTTTGTAAGGTTAGATAACTTGGAATCCAGGGGGAACTAGCCAACTGGACACAAAATTGGCTTGAAGGTAGGATGCAGAAGGTAATGGTAGAAGGATGTTTATCGGTGTGGAGGCCTGCGATCAGTGGTGTGCCACAAGGATCGGTGCAGGGTCCACTGCTTTTCGTATTTATATAATGATTTGGATATGAATATAGGAGGTACGGTTGGTACATTTGCAGATGCCATCAAAATTGATGGTTCAGTGGACACTGAAGAAGGTTACTTCTGAATATAACAGGACCTTGATCAGATGGGCTAATGGGCCGAGAAGTGGCACATGGATATTAAATTAGATAAATGTGAGATGTTGCATTTTGGTAAGGCCAACCAGGGCAGGACTTATACAGTTAATGGTAGGGGTCTCAGGAGAGTTGCTGAACAAACAGACCTCAAGGTACATGTGCATAATTTCTTAAAATGGAGTCGCAGGTAGACAGGGTAGCGAAGAAAACATTTGGCATGTTTGCTTGCCTTCATTGGTCAGAACATTGAGTAAAGGAGTTGGGATGTCATGTTGCTGTTGTACAGGACATTGGTGAGGCCACTTTTAGAATACTGCATTCAGTTCTGGTCTTCCTGCTATAGGAAATATGTTATTAAACTTGAAAAGGTTCAGAAAAGATTTACAAGAACGTTGCCAGGGTTGGAAGGTTTGTGCTATAGGGAGAGGCTGAATACACTGGGTTTTTTTTTCTCTTGGAGCTTTGGAGGCTGAGGGGCAACCTTATAGAGGTTTATAAAATCACGAGGGGAATGGATAGGCTAAATAGACAAAGTCTTTTCCCTGGGGTGGGGGAGTCCAGAACTAAAGGGCATAGGTTTAAGGTGAGAGGGGGAAGATTTGAAAGGGACCTGAGGGGCAACGTTTTCACACAGAAGGTGGTGCGTGTATGGAACAAGCTGCCAGAGGAAGTTGTGGAGGCTGGTACAATTGCAACATTTAAAAGGCATAGGGTGTAGGTTTGCTCGCTGAGCTGTAGGTTTGATATCCAGACATTTCATTACCTGGCTAGGTAACATCATCAGTGGTGACCTCCAAGTGAAGCGAAGCTGTTGTCTCCTGCTTTCTATTTTGGTAAGGCCAACCAGGACACAAAATTGGCACTCCAACCACTATGCCATAAACAAACACATAGATTTAGATGCCATCTATCAACCCCTCAGAAAACGAACAGGAAATGACATCACCACAAACCCCAGGAACCCCAGTCGAAATGGTGGGTTTTTTTTTATCCGTGTGTAGGGCTACGAGGGAGAGAGGGTTGTGTCTTTTTGTGGCTAGCTGGTGTTCGTGTATCCTGGTGGCTAACTTTCTTCCTGTTTGTCCTACGTAGTGTTTGAGGCAGTCCTTGCATGGAATTTTGTAGACGATGTTGGTTTTGTCCATGGGTTGTACTGGGTCTTTTAAGTTTAAGTTTGTTCATTTTTGTTTGAGAGTGTTGGTGGGTTTGTGTGCTACTAGGATTCCGAGGGGTCTCAGTAGTCTGGCTGTCATTTCTGAACCTTCTTTGATGTGTGGTAAGGTGGTTAGGGTTTCTGGCTGTGTTTGGTCTGCTTGTCGTGGTTTGTTCTTGAGGAATCTGCGCACTGTATTTTTTGAGTATCCGTTCTTCTTGAATACGTTGTATAGGTGGTTCTCCTCTGTTTTCCAAAGCTTGTCTGTGCTGCAGTGTGTGGTGGTTTGATGGAATAATGTTCTGATACAGCTTTGTTTGTGTGTGTTGGGATGGTTGCTGGTGTAGTTAAGTATTTGGTCAGTGTTTGTCGGTTTTCTGTATACGCAGGTTTGTAGTTCTCTGTTGTCCTTTCTTTCGACTGTGACGTCCAGGAATGTGAGATTGTTGTCGGTTTCTTCTTCCTCGGTGAACTTCATGCCTGTGAGGGTGTTGTTGATGATGTTAAATGTCTCTTCTATCTTGTTTCGTTTTGTGATGACAAAGGTGTCATCTACGTAGCGGACCCAGATTTTTGGTTTGATGGTTGGTAGGGCTGTTTGTTCTAGTCTTTGCATTACTGCTTCTGCTATGACTCCTGATAGCGGAGATCCCATGGGTGTGCCGTTGGTTTGTTTGTAGATTATATTGTTGAAGATGAGGTGGGTGGTGAGGCACAGGTCGACTAGCTTCATGGTGTTTTCATTGGTAATGTGATTGACGGTGGTTGGGGTGTGTGTGGTAGATCGATGTTGATGGAGGTGAACAATACTGTTACGTCGAATGAGATAATTGTTTCGTCTTCCTCTATTTTGGTGTTTTTGATGTTTTTTAGGACTTAAAAGACCCAGTACAACCCATGGACAAAACCAACGTCGTCTACAAAATTCCATGCAAGGACTGCCACAACACTACGTAGGACAAACAGGAAGAAAGTCAGCCACCAGGATACACGAACACCAGCTAGCCACAAAAAGACACAACCCTCTCTCCCTAGTAGCCCTACATACGGATGAAAAAATAACCACCATTTCAACTGGGACAACACATCTATCCTGGGACAGGCTAAGCAAAGACATGCCAGAGAATTCCTAGAGGCCTGGCACTCCAACCACAACGCCATAAACAAACACATAGATCTAGATACCATCTATCAACCCCTCAAAAAATGAACAGGAAATGACATCACCACAAACCCCAGGAACCCCATCCAGGAGAAAGATATAAATAGAAAACAGGAGACAACAGCTTCACTTCACTTGGAGGTCACCACTGATGATGTTACCCAGCCAGGTAATGAAACGTCTGGATATCAAACCTACAGCTCAGCGAGCAAACCTACTCTCTAAACTTCAACCTGAGCTACAAACCTTCACAAACCTCGCAAATTTAAAAGGTATCTGGATGGATATATGAATAGGAAGGGTTTAGAAGGTTACAAATGGGACTGGATCGGTTTAGGATATCTGGTTGGTATGGTCAAGTTGGACCAAAAAGTCTGTTTCCATACTGTACAGCTCTATGACCCTATACAATTGAAACAAGATTTCACTGCTCCTGTACTCACCTCCTCTTGTAATAAAGGCTAACATGCCATTAACTTTCCTAATAGCTTGCTGCACCTGTATTCAGTATTCAGTGACTTTATCAACAAGGACACGTTAGTCTTGTGTAATATTTCTTACATTTAAGAAATACTCCCTCTATCTTGAGTGCGAGCAGCAGCTGAGGTTAAACGAACCCGGAAGACTGCAGCTAAGGTAAGACAGTTTGTTTTAAAATTACTTACCGGTAGTGGGCAGCGTTTTTTTTTCTTTTTTTTTTCTTCACAGAAGGAGCGGGAGCAGCAGGGGGAAATGACGATGACCAAAGGGGCAGCCGGGAAGTAAAGCAGTGAGTATATAAATCAGGAAGGCGGCTAAACCCAAGACTCTACAACTGTAATGTCTCCCACCCGCCCTCCTCCTCTAACCTAGTTAATAAGGACTCTGGTTTGTTAAGGTAAGTATTTTCTATTTCTTTATCAGTGACTGGTTAAAAATTTACTTTTTTGTTTTATCTATTAATTGGTTTTTAGAAAAAGACTATAGCAGAGAGGTATCAGAAAGTATTTTAACTCAAATTTATATAAAGTAATAAAGTAATTAACTAAGCAGAGATGGCTGGGCAGGTGATGTGCTGTTGCTGTATGATGTGGGAGCTGGCTGATCCCATTGTGAATGGCAGTGACCACATCTGCAGCAAGTGTTGGTTGCTGGAAGAACTCCGGCTCAGAGTTGATCTGGAATCTGAGCTTCAAACACTGCGGCACATCCGGGAGGGGGAGAGTTACCTGGATGCTTTGTTTCAGGAGGCAGTCACACCTGGGAGATTAAGTAATTCACATTCAGTTAGTGATCAGGGACATCAGAGTGTGACTGTAAGTGAGGCAGGTAGGGGGAACCTGAGTTCAGGAGTGCAGGAGCCTTAGCCTTTGACCTTGACCAAAGGTATGAGATTCTTGCTCCCTGTAGATGAGGAAAAGGGCTCTGGATGAGCCAGCTGACCTTGGCACCATGGTGCAGAAGGCCATTCAAGAGGGGGGAGCAAAAAGACAAGTAGTTGTTATAGGGGATTGTATAATTAGGGGGACAGATAGTATCCTTTGCAAGCCGGATCGGGAGTCTCGCATGGTGTGCTGCCTGCCCGGTGCCAGAGTGTGGGACATCTCCGACCGGCTTGAAAGGATATTGGAGCGGGAGGGGGAGGATCCAGTTGTGGTCCACGTTGGGACTAACAACATAGGCAAGACTAGGGTGGAGGACCTGTTTGGGGATTATCGAGCACTAGGAAGGAAATTGAAGCACAGGTCCTCAAGGGTCATAATCTCCGGATTACTGCCCGAGCCACGTGCCAATTGGCATAGGGGCAAGAAAATTAGGGAAGTAAACATGTGGCTAAGGGATTGGTGTGGGAAAGAGGAATTCCACTTCATGGGGCATTGGCATCAGTTTTGGAACCAGGGGGATCTGTACCATTGGGACGGTCTCCACCTGAACCGATCAGGTACCAATGTTCTAGCAAAGAGGATAAATAGGGTGGTCAGTAGGACTTTAAACTTCTGAGTTGGGGGGAAGGAAAAGTGAAAGCGACAGGGAGTATGGAGTTAAATGGAAAGATAAACAGCAGGATAGCATGTGTGCAGGTGGATTTAAACTTGAGGCAGACTGGGAAAGCAGCAAAAAGGAAGGATAACTTAGGACATCTTATGACTTCCAATCTCTCTAATGATAAGAAAGTTAGCATTAAGGCACTTTACCTGAATGCTCGTAGCATTCGTAACAAAGCAGATGAACTAATGGCACAGATCATCGTGAATGATTATGATGTGGTAGGCATCACAGAGACGTGGTTGCAGGTGGGTCAGGACTGGCAGTTAAACATCCAAGGATTTTCAACTTATCAAAAAGACAGGAAGGTGGGCAGAGGGGGCAGGGTTGCCTTGTTAGTTAAGAACAAAATTAAGTCTATGGCACTGAATGACATAGCATCGGATGATGTGGAGTCTGTGTGGGTGGAATTGAGGAACCACAAAAGCAAAAAAACCATAGTGGGAGTTATGTACAGACCTCCTAACAGTGGTCAGGACCAGGGGCGCAACATGTACCGGGAAGTAGAGAAGGCATGTCAGAAAGGCATGGTCACAGTGATCATGGGAGACTTCAATATGCAGGTGGACTGGGTAAATAATGTTGCCAGTGGATCCAAAGAAAGGGAATTCATGGAATGCTTACAGGATGGCTTTTTGGAACAGCTTGTCATGGAGCCCACAAGGATGCAGGCTATTCTGGACCTAGTGCTATGTAATGAACCAGACTTTATAAAAAATCTTAAAGTAAGGGAACACTTAGGAAGCAGCGATCATAATATGGTTGAGTTCAGTCTGCAGTTTGAAAGAGAGAAGGCAAAATCAGATGTAATGGTGTTACAGTTAAATAAAGGTAATTATGAGGGTATGAGAGAGGAACTGATGAAAATAGACTGGAAGCAGAGCCTAGCGGGGAAGACAGTAGAGCAAAAATGGCAGGAGTTTGTGGTATATTTGAGGACACTGTAAGGAGGTTCATCCCCAAGAAAAGAAAGATTATCCGGAGAGAGATTAGACAGCCATGGCTGACAAAGGAAGTCAGGAAATGTATTAAAGAAAAAGAGAGATCCTATAAAGTGGCCAAGAGCAGTGGGAAATCAAAAGATTGGGAAGGCTATAAAAACAAACAGAGGATAACAAAGAGAGAAATAAGGAAGGAGAGGATCAAATATGAAGATAGGCTAGCCAGTAATATTAGAAATGGCAGTAAAAGTTTCTTTCAATACATAAGAAACAAACGACAGACAAAAGTAGACATTGGGCCACTTCAAGCTGATGCTGGAAGCCTAGTGATGGGAGATAAGGAAATAGCTGGAGAAGTTAATAAGTACTTTGCATCAGTCTTCACAGTGGAAGACATGAGTAATATCCCAACAATTAAAGGGAGTCAGGGGGCTGAATTGAGTATGGTTGCCATTACAAAAGAGAAAGTGCTAGAAAAGCTAAAAGGTCTTAAAATTGATAAATCTCCTGGCTCCGATGGGCTACATCCTAGAGTTCTGAGGGAGGTGGCTGAGGAAATAGCGGAGGCGTTGGTTGAGATCTTTCAAAAGTCACTGGAGTCAGGGAAAGTCCCGGATGATTAGAAGATTGCTGTTGTAACCCCCTTGTTCAAGAAAGGATCAAGACAAAAGATGGAAAATTATAGGCCAATTAGCCTAACCTCGGTTGTTGGTAAAATTTTAGAATCCATCATTAAGGATGAGGTTTCTAAATTCTTGGAAGAGCAGGGTCAGATTAGAACAAGTCAACATGGATTTAGTAAAGGGAGGTTGTGCCTGACTAACCTGCTGGAATTCTTTGAAGAGGTGACAAGTAGGTTAGACCAGGGAAACCCAGTGGATGTGGTCTATCTAGACTTCCAAAAGGCCTTTGAATAAGGTGCCATATGGGAGGCTGCTGAGCAAGGTGAGGGCCCATGGTGTTCGAGGTGAGCTACTGGTATGGATTGAGGATTGGCTGTCTGACAGAAGGCAGAGAGTTGGGATAAAAGGTTCTTTTTCGGAATGGCAGCCGGTGACAAGCGCTGTCCCGCAGGGTTCAGTGTTGGGGCCGCAGCTGTTCACGCTATATATTAATGATCTGGATAAAGGGACTGGGGGCATTCTAGCGAAGTTTGCCGATGATATCAAGTTAGGTGGACAGGCAGGTAGTACCGAGGAAGTGGGGAGGCTGCAGAAGGATCTAGACAGTTTGGGAGAGTGGTCCAGGAAATGGCTGATGGAATTCAATGTGAGCAAATACGAGGTCTTGCACTTTGGAAAAAAGAATACAAGCATGGACGACTTTCTAAACGGTGAGAAAATTCATAAAGCCAAAGTACAAAGGGATCTGGGAGGTTGAGTCTGTGATTAAGAAAGCGAATGCAATGTTGTCATTTATCTCAAGAGGGTTGGAATATAAAAGCACCGTTGTGCTACTGAGACTTTATAAAGCTCTGGTTAGGCCCCATTTGGAGTACTGTGTCCAGTTTTGGTCCCCACACCTCAGGAAGGACATACTGGCACTGGAGCGTGTCCAGCGGAGATTCACACGAATGATCCCTGGAATGGTAGGTCTAACATACGAGGAACGGCTGAGGATCCTGGGATTGTATTCATTGGAGTTTAGAAGATTAAGGGGAGATCTAATAGAAACTTACAAGATAATACATGGCTTGGAGAGGGTGGATGCTAGGAAATTGTTTACATTAGGCGAGGAGACTAGGACCCGTGGACACAGCCTTAGAATTAGAAGGGGTAAATTCAGAACAGAAATGCGGAGACATTTCTTCAGCCAGAGAGGGGTGGGCCTGTGGAATTCATTGCCACGGAGTGCAGTGAAGGCCGGGACACTAAATGTCTTCTAGGCAGAGATTGATAAATTCTTGATGTCACAAGGAATTAAGGGCTATGGGGAGAATGCGGGTAAGTGGAGTTGAAATGGCCATCAGCCATGATTGAATGGCGGAGTGGATGCGATGGGCCGAATGGCCTTACTTCCACTCCTATGTCTTATGGTCTTATCTGTTTCACATTCACCAAGTTTATCCAAATCCTCCTGAAGCTGCTTTACATCTTCCTTTGTATCATCCAAACATCTGGATATTACATTGTGATCTATATTGTGATCAGCTGTAGCCCAAATCCCGATCCTTGCAGTACCACTGAGTCACAGACTGTCAAAGTGAGAATGACCTATTTATTTCTACACTGTTTTCTGCATGCTAGTCAATCATTAATCCTTACAAGCACATTACTTCCTATTCCATGTGCTTTAATTTTGCTAGAGAAGCTTAACAAAAGTCTTCTGAAAATCCAGATATGTTGTCTATTGACTCCCCTTCATCAATTTTGCACGTAACATCCTCAAAGAACTCCCATAATTCCCTTTTCGCAAATCCATGCTGACTATGCTCAATCAGACCATTGGTATCGATTAATCATGTCCTTTATGACAGATTCCAGTACTTTTGGCATGTCCATAAGGACCCTCACCAACGTTTGCAGATGCACCACAGAGAGCATTCTATCAGAGTGCTTAATGGCCTGGTGCAGTAACTGCTCTGCCCAGGACCATAAGACACTCCAGAAGGTGGTGTGCACAGTCCAGATGATCACGGAAGCCAACCTCCCATTCATGGACTCCATTTACACTTCTCGTTGCCATGGAAAGGCTCCCACCCCAAAAGGTGGGGTCTTCCATCAGGTGGATGTTACAGAGGCTTGAACACACGCACCAAAAGGTTCAATAACAGCTGTTTCCCTGCCATTATTACTCTGCTGAAAGGACCTCTCTAACTTCAAATAACGTTGATCTTGTTTTGTGCATCTCCTATGCAGCTGTAACCCTGTATGCCTTGCTCTGTCTGAGCACCTTATGATCTGTATGTCTTGTTTGCTGTGATTTACCAGTACTGGTCACAAAACAAGGCTTTTCACTGTAAGTAGGTACATGTGGCTACAATAAATCAAATCTAATCATTTTCCCTACTCCTGAGGTAAGGATGATGGGTTGGTAAGTTCCCTGTTTTATCCTTTGTTCCTTTCTTGAATCTTTGAGTGATGTTTGCAAGCTTCCAATCTACAGGAATCATTTCAGAAACTATGGAATTTTGGAAGATAATCACCAAGGCATTGGCTATTCTAATAGCTACTTCCTTCAACACTCTGGGATGCAGATCATCAGGTGCTGGGAACTCGAGTACAACTTTCTAATACTAATTTCCCTCAACTCCTCATTCTCCTTAGTCAACTGAACCTCTAATTCTGGGAGAACCCATGTATCTTCCTCAGTGAAAACAAACATAAGGTAATCATTTAACCTCTTGCCATTTTCTACTTGCCCACTATAAATTCTCCTAATTTTGCAGCAATGGTGGTTCATTTGTTTTAGTTAAATGCTTTCATCTTATGGATCAACAACATCCAAGAAGCTTGACACCATCCAGGATAAAGCAGCCGCTTGATTGGTACCACATCCACAAGCATTCATTCCCTCCACCACCGATGCTCAGTAGCAGCAGTGTGTACCATCTACAAGATGTACTGCAGAAACTCACCAAACATCCTCAGACAACACCATCCAAACCCATAACCATTCCATCTAGAAACACAAGGGCAGCAGATACATGGGAACACCACCACCTTCAAGTTCCCCTCCAAGTAACTCACCGTCCTGACTTAGAAATAGATCACCGTTCCTTCATCGTTGTTGTGTCAAAATCCTGGAATTCCCTCCCTAAGGGCATTGTGGGTCAACCTACAGCAGGTGGACGGCAGTGGTTCAAGAAGACAGCTCACCCCCACCTTCTCAAGGGGGAACTAGGGACGGGCAATAAATGCTGGGCCCAGCCAGTGACATCCACATCCCATAAAATGAATTTAAAAAGCTGTACATACTTTTCCAACTCTTTTTATGTCTTTTGCTATTAGCATTCATATTCTATTCTCCCTTTCCTAACTCTAACCCTATCACAGTTTCTTCATTCACTTTTGCTGTATTCTAACACTTTATCCACTTTTTTCTGACAGTTTTATAAACTTTTTTTGTAAGGCTGTGTAATTTTTAATGGATCTTTGACAGCCAGAATTGACTGACCTCTTGAGTTTTTGCACCATGAAGGAATGTATAATTGCTGTGGGTCATATTTCTTAAAGACAACCCATTGTCCAATATGTACAGTCATGCCTTTAATGAATTTTCCCAATCTACCTCAGTCAATATATTTTGTTAAAAGTGTGCAGCAAATTGGTGAGACCATTTCTGGAGTACTGGGAAAAGTTTTTGTCTCTTAGCTTAAGAAAGAACATAAACACATTAGAAAATGCAGAGAAATTTCACCTGACTGATTCCTGGGATAAGGATAGGCTGGACAGTTTAGGCTTGCATATACGTATAAAATTTGACTTGGATCAATGTAATTCTGTAATAAACACTGTGTAACCTCACTGGGGTCAGTATTACTCTGTATCATGCAGTATAAACACAGTTGGATCAGTGTTTGTTCTGTATATTGATGCAGTATTAAACTGCCAGTCTCACTTTCAGTTACTGCCTGATACCTGCAGCATTTAATTTTGACTTGGGAAGTCCCAGCCTGAAATAATAGAGAAAAGTGGAGAGAGTTCAGGGTGTGTTCAAATTGAATCATGCCCCCTGAGCACTGACTCTCCCTCTGTATCTGTCTACAGCACGTGGGCAGCAGCAGTACAAGAAAGTAGCTCACCTTCTCAAGGGAACTAGGGACAGGCAATAAATGTGTCCCCAGCCAATGATGCGCACATTTCATGGATGTATAGAAAATTGTTAGCAATAACTTTTCCAAGGAAAGAGGCATAAAGGTTTGGAGAGGGAATTCCAAATCCAGGTCCCAGGCAAGAACAGCTGCCAGTTTTATAAGGATCAAAATTGGGGATGTGAAATGGCCAGGTTCAGATACAGAGTTTATAAGGTGAACTCTATCCCAGTCCAACCTGATTCCCATACATATACCTTCTCAACTCTCCCCATTTGTGATCAGCTAAGTATGTAGATATGGGGCCACTGTTTCTAATGCTGATAAAATCTGGTCTACAATGCCCCTTGACTAAATTAAATGAATCAAAATCTTAGGTGACATCCTCAGTGAAAGTGGTGAGTTTGACGTACTCCTTGTCTTGTTTGCAGTCTTTGACAAAGTTGACCACACCATCCTCCTCTGTCAGCTCCTCTCCTTTACCCAGCTGCTACTGAAATCCTCATTCATCCCTTAACTGTAGGCTCCATATTCCAAATGCAGCTTTGACCCTCTGTAAATCTCAGCTCATCCAAAGTGCTGCTATGTACCCATTGTGCTCACTGACCTGCATAGATTCTTCATCTGGCAGCACTCCAAATTGTAAAATTCCCATCGTCATTTCTGAATATCTCCATAGCCTCACACCAAACTTCTCCAATTCCACAACCCTTTGAGATCTCTGCATTTCTCCAAACCTGGCCATTTCACATCCCCAATTTTGATCCTTATAAAACTGGCAGCTGTTCTTGCCTGGGACCTGGATTTGGAATTCCCTCTCTAAACCTTTATGCCTCTTTCCTTGGAAAAGTTATTGCTTACAATTTTTTATACATCCATGAAATGTGCGCATCATTGGCTGGGGACACATTTATTGCCTGTCCCTAGTTCCCTTGAGAAGGTGAGCTACTTTCTTGTACTGCTGCTGCCCACGTGCTGTAGGCAGGCCCACAATGCTCCATCTTCATTCCTGGGAAGGGGCGGGTTATGTTATGAAGGCAGGTTGAACGGTTGCTGTCAATATCTGTTGGAGTTTAGAAGAATGAGAGTGATCTTATTGAAGTAGATAAGATCTTGAAGGGAATGGGCAGGGTGGAACTGGACGACGTTTCCACTTTTGGGAAAGACTAAAACTGGAGGACACAGATTCAGAATAAGAAGTCTCCTTTCTCAGACAGAGTTGAGAAGATTTATCTTTCTATCAAAGGTTCATTAGAGCTTGGAGACTGAGTTTTTACCAAATTATTCCAAGCTGAGGGTGATAAGGGAGTAGAGAATTATGGGGAGCAGGTTGACAACTGGAGCTGAGATGAGAACCAGATCAGGCCCACTCTTACTGAGTGATGGAGCAGGCCGAGCAGCCCAAGTAGCCCACTCCTATGTGGATGTGATAGGAACGAAGTTCCAAAAACCTTGAATCAACAACTGTGAACAAACAGAACGGTGAGTGATTTGGAAGGGAACTTGTGGTTGGCGATGTTCCCGTATGTCTGCTGCTCTTGTCCTTCTAGATAGAAATGGTCATGGGTAAGGAAGGAACTGTCTCAGGAGCCGTGATGAATTTCTGCTTTGCATCTTGTACACTCTGCTGCCACTGTGCATCAACAGTGAAGGAAGTGAATATTGAAAGGGGTGGAGTTGGTGGCAATGAAGCCAGTTCTAGATGATGGAGTGCTCCTGGAACTGTACTCATCTCCTGGAACTGTACTCATCTCCTGGAACTGTACTCATCTACTGGAACTGTACTCATCTCCTGGAACTGTACTCATCTCCTGGAACTGTACTCATCTCCTGGAACTGTACTCATCTACTGGAACTATACTCATCTAGACTAGTAGACAGTACATCTTCACACATGTGACTTGTGCCTTGCAGATAGCAGACAGGTTTTGGAGAGGCAGGAGGTGAGTTACTTGCTGTAGAATTCCAAATCTCTGACTTGCTCAGATTTAGTTCTGTTCTGGTCAATAGCAATGTTGACGATGTAGGATTCAATGATGGCAATCCCATTGAATCTCAAGGATTTGTTCCTGGTGGAAATGATCTTTGTGTGACACTTGTGTAGCACAACTGTTACTTGCTACATATCAACTTAAGTTTGGATATGGTCCAAGTCTTGCTGCAGATGGACACAGGCCCCACTTAAAAACAACTGATCTTCTCACTGGGCTTTCAGGTCACCCTGTGTTAACATCTCTAAGTGAGCTGGTGTCAATTCTTCATGGATGATTGATCCTATGAAGGTGACTTGTGACAGGTTTCTTTATTAAAGCTGCTTTATAAATGTAAGGTGTAGCTGAAACAATTTTAAACAAGGTTATGGGGAAAGAGAGAGGAGAAAGGGCTGGGACTAATTGGATAGATCTTTAAAGGAGTTGGCACAGGCTGGATGGCCTCAATCTGTGTGCTAATGGTTGATTACATGAACTGTTCTTTCTCCCTGTCAGAATTCTCTGTCAAACATCTGAGCAGCCTGCAAAGTCCCTGTGACTGGGATCCATACCCTCCAAGCCTGAGCTTCCTCCTCCGCCACTGATGAAGCTTCTTTCGGGTTCTGAATCACTCGCCCTGTACATCCCGAGAAATCCATAGGAACCAGGCAACTCTCCGAAACATTTGTCTGTGATGAAGGTGATGAATGGGAACATAGTCAGTTACATGTATGGAGAAGATGTTCATTCATTGCACCACCTCAAACATTCCCACAGACACTTGTTATATGTGCAGTGTAATAAGGGATTGTCACAAGAAATGAAGCCTGTCCCCAGAGTTTCCCAGTGCCCTTCAGCATTAGCAATAGCACAAACAGCTCTTCATTCACCCCCAAAGAATAACACCTCTGTTTGAAGCCCCTCCACTTGATTTGCCATCTCCCCATTAAGTTTATACCTTTATTTAATCCACATCTGATTTACCTGCTGATTTATCCCAAGCCCACCTGACTTAGCCTCATTTATTCCTGAAGCCTGCTGTTTGGTGCTCTGGCTGTAGACTGTCTCCACAGAGTGAATTGACAGGTTAATCCACTAGGGAAGCATCACAGAGATTCCTATTTCTGTGGTTTTCTGCCATCCTTAATGCATTCCTCATCCCCCGATTCACACACACATACTCACCCACATACTCCCTCACGTACTCCCTCACATACTCACCCATATACTCCCTCACATACTCCCTCACATACTCCCTCACATACTCCCTCACATACTCCCTCACGTACTCCCTCACGTACTCCCTCACGTACTCACTCACGTACTCCCTCACGTACTCCCTCACGTACTCCCTCACGTACTCCCTCACGTACTCCCTCACGTACTCACTCACGTACTCACTCACGTACTCACTCATGTACTCCCTCACGTACTCACTCACGTACTCCCTCACGTACTCACTCACGTACTCACTCACGTACTCACTCACGTACTCCCTCACATACTCCCTCATATACTCCCTCACTCACTTGCCCACTCACTCATTCCAGGAGGACTCAACAGTCAGTTTCCACTTCCTAATCCAGCTCAGTGGCACCCCCTCAAATACAGCTGCCCAACTCCAAACCCATCCCCAGCCTCACATGGAACTACATCAGATGGACTGAGACCTTGTGGCTGGTCAGTGTGGCTCAGACCCCGGTTCACTAAATGTACAGCAGCTGCTGTTTGCCTTTTGAGTGAAATGAAATGAAGGATTAATGTTGGTGAGAAACCTGCTGAGGTCAGAGAAATTTCAAAATACCCGTCATTTCTGAAATAAATGCAAAACGTGATGTTCCGTCAATTTCACACAACTGTCAGAAGTGAAACTGAGAAAGCATGAAAACAGAAAATGGTTTCTCAATAATTAAATGATTCTGGAAATTATTAAATAATCAGTCGGTGTGTTGACAGGATTGATTGTGTCTCAGATTCAGGGGCACTGGGTCTTGGGGTGGTCTCAAAGATGGGAGAGGGGGCAGGAGGGGATGGGGAGGGGAGCAAAAAAAAGATGGGGGCAGGAGAGGATGGGCAGGTGTAAGGAGGGGATTGGCCTTGGGGAATGGGGCAGGAGTGGATTGAGGGGACGGGGGAGGAGAAGATAGGAGAATGGGGGAGGGAGGGGATGGGATTGATGTGGGGGTGGGGAATGGGGGCAGGAGGGGATTGGAGGATGTGGGAGTAGGGTGTGTGGGAATGGAGGGGATGGGGATGTGGGGTGGGGGTGATGTGGGGGCAGGAGGGGGGTGTGGGAGAATGGAGGCACACACTCACCATGATGGATGGCTGGAGCCAGGATTGCGGTTTCTTCTTTTGCTGCATTATCTGATAGTTGAGACAGAGTTGCTCACCCAGCTACAGAACAGAGAGATTGTTATCACAGAGAATCCCAGCAAACTTCACACAGGTCTATCTGGGGGAGATCCCAGCATCAGCCTGTACAGTCAGAGGCCATTCAATCCATCCTCTTGTTCCTGATCTGATTAATCCCAGTTCCCTCCTCTTACCCCATTAAAAATACACATGCTTCCTCTTGACACCAGTTTCCAGTTTAGTTCCTGAGACCTGAGGTTATGGGGAGTGAAATCCTAATTTCTGCTGTAGGGGATGGTTGGGATGGGAAAAGGCAGTGAAAAACAGCAGGACTGTCAGGAGGTGCCCCTGCCCGGTGCACTGCGTCCCTCACCACATCCTCAGATTCTCCCAGAAACATCATCATGATCATTAATGCCTCAGCCTGAGACATGTGTGCCACCCTCACACATACCTGGTCTTCATCAGAAATGTACTCATTGGTCAGACAAACCTTGAAGAGGCGAAATGCTGTCATCCAACACGTGCGACTTTGCTCATCATCCGAGCACAGCACTCCCAGATCACTCCGGCCATTATCCGACCTGTGAAACTATTGATGGGAAGAACATTATCAACAGGAGACACAGCCTGAGAGAGGTTACTGACTGACAGGGTGAGGGAGCTGGAACACAGTCGACTGTGGCAGTGAGTTTGGAAGGAGGAGCTCAGTGGGATTGGGAACATGCACTTAGGGTCGGCGGGGGAGCATGGCAAATATTGAAGAGGATAATGTGGGTCAAGATGTTGCTTTTTTGAGGTAAGATAACGCAAATTAGAGTTGTGAGCGTGTGGTCTGGATCGAGGGGCAGTTTTTGATGTGCCGTACTGAGACCTAGTCTACAGTGGGTGGTGTAGTGCAGCCTGTTCCAAGGTGGAATAGCCAGGCTCAGGACTGAGGGCCTGCAACTGGGAACGGGACTGATGGTAAGGATTGACAGACACAGACAGAGACATAGACACACACACACACACAAACAGACACACACACACAAAGACAAAGAGACATGCACATAAACATATACAGACACACACACAAAAAGGCAGAGAGACACAAAGGCAAACATACACGCGCACACACAAACATACACACAGACAGACAAACAGACACACAGATAAACACACACACACACAAATGGAGGGAATAGTCTCTGCGGAATGTTGATAGAGGTGGGGAGGGAAATATATCTCTGGTGGTGGGTTCTGACTGTAGATGGGGGAAATGGTGGAGAACGATGTGATATATCCGGATGTTGGTGTGGTGGAAGGTGAGGACCGGGGGGGGGGTTCTGTTCTTGTTGCGGTTGGAGGGTTCAAGGGCAGAGGTGCAGAATGGAGGAGATGTGATGGACGGCATTGTTGACCATGTGGGAGGGGAAATTGTGGTCCGTGAAATAGGAGGCTATCTGGAATGTTCTGGAGTCAAATCGCCCCTCCTGGGAGCAGGTGTGGCGGAGGTGGAGGAATTGGGAGTAAGGGGTAGCATTTTTACAGGGAGGGAGTTGTGACAGCAGGTGCAGCCCAGGTAGCCAAGGGAGTCGATGGGTTTGACATAGATGTCCGTGTTGGGTCAGTCACCGGAGATGGAGATGGAGGGGTTCAGGAAGGGGAGGGAGTCTCCGAAATGGCCCAGGTGAATTTGAGGTCAGGGTGGAAGGTGTTTGTGAAGTTGATGAACTGTTCTACCTCCTTGTGGGAGCACGAGGTGGCGCCGATACAGTCATCAATGTAGCGGGGGGAGAAGTGGGGAATGGTGCCGGTGTAACTATGGAAGATGGATTATTCCACATACCCAACAAGGAGACAGGCATTGCTGGGCACATGCAGGTGCCCGTGGCTACCCCTTTAGTCTGAAGGAAGTGGGAGGATTCAAAGGAGAAGTTGTTGAGGGTGAGGATCAGTTCTGCCAATCGAATGAATGTGTTGGTGGAAGGGTACTAGTTGGGTCATTGGGAGAGGAAGAAATGGAGGACTTGGAGGCCTTCCCTGTGCTGGATGGATGTGTACAGGGACTGGATGTCCATGGTGAAGATAAGATGTTGGGGGCCGGGGAAACTAATGCCATGGAGGAGGAGAAGGGCGTGGGTGGTGTCCTGAATGTATGTGGAGAGTTCCTGGAGCAAGGGGGACAGGATGGTGTCAGGAAATGAGGAGATACATTCAGTGGGGCAGGAGCAGGCGGAGACAATGGGTCGACCGGGGCAGTCAGGTTTGTGAATTTTGGGTAGGACATAGAATTGGATGGTGTATGGTTCCGGGAGTATGAGGTTGGAGATACCCTGAGGTGATGAGGTTGTGGATGATCTGGGAGATAATGGTTTGGTAATGGAAGGTGAGGTTGTAGTCTATGGGGCAGTAGGAGGAGATGTCCGTGAGTTGGTGCCTGACTTTGACAATGGAGAGGTCAGTGTGCCAAACTACCACTGCTCTGCATTCTCCCCCCAACCTCCCTATCCCATCCTCTGGTTTGATGGTAAGGTTGGAGTTGGAGCAGAGGGATTGGATGGTTGTGGTTTGTGAGGGTGAGAGGTTGGAGTGGGGGAGAGGGGTGGACAGGTTGGGGCGGTGAATGTCACGGTGGCAGCAGTAAAAGATACCCAAAGCGCATTCACATGAACTGTAGTAAATCCTACCACCTGGTGGTTAATATCTGAATTACACAGACACACACTCACAGTTAGACACACACACAGACACACACAGACACACACACACAGACACACACTCACAGTTAGACACACAGACACAGTTAGACACACTCACAGTTAGACACACAGACACACACACACAGTTAGACACACAGACGCACACACAGACACACACTCACAGTTAGACACACAGACACACTCACAGTTAGACACACAGACACACACACAGACAGACAGACACACACTCACAGTTAGACACACAGACACACACACAGACACACACACAGTTAGACACACAGACACACACACAGTTAGACACACAGACACACACTCACAGTTAGACACACAGACACACACACACAGTTAGACACACAGACACACACTCACAGTTAGACACACAGACACACACACTCACAGTTAGACACACAGACACACACACACACAGTTAGACACAGACACACACTCACAGTTAGACACTTGGACACACTCACAGTTAGACACACAGACACACACTCACAGTTAGACACACAGACACACACACACAGTTAGACACACAGACACACACACACACAGTTAGACACAGACACACACTCACAGTTAGACACTTGGACACACTCACAGTTAGACACACAGACACACACACACACAGTTAGACACAGACACACACTCACAGTTAGACACTTGGACACACTCACAGTTAGACACACAGACACACACACACAGTTAGACACACAGACACACACACACACAGTTAGACACAGACACACACTCACAGTTAGACACACAGACACACACACACAGTTAGACACAGACACACACAGTTAGACACTTGGACACACTCACAGTTAGACACACAGACACACACACACAGTTAGACACACAGACACACACACAGACACACAGACACACAAACACACAGACACACAGACACACACACAGTTAGACACACACACAGTTAGACACACATACACTCACTCACAGTTAGACACACAGACACACACACACAGTTAGACACACAGACACACACTCACAGTTAGACACACAGACACACACACACAATTAGACACAGACACACACACACAGTTAGACACACAGACACACACACAGTTAGACACACAGACACACACTCACAGTTAGACACACAGACACACACACACACAGTTAGACACACACACAGTTAGACACACAGACACACTCACAGTTAGACACACAGACACACAGTTAGACACACAGACACACACACAGACACACAGGCACACTCACAGTTTGACACACAGACACACACACACACACAGACACACACTCACAGTTAGACACACAGACACACACACACAGTTAGACACACAGACACACACACACAGTTAGACACACAGACACACACACACAGACAGACACACACTCACAGTTAGACACACAGACACACACACAGACAGATACACACACAGATACACACTCACAGTTAGACACACAGACACACACTCACAGTTAGACACACTCACAGTTAGACACACAGACACACACACACAGACACACACTCAGTTAGACACACAGACACACACACACAGTTAGACACACAGACACACACACAGTTAGACACACAGACACACACTCACAGTTAGATACACAGACACAGTTAGACACACAGACACACTCACAGTTAGACACACACACGCAGACACACAGGCACACACAGTTAGACACACAGACACACACACACAGTTAGACACACAGACACACATACACAGACACACACACACAGTTAGACACACAGACAAAGTTAGACACACACACACACAGTTAGACACACAGACACACACTCACAGTTAGACACACAGACACACACTCACAGTTAGACACACACACACATGGACACAGTTAGACACACACACACAGACACACACACACAGTTAGACACACAGACACACAGACACAGTTAGACACACAGACACACACTCACAGTTAGACACAGACACACAGACACACACACACTCACAGTTAGACACACAGACACACACTCACAGTTAGACACACACACACAGACACACACACAGTTAGACACACAGACACACACACAGTTAGACACACAGACACACACACTCACAGTTAGACACACAGACACACACAATTAGACACACAGACACACAGACATACTCACCGTTAGACACACAGACACACATACACTCACAGTTAGACACACAGACACACACACACAGACACACAGACATACAGACACACAGACATACAGACACACAGACACACGCACACAGACACACACGCACACAGACACACAGACGCACAGACGCACACACAGACACAGACACACACACAGACACACACACACAGACACACACTCACAGTTAAACACACAGACACACAGACACACACACAGACACAGTTAGACACGCAGATACACACTCACAGTTAGACACACAGGCACACACTCACAGTTAGACACAGACACACAGACACACACTCACAGTTAGACACACACACACACACAGTTAGACACACAGACACACACAGACACACACTCACAGTTAGACACACAGACACACACACACTCACAGTTAGACACACAGACACACACACACAGTTAGACACACAGACACACATTCACAGTTAGACACACAGACACACAGACACACACACAGACACACAGACACAGTTAGACACGCAGATACACACTCACAGTTAGACACACAGGCACTCACTCACAGTTAGACACACACACACAGACACACACTCACAGTTAGACACACAGACACACACTCACAGTTAGACACACACACACATACAGTTAGACACACAGACACACACAGACACACTCACAGTTAGACACACAGACACACACACACACTCACAGTTAGACACACAGACACACACACAGTTAGACACACAGACACACATTCACAGTTAGACACACAGTTAGACACACAGACACACACACACACTCACAGTTAGACACACAGACACACACTCACAGTTAGACACACAGACACACACACACACAGTTAGACACACAGACACACACAGACACACACACTCACAGTTAGACACACAGACACACACACTCACAGTTAGACACACACACACACACAGTTAGACACACAGACACACACTCAGTTAGACACACAGACACACACACTCACAGTTAGACACACAGACACACACTCACAGTTAGACACACAGACACACACGCACACAGACACACACACAGACACACACACACAGACACACACAGGCACGCACACACAGGCACGCACACACAGGCACACACACACAGGCACACACGCACACACAGACACACACACACACACACAGACACACACACACACACAGACACACACACACAGACACACACACACAATACTGTGTTCTACCTTTATGCAGAATCCAAACTCTGTTGGTGTGTGGTACATCTTTCTGTTTGTTACTGTGTAAATGTTACTCTCATTCACATCAGCAAAATACTGAAGGTGCCTCGGTTCCTGGCAAATAAAGCAGAAGAAGAAGGACAGGAATATAAGGATGGGGAGCTGGCACAACTGCATTGCAACTGCAGTATTTTCCACTTCACTGAATGTCCTGATGTCCTTTCCAGTCAAATAGGTAATTTCTGAAATATAATCTTATGATCCCAGCAAATATTAATGCTGGCCAAGTTAGATCTCAAAATGAAACCTGGCTACATAGATCATATGTTTAATTTTTGCAGTTGGTTACTGTGGTGATTAGTTACTGAAATATATTCATTCATGGCTGTAGATATTGTTCAAGAACATGTTTATTACACAAAAGAAGAAGTGAATAAACAAAAGCTATATAAAGAAGACAGAAAGATCTTAAACTTTAAACATCAAAACAAAGTTTCAATCTGTTCCAATACTATCAGTTAGGGAGATTCAATCCCAGGGAAGGATCTCTGGGATCTTAGCTATTTTTAAATCATTAATATTTTCTTTGGACTGCGGACAGTTTTGTAATTTCTTTCCAAGTCCTCTGGCATGAACCTTTCACAATTCTGACAGCTTAAACCTTTTCAGTTCTAACAGCCTCCAACTAGATTTCCATCCAACCTCCCCTGGCTTGGAAGCTCCACAGGCTAGAAACTGCTGAGGGAACTGGTCAAGTTGAACTGATGCCATGACTCATTCACACCAACCTCAGAGGGCAGGTATCTCACCTAGTGCAGGAAAATCTACTCAAGGTAAATCCAGGTGCACTGAGCGCTGACATTGCTTCAGTCCAGTTTATTTTACAGGAGCTGGCAGAGGTGATGAATCATTGAGACATTGGGCAGCCTACGGGTTCAAGCAGGACCAGAATGGAATAGGCAGAGGTAGACGTGTAAGTTAGTCTGTCTCACATGGCCGCTGATGCAAGTGTGGTCTGTGGTTCCATTTGTGCCTCTGTGCCTGAAGGTATTGGTTCAATCTCCATCCCAGACACTCCCAGCAAAGGGAGTGTGGGACTAGGCTGCATTCACCCAATTCTGTCTTGAAAGTTAAATCTGAATCCACGTCAACCACGGCCCAGTGTGTTCCAGATCATAACACATCACTAAGGGAAAAGCATTCTCCTCATCTTCTCACTATGTCTCTCTCTCTCTCTCCAAATCTGTGTCCCCTGGCTGCCAACAGTCCTGCCACTGGGAACAGTTTCTCCTGATTCAAACAGGACAAAGGGAATGCTCACTGATAACATCTGCCCCTTTCTTCTACTGTTCTTACTTTGCATTCCATTCCTTATTTCAGACAGAATAAACGAAACACTTGGGAATGAAAGGGCCTGTAACAGCTGGACAGGGAACTGAAGCAAGGGCCTGAAGCAGAGAGCTGGAGTGAGCAGTGATATTCAGACTGCAGGGAGGTTTGTGGCGGGGGTGGGGGGGAGGGGGGTGCCTCAGGATTCTGCTCTTTTGGAAATAAATCCAAAGCCTCTGTTTGATACACAATATAATTTCAAAGGGAACACAAAGCTCTGAAATGGAGTGAAGAGGATAGTAACAGACTTCAGGAAAAGATAAAATGGGAAAATGGATAAGAAAAGCACAGCTGAGATATAACTCACAGAAGCGTGGTGAGATACATCATGGTGGAAAGAATGAGAGAAAAAAGGGTATGATTGTAAAGGGTGTGTAGGATATAGGTACAAATATTTGGATATGACAGAACAAATTGAGAAGCTGTAAAAAATACAGGCTTTTTAACTTTATAATTCTAGTTCACTGCAACAATTTGCCAAGTCTCTTTCAACAACCCCTTTTAAACCCCTGACCTCTACCATCCAGAAGGATGAAGGCAACAAATATACAAGAATACCACCATCTGAAAGTTTCCTCTAATCCTCACACCAAAGTCAACCTGCCTGGTTTAAAATGTAAACAAAGCCTGACAGTTAACTGTCCATCATCATTCACAAGTGCACTCTCTATGACAATGCCTCTGTCAACCAGAGTCCACTTACAAATTAGTCCATACTCTCCTCTTGTGCAGTATAAAGGACAGTTTCCCCCTGAATGGTATTCTTCTGAAAAGTCCTGATGGGTGCAAGACAAAGTGTATATACGTTTAGCAACATACAGCTCAAAATGGGTGAGTCTAGGGCACTACCCTAGGGACCTCTGGTCAAGATGTCCTTGGACTGAGATGACTGACATCCAATAACTACTACCATCTTCCTTTGTGTCAGGTATGACTCCAATGTACAAAGAACATTGCCCTGGTTCCCAGTGACTCCAGTGTTGCCAGGCCTCCTTAATGCCACACTCAGTGAAATATGGCCTTGATGTTGCTAGGAGTCACTCTGACCTCACCACTGGGAATCAGCACCTTTGTCCATGTTTAATCAAGGCTATAATGAGGCCAGGTACTGAGTAGTCTTGTCAGAGAGCAGGTTATTGCTAAGTAATGGTCATTTGATGTCACTGTTGATTGAGTACAATGAGATTCATGTAAATCAAGGGTGTATAACAGATGAGGCGAGAGCGTGGTGCTGGAAAGCACAGCAGGTCAGGCAGCATCTGAAGGAGCAGGAGAATCGACATTTCAGGCCTAAGCCCTTCATCAGTAAGAGAGAAGACGCCACTTTAGAATGAGGATGTGAAGAGAGAATTCTTAGACATTACTCTTGCGAGTTCTAATTGATAACCTACCAACACAGGTTTAAATCAAGAAACAATGTAGTATATAAGCCATTGAAGAACTTCACTTAGAGATGAGACCCAATAGCATCAGGAACAGTGTAAATGCAGACCCAGAGTCTGAAGAGATTTCCTACAAGATGATCCCAATGAGCAGAAAGCAGCATTGGCTTAAATAACAATATAACGAATCAATATACCCTGCCATCACTTTGCTGTTAATCAAGAGCAAACTGGGACAGAAATTGACTGGTTTGGATTTGCCCTGCTTTTTGTGGACAAGACATACCTGGGAGGTTTCCCAAAGCCAGTTTTGCAGCTGTCCTGGAACAGCTGATTAGAGGTGGGGTTGGTTCTGGAACACAAGTCTCTCGGACTATTTCTGGAATGTTGTCAGGGTTTATAGCCTATGCTGGCAGAAGACCATAAGAACATAGGAACATAATAAATAGTACCAGAAGCAAACCATTTTAAACATTCAACTCAACTCTGCCAAACATCACAACTGATCTTCGACTTTATTTCACTTACCCACATCGTCACCATAAATTTTAATTCCCTCAGTACCCAAACCTCTATTGATCTCTGACCTGAACAGACTGAGTAAACCTCTACAGCTCTCTAGGATATAGAATGCCAAAATGTCCAACCCTTTCAGTGAATAATCTCCATCATCAATGGCCAACTCCTGACTCTAGGCTCCCTCACTAGGGAAGATACTTTCCCTTCCCTATCCTGTCAAAATGTAAGAACTGAATGAGAACTCCTCACATTCTTCCAAACTCTCAGAAATATAGCTGTACTCAATCTCTCCTCAGGGGACAACCCTTTCTTGCTAGGAACTGGTCTAATGAATCTGAACGACATCGTCTCTAAGGTAAATCTAACTTTCTTTCAGCTGGAGACCAAAGCCATGTCTCATTGCAGCAAGACTTCTAAACTCTTCTATTTCAATCTCTAAACTGGAAAGACGAACATACCATGTGATTTCCTCGTTGTTTCCACCTGCCTATTGACTTTCTGTGCTTCATTTACAAGGACGCCAGATCCTCAATGAATACTCTCAGGTTCCAGGTTAAAGGTCATGTTAATAAGATTGTGATGTGAATCAGGAAGGTAATAGTTGACGTTAGTAGTCGCCTGTAAGTGTCTGAGAAGAGAGATGGAATGAGCTGTAGCAGAGAGAAAGATGAACTTCCCAAGAAATGCAGAATGTACCTTGATACAAACAGTTTTGGAGAAACATACCAGAGGTAGACCTAAGTCACTCACAGACAGAGAGAAACCTCCCTGATCAGATCCAATTAATATTCAAAATGGAATCCAACCACAAATCAAATACCAACATCAGTTTAACATCAGTTAGTAATATTCTGCTTTATAACTTCTCAATTCTGTTACTCATTGATATTTTCAATTCGCACAAATTCTGCAAAAAGTCAACATTTGAATGATGTCAGTCTGTGTCTGACCCTCCAATTCCTCCAAGTCTCTTACATGTTGACTGCCAAGCATCAGAAAACATCAAACAACCTGATAATCCCCCAAACTAGTTTCACAATCTTCAAAAACCTGACTTTACACTAAATCTGTTACCTCAGTTGTTGAATGCACTTTTAAGTCTTTAAAGAGTTTTGTGACAACAACACACAAAGGAACATTAGCCTTTAGTTCCCTCTGTATGTTTGAAAGCTGCTTTAGTGTATTAACTTTAATTTCAGGATTTAACTTGGCAGATTCTCGGGCCACAGATAGTTCAAGTCCCTTCTCTTTCGACATTATACACTCATGGGGTCAGCTAATCAGTGAGAAAGTGGTTAATGCTTCAATTTAAGTAAAAGAATGCTTCAGATCCAATAGCAAAATGATACATCATAAACATTTAGTAGAAGTAAACTTATACAATTGGTTATGAATGATAACCTTGAGCAATATCTGCACAGTAATTGCCATGGACAGAACAATGAAAAACTATAGGTTCCCCATGCTCCTGAGCAATTCAAAAAAGATACAAGCTTTGAAGATATTCCTCTTATTTGCTGAGAATGACTCTCTATGTGTGAATGCATGTTGCTGCTAGCAATGTAAATGAGCAATGTTATGGGCTCAACTGATTATTTGCAAATGATTAGTAGCAGTGCATTCAGGATTATTTAGTAAGTAGAAGCTCAGTAGCAGCAGTGTGTACCATCTGTAAGATGCTTAATCAGCACCTTCCATAATCTCGACCATCTAGAAGGACATGGGCAGCAGATATATGGGAACACCATAACCTGAAGGTTCCTCTGTAAGCCACTCACCATCTTGGAAATATATTGCCATTCTGTCAATAGGTCAAAATCTTGGAATTCCTTCTCCAATAGCATTGTGGGTCAACCTATACTACATGGACTGCAGTGGTTAAAGAAGGCAGCTCACCCCTACCTTCTTAAGGGACAACCAGGGATGTAGTAAATGCTGGCCCAGCCGATTAATGGCTATGTCCCATCATAAAATTGCAGAGGTGAGATGAGAGTGACTGCTTTTAACATCAAGGTCTCTTTTGGTATCAAGGAGCCCTAGTAAAACTGTGCTCAATGGGAATCAGGAGGAAAACACTCCATTATTTGGAGTCATGCCTGGTACATAGGAAGATGGTTGTGGCTGTTGGAGGTCAGGTAATCTCTGCAGGAGTTCCTCAGGGTAGTGCTCGAGGCTCAACAATCTTCAGCTGCTTCAACAATGACCTTGCCTCCATCATAAGGTCAGAGTAAGGATGTTTGCCAATGATTGCACAATGTTCAGAACCATTCACAGCTCCTCAGATACTGAAGCAGAACAAGCCTATTTACAGCGAGTCCTGGACAACATCCAGGCTTGGGCTGATGAGTGACAACTAACATTTGCACAGCACAATTGCCAGGCATGACTATCTCCAACAAGAGATAATCTAACCATCTCTCCTTGCTGTTCAATGGCATTGCCATCACTGATTCCCCTTTATCAATAACCTTGGGGTTATCATCAACCAGAAGCTGAATTGGATTAGCCATAGAAATACTGTGGCTACAACAGCAGGTCAAAGGCTAGGAATTCTGCAGAGCTTAACTCATCTCCTGTCTTTCCATTGCCTGCATATCATTTACAAGACTCAATGAAAAATGTTATTAGTTATCCCAACTTGCTTGGATACGGACGGCTCCCACAACACTCAAAACACTTGGCATGATCCAGGACAAAGCAGCCCACTTGACTGTCCCCACTTTCACCATCTACTCCCTACACCAACGATGCTCAGTGGCAACAGTGTGTATTACCTCCAATATTCACACAGCCTTCTTTGACATCACCTTCCAAACCTGCCACCTCTACCAGATCGGAACATGGCTGCAGATGTTTGGCAAAACCACTACCTGAAAGCTCCCCTCCAAGCTACACACCGTCCTGGTTTGGATATATATGAAGATGGCAGCAGCAGCGGAGTAGGGGCAGTGTTTTCAGGCTTTGTGTCTGTACACTCCAGTTCTAGCTCACCTGGCTGGACACATTAATCTTTGTTTTGTTTTGTTTTGTTTCTTAATTTCTCTTTTGTATCAAAGTTCACCTTTTCTTCTTTTCTGCAGCCTGCGGTGGTGATGGCAGTGTGGTGGATCCGATGTCCATTCCTCGTGGCCATGGCTTTATCGAAAGTTTCATTGTCAGTGGGTCTGGTCTGATCCTCCTGGTGGTGGCAGGGTGGCGGTTTCAGCAGCAGCTAGAACAGCAGCAGCGGGCTGGTTCCGGTTCCTTCCCCATGGCTTCAGGTGGTGACAGCTTGAACAATGGCTTCAGCATCGGCAATTTGTTGGGTCCGATCTGTCCCTGCTGGCAATGGTGGTGATGCAGTGTAGGATCCTTTGATGTCAGTTTTGGCCGTGGCAGCATGGTGGGTCAGGTCTGGAAATCCTTGCTTTGGCTGCTTCAGGGATGGCTTTAGCAGCAGCAGCCCATAGCCACACCATAAACTCAGGAGTCGTGGTGGGGAGGCGGGGGGGGTAGAAAGAGATGAACTTTGTCTTAACCTTGTCTCAAATATTTCTTTTTAAAATTTCTGTAATTAAAACGGTGTCAAATTACATCATAGAGTCCTAGAGATGTACAGCATGGAAACAGACCCTTCAGTCAAACCCGTCCATGCCGACCAGATATCCCAACCCAATCTAGTGGCACCTGCCAGCATCCGGCCCATATCCCTCCAAACCCTTCCTATTCATATACCCATCCAAAGGCCTCTTAAATGTTGCAATTGTACCAGCCTCCACCACATCCTCTGGCAACTTATACAAATCTCACTGTATTTTCATAAATACAAGTGACAATAAATTGCTATTCTATTGCTATTCTAAATATATCATCATTCTTTCTGTGTCACTGGGTTAAAATCCTGGAACTCCTCCCTAACAGCATCCTAATAGGGTGGACCTATATTGAGTGCAGTGGTTCTCAAGGACAGCTGACCACCACTTCTCCAGAACAATCAGGGAAAGGCGTAAAATATTGGTTTAGCCAGAAATAACCATGTTCAGCAAATTAATACAAAAATATACTGCACCCATAGTTCTTTTGGTTTTTACAAAAAAGTAACAACTGGTTTACTATAAATCAGCCACGTTTGTAATGGGGCTGAATTACCTGGCTAAATGTGACAAGTTTCCAACTTTTTGTGAAATAGCCAGGAGTTTGGGGAGCAAACCCCTTTCTGCATGGGAATGCCTTGGCCAATCAGGGTTGACTTTCCAACCAATTTGCTCCTGCAGTACAGAAACCATTGAGCTGGTTTGCAATTTGGTATTCTTGTATTTGCCCCTCTGAGGGGAGATGAAAAGCTTTGCCATCGTGTCTTTGTTAATCTCAATGTAGGAATCAATTGTGTCACCTGATGCAAATCTGAATAGACCAGAATCATGTGACACCTTTCTGTGATGTATGAAATGATTTATATAATATATAGATATATATATACATGTATGTATGGTGATATATATGCGAGGAGAATGTTACTGAATGCACAATACGGAACTGATGTCAGCACTTACCTTGGACATTCCCTTTGTGGAGTAATAGAGCCCAGATCTCCTCAGGAAGAAATACAAACGTCTCCAAGTTTTCTTTCCTTTATCCTTAATGTGGAGAAACCCCTGAATCTCAGGACAGTTCTGAGCATTGAGAAAATTCTGGAGGAAAGAAAAAGTTTTGTTTAAATTACTGATAACTAAACAAAGCTTCTTCGGCCTTTTGATAATGTGAGCCATTCAGGGGAAGAGCCCTCTACAAATCATTCTGGGCCTTTCTACATTCAGAACCACCTTTATCTGTGATTGCCACAACTCAGTGCACGACCCTGCCATTCAGACCAGTCCAATCAATCAGAAACACCAGATGGACCTCTCCGCATCAGCGCAGGCACCAAACATTATAATGGCAAACACAGCGCTGTCAATCCTGCAAAGTCTACATTCCTAATATCTGGAGTCTTGAGCCAAAATTGGGAGAGCTGTCTCACAGATTCATCAAGCAACAGCCTGACATAGTCATACTCACGGAATCATCCCTTAGAGATCCCTGTCCATAGATACAACTTCCGAGATAACACCCAGATTGTCCCTAGGTATGTCCATTCTCAATAGCAGGACAGACCCACAGTCATTGTGGAGGCAAAGTCCTATCTTCACACTGAGAATAACCTCCAGGGTTCTGTGGCAGTCTCACTGTGCTAAAAGGGACAGACTTTGAGCAGATCCAGCAACTCAAAATTGGGTGTCCATGAGGTGCTGTGGTAATTAGAAGCACAATTGTATTCCATCCATAACCCATGAACCAGCATTATCTCCACTCTCATTCCCATCAAATCAGGGTATTAACCCTGGTTCAATTAGGGCAGCGCTATCATGCCCAAAAATGAGGTGATAACCTGGGGAAGCAACAACACAGAACAATTTACACACCAAACTGCAGGTGCATGATGCAATGGAAGGGGTCAAGTAATCCCAGTAAGCAGACAAGTCTTTTCCCTGGGGTAGGGGTGTGGGGTCCAGAACTAGAGGGCATAGGTTTTGGGTGTACCTCACCTGTGTGTGCTGTGAGTGTGTCAGTGTGTAACTCACCAGCGTGTGCTGTGAGTGTGTCAGGGTGTACCTCACCTGTGTGTGCTGTGTGTCAGTGTGTAACTCACCTGTGTGAGCGTGAGTTTGTCAGTGTGTAACTTACCTGTGTGAGCGTGAATTTGTCAGTGTGTACCTCACCTGTGTGAGCTGTGAGTGTGTCAGTGTGTAACTCACCTGTGTGAGCGTGAGTGTGTCAGTATGTAACCTGTGTGAGCTGTGAGTGTGTCAGTGTGTAACTGACCTGTGTGAGCTGTGAGTGTGTCAGTGTGTAACTTACCTGTGTGAGCGTGAATTTGTCAGTGTGTACCTCACCTGTGTGAGCTGTGAGTGTGTCAGCGTGTATCTCACCTGTGTGTGCTGTGAGTGTGTCAGTGTGTAACTCACCTGTGTGAGCGTGAGTGTGTCAGTGTGTAACCTGTGTTAGCTGTGAGTGTGTCAGTGTGTAACTGACCTGTGTGAGCTGTGAGTGTGTCAGTGTGTAACTCACCTGTGTGAGCTGTGTGTGTCACCGTGTATCTCACCTGTGTGAGCTGTGAGTGTCAGAGTGTGACACACCTGTGTGAGCTGGGCATGTGTCAGTGTGCATCTCACTTATGTGTGGTGTGAGTGTATCAGAGTGTATCTCATCTGTGTGTGCTGTGGACGTGTCGAAGTGTATCGCTCCTGTGTCAGCTGTGAGTGTGTCAGTGTGTAACTCACCTGTGTGTGCTTTGAGTGGGTCAGTGTGTAACTCAGCTGTGTGAGCGTGAGTGTGTCAGTGTGTACCTCACCTGTGTGAGCTGTGAGTGTGTCAATGTGTATCTCACCTGTGTGAGCTGTGAGTGTGTCAGGGTGTACCTCACCTGTGTGAGCTGGGAGTGTGTCAGAGTGTACCTCACCTGTGTGAGCTGGGAGTGTGTCAGAGTGTATCTCACTTGTGTGAGCTGAGAGTGTATCAGCGTGTATCTCACCTGTGTGAGCCGAGAATGTGTCTGCGGATATCTCACCTGTGTGAGCTGTGAGTGTGTCAGCGTGTATCTCACCTGTCTGAGCTGTGTCACACCTGTGTGACCTGTGGGTGTGTCAGGGTGTGTCATCCCTGTGTGAGCGTGTCAGTGTGCATCTCACTTATGTGTGGTGTGAATGTGTCAGAGTGTATCTCACCTGTGTGTGCTGTGAGTGTGTCAGTGTGTATCTCTCCTATGTGAGCTGTGAGTGTGTCAGAGTGTATCTCACCTGTGTGTGCTGTGGGTGTGTCAGGTTGTATCTCAGCTGTGTGAGTTGTGAATGTGTCAGAGTATATCTCACCTGTGTGAGCTGTGAGTGTATCAGCGTGTATCTCACCTGTGTGACCTGTGAGTGTGTCAGGGTGTGTCACACCTGTGTGAGCTGTGAGTGTGTCAGTGTGCATCTCACTTATGTGTGGTGTGAGTGTGTCAGTGTGTATCTCACCTGTGTGAGCTGTGAGTGTGTCAGAGTGTGTCATCCCTGTGTGAGCTGTGAGTGTGTCAGTGTGCATCTCACTTATGTGTGGTGTGAGTGTGTCAGAGTGTATCTCACCTGTGTGCGCTGTGGGTGTGTCAGCATGTATCTCACCTGTGTGAGCTGTGAGTATGTCAGGGTGTGTCTCACCTGTGTGAGCTGTGAGTGTGTCAGTGTGCATCTCACTTATGTGAGGTGTGAGTGTGTCAGAGTGTATCTAACCTGTGTGAGCAGTGAGTGTGTCAGAGTGTATCACACCTGTGTGTGCTGTGGGTGTGTCAGCGTGTATCTCACCTGTGTGAGCTGTGAGTGTGTCAGCGTGTGTCTCACCTGTGAGAGCTGTGAGTGTGTCAGCATGTGTTTCATCTGTGTGAGCTGTGAGTGTGTCAGGGTGTGTCACACCTGTGTGTGCTGTGGGTGTGTCAGCGTGTGTCTCTCCTTTGTCAGCTGTGAGTATGTCAGGTTGTATCTCACCTGTGAGTGCTGTGAGTGTGTCAGCGTGTATCTCACCTGTGTGTGCTGTGAGTGTGTCAGAATGTATCTCACCTGTGTGAGCTGTAAGTGTGTCAGAGTGTGTCATCCCTGTGTGAGCTGTGAGTGTGTCAGTTTGCATCTCACTTATGTGTGGTGTGAGTGTGTCAGAGTGTATCTCACCTGTGTGCGCTGTGGGTATGAAGCATGTATCTCACCTGTGTGAGCTGTGAGTATGTCAGGGAGTGTCACACCTGTGTGTGTTGTAAGTGTATCAACGTGTATCTCACCTGTGTGCGCTGTGGGTATGAAGCATGTATCTCACCTGTGTGAGCTGTGAGTATGTCAGGGAGTGTCACACCTGTGTGTGCTGTAAGTGTATCAACGTGTATCTCACCTGTGTGAGCTGTGGGTGTGTCAGCGTGTATCTGAGCTGTGAGTGCGTCAATGTGTTTCATCCCTGTGTGAGCTGTGAGTGTGTCAAGATGTATCTCACTTGTGTGTGCTGTGAGTGTGTCAGGGTGTGTCACATCTGTGTGAGCTGTGAGTGCATCAGTGTGTATCTCACCTGTGTGAGCTGTGGGTGTATCAGACTGTGTCAGAGTGTATCTCACCTGTGGGAGCTGTGAATGTGTCAGTGTGTACCTCACCTGTGTGAGCTATGAATGTGTCAGTGTGCATCTCACCTGTGTGAGCTGTGAGTGTGTCAGAGTGTATCTCACCTGTGTGAGCTATGAATGTGTCAGTGTGTATCTCACCTGTGTGAGCTGTGAGTGTGTCAGAGTGTGTCATCCCTGTGTGAGCTGTGAGTGTGTCAGTGTGCATCTCACTTATGTGTGGTGTGAGTGTGTCAGAGTGTATCTCACCTGTGTGAGCAGTGAGTGTGTCAGAGTGTATCTCACCTGTGTGAGCTGTGAGTGTATCAGCGTGTATCTCACCTGTGTGTGCTGTGGGTGTGTCAGGGTGTGTCACACCTGTGTGAGCTGTGGGTGTGTCAAAGTGTGTCAACCCTGTGTGAGCTGTGAGTGTGTCAGTGTGCATCTCACTTATGTGTGGTGTGAGTGTGTCAGAGTGTATCCCACCTGTGTGAACAGAGAGTGTGTCAGATTGTATCTCACCTGTGTGTGCTGTGGGTGTGTCAAGTTGTATCTCACCTGTGTGAGCTGTGAGTGTATCAGTGTGTATCTCACCTGTGTGAGCTGTGTGTGTGTCAGTGTGTGTCTCACCTGTGAGAGCTGTGAGTGTGTCAGCGTGTGTCACACGTGTGTGAGCTGTGAGGGTGTCAGGGTGTGTCACACCTGCGTGAGCTGTGGGTGTGTCAGCGTGTATCTCACCTGTGTGTGCTGTGGGTGTGTCAGCGTGTGTCTCTCCTATGTCAGCTGTGAGTGTGTCAGGTTGTATTTTACCTGTGTGAGCTGTGAGTGTGTCAGGTTGTATCTCATCTGTGTGTACTGTGAGTGTGTCAGAGTGTATCTCACCTGTGTCAGCTGTGAGTGTGTCAGAGTGTATCTCACCTGTGTGCTGTGGGTGTGTCAGCGTGTGTCTCTCCTATGTCAGCTGTGAGTGTGTCAGAGTGTATTTCACCTGTGTGAGCTGTGAGTGTGTCAGCGTGTATCTCACCTGTGTGAGCTGTGAGTTTATCAGGGTGTATCTCACCTGTGTCAGCTGTGAGTGTGTCAGAGTGTATCTCACCTGTGTGCTGTGGGTGTGTCAGCGTGTGTCTCTCCTATGTCAGCTGTGAGTGTGTCAGGTTGTATTTCACCTGAGTGAGCTGTGAGTATGTCAGGGCAGGGTGTCACTCACCTGTGTGAGCTGTGAATGTGTCAGAGAGTATCTCACCTGTGTGAGCTGTGAGTGTGCCAGCGTGTATCTCAACTGTGTGTGCTGTGAGTGTGTCAGTGTGTATCTCACCTGTGTGAGCTGTGAGTGTATCAGCGTGTAAGTCGTCTGTGTGAGCTGTGAATGTGTCAGCGTGTATCTCACCTGTGTGAGCTGTGAGGGTGTCAGGGTGTGTCACACCTGTGTGTGCTGTGAGTGTGTCAGAGTGTATCATCCCTGTGTGAGCTGTGAGTGTGTCAGTGTGCATCTCACTTATGTGTGGTGTGAGTGTGTCAGAGTGTATCTCACCTATGTGTGCTGTGAGTGTGTCAGGATGTATCTCACCTGTGTGTGCTATGAGTGTGTCAGGGTGTATCTCACCTGTGTGAGCTGTGAGTTTATCAGGGTGTATCTCACCTGTGTGAGCTGTGAGTGTGTCAGGGTGTATCTCACCTGTGTGAGCTGTGAGTGTGTCAGGGTATATCTCACCTGTGTGAGCTGTGAGTGTGTCAGGGTGTATCTCACCTGTGTGAGCTGTGAGTGTGTCAGGGTGTATCTCACCTGTGTGAGCTGTGAGTTTATCAGGGTGTATCTCACCTGTGTGAGCTGTGAGTGTGTCAGGGTGTATCTCACCTGTGTGAGCTGTGAGTGTGTCAGGGTATATCTCACCTGTGTGAGCTGTGAGTGTGTCAGGGTGTATCTCACCTGTGTGAGCTATGAATGTGTCAGTGTGTATCTCATCTGTGTGAGCTGTGAGTGTGTCAGAGAGTATCTCACCTGTGTGTGCTGTGAATGTGTCAGAGTGTATCTCACCGGTGTGAGCTGTGAGTGTGTCAGGGTGTATCTCAGTTGTGTGAGCTGTGAGTGTGTCAGCGTGTATCTCACCTGTGTGAGCTATGAATGTGTCAGTGTGTATCTCACCTGTGTGAGCTGTGAGTGTGTCAGAGTGTATCTCACCTGTGTGAGCTGTGAGTGTGTCAGCGTGTATCTCACCTGTGTGAGCTGTGAGTTTATCAGGGTATATCTCACCTGTGTGAGCTGTGAGTGTGTCAGGGTGTATCTCACCTGTGTGAGCTGTGAGTGTGTCAGGGTGTATCTCACCTGTGTGAGCTGTGAGTTTATCAGGGTGTATCTCACCTGTGTGAGCTATGAATGTGTCAGTGTGTATCTCATCTGTGTGAGCTGTGAGTGTGTCAGAGAGTATCTCACCTGTGTGTGCTGTGAATGTGTCAGAGTGTATCTCACCGGTGTGAGCTGTGAGTGTGTCAGGGTGTATCTCAGTTGTGTGAGCTGTGAGTGTGTCAGCGTGTATCTCACCTGTGTGAGCTATGAATGTGTCAGTGTGTATCTCACCTGTGTGAGCTGTGAGTGTGTCAGGGTGTATCTCACCTGTGTGAGCTGTGAGTGTGTCAGGGTGTATCTCACCTGTGTGAGCTGTGAGTGTGTCAGGGTGTATCTCACCTGTGTGTGCTGTGGCTGTGTCAGCGTGTATCTCACCTGTGTGTGCTGTGAGTGTGTAAGAGTGTGTCAGAGTGTATCTCACCTGTGTGTGCTGTGAGTGTGTCAGCGTGTATCTCACCTGTGTGAGCTGTGAGTTTATCAGGGTATATCTCACCTGTGTGAGCTGTGAGTGTGTCAGGGTGTATCTCACCTGTGTGTGCTGTGAGTGTGTCAGCGTGTATCTCACCTGTGTGAGCTGTGAGTTTATCAGGGTATATCTCACCTGTGTGAGCTGTGAGTGTGTCAGAGTGTAACTCACCTGTGTGAGCTGTGAGTGTGTCAGGGTGTATCTCAGTTGTGTGAGCTGTGAGTGTGTCAGTGTGTATCTCATCTGTGTGAGCTGTGAGTGTGTCAGAGAGTATCTCACCTGTGTGTGCTGTGAATGTGTCAGCGTGTATCTCACCTGTGTGAGCTGTGTCACACCTGTGTGACCTGTGGGTGTGTCAGGGTGTGTCGTCCCTGTGTGAGCTGTGAGTGTGTCAGTGTGCATCTCACTTATGTGTGGTGTGAATGTGTCAGAGAGTATCTCACCTGTGTGTGCTGTGAGTGTGTCAGTGTGTATCTCTCCTATGTGAGCTGTGAGTGTGTCAGAGTGTATCTCACCTGTGTGTGCTGTGGGTGTGTCAGGTTGTATCTCAGCTGTGTGAGTTGTGAATGTGTCAGAGTATATCTCACCTGTGTGAGCTGTGAGTGTATCAGCGTGTATCTCACCTGTGTGAGCTGTGAGTGTGTCAGGGTGTGTCACACCTGTGTGAGCAGTGAGTGTGTCGGTGTGCATCTCACTTATGTGTGGTGTGAGTGTGTCAGAGTGTATCTCAACTGTGTGAGCAGTGAGTGTGTCAGAGTGTAACTCATCTGTGTGTGCTTTGGGTGTGTCAGCGTGTATCTCACCTGTGTGAGCTGTGAGTGTGTCAGAGTGTGTCATCCCTGTGTGAGCTGTGAGTGTGTCAGTGTGCATCTCACTTATGTGTGGTGTGAGTGTGTCAGAGTGTATCTCACCTGTGTGCCCTGTGGGTGTGTCAGCATGTATCCCACCTGTGTGAGCTGTGAGTATGTCAGGGTGTGTCTCACCTGTGTGAGCTGTGAGTGTGTCAGTGTGCATCTCACTTATGTGAGGTGTGAGTGTGTCAGAGTGTATCTAACCTGTGTGAGCAGTGAGTGTGTCAGAGTGTATCACACCTGTGTGTGCTGTGGGTGTGTCAGCGTGTATCTCACCTGTGTGAGCTGTGAGTGTGTCAGCGTGTGTCTCACCTGTGAGAGCTGTGGGTGTGTCAAAGTGTGTCATCCCTGTGTGAGCTGTGAGTGTGTCAGTGTGCATCTCACTTATGTGTGGTGTGAGTGTGTCAGAGTGTATCCCACCTGTGTGAACAGAGAGTGTGTCAGATTGTATCTCACCTGTGTGTGCTGTGGGTGTGTCAAGTTGTATCTCACCTGTGTGAGCTGTGAGTGTATCAGTGTGTATCTCACCTGTGTGAGCTGTGTGTGTGTCAGTGTGTGTCTCACCTGTGAGAGCTGTGAGTGTGTCAGCGTGTGTCACACGTGTGTGAGCTGTGAGTGTGTCAGGATGTGTCACACCTGTGTGAGCTGTGAGTGTGTCAGCATATGTCTCATCTGTGTGAGCTGTGAGTGTGTCAGGGTGTGTCACACCTGTGTGTGCTGTGGGTGTATCAGCGTGTGTCCCTCCTATGTCAGCTGTGAGTGTGTCAGGTTGTATTTTACCTGTGTGAGTTGTGAATGTGTCAGTGTGTATCTCACCTGTGATGAGCTGTGAGTGGGTCAGCATGTGTCTCATCTGTGTGAGCTGTGAGTGTGTCACACCTGTGTGAGCTGTGAGGGTGTCAGGCTGTGTCACACCTGCGTGAGCTGTGGGTGTGTCAGCGTGTATCTCACCTGTGTGTACTGTGGGTGTGTCAGCGTGTGTCTCTCCTATGTCAGCTGTGAGTGTGTCAGGTTGTATTTTACCTGTGTGAGCTGTGAGTGTGTCAGGTTGTATCTCATCTGTGTGTACTGTGAGTGTGTCAGAGTGTATCTCACCTGTGTGAGCTGTGAGTTTATCAGGGTGTATCTCACCTGTGTCAGCTGTGAGTGTGTCAGAGTGTATTTCACCTGTGTGAGCTGTGAGTGTGTCAGCGTGTATCTCACCTGTGTGAGCTGTGAGTTTATCAGGGTGTATCTCACCTGTGTCAGCTGTGAGTGTGTCAGAGTGTATCTCACCTGTGTGCTGTGGGTGTGTCAGCGTGTGTCTCTCCTATGTCAGCTGTGAGTGTGTCAGGTTGTATTTCACCTGAGTGAGCTGTGAGTATGTCAGGGCAGGGTGTCACTCACCTGTGTGAGCTGTGAATGTGTCAGAGAGTATCTCACCTGTGTGAGCTGTGAGTGTGCCAGCGTGTATCTCAACTGTGTGTGCTGTGAGTGTGTCAGTGTGTATCTCACCTGTGTGAGCTGTGAGTGTATCAGCGTGTAAGTCGTCTGTGTGAGCTGTGAATGTGTCAGCGTGTATCTCACCTGTGTGAGCTGTGAGGGTGTCAGGGTGTGTCACACCTGCGTGAGCTGTGGGTGTGTCAGCGTGTATCTAACCTGTGTGTGCTGTGAGTGTGTCAGAGTGTATCATCCCTGTGTGAGCTGTGAGTGTGTCAGTGTGCATCTCACTTATGTGTGGTGTGAGTGTGTCAGAGTGTATCTCACCTATGTGTGCTATGAGTGTGTCAGGGTGTATCTCACCTGTGTGAGCTGTGAGTTTATCAGGGTGTATCTCACCTGTGTGAGCTGTGAGTGTGTCAGGGTGTATCTCACCTGTGTGAGCTGTGAGTTTATCAGGGTGTATCTCACCTGTGTGAGCTGTGAGTGTGTCAGGGTGTATCTCACCTGTGTGAGCTGTGAGTGTGTCAGGGTGTATCTCACCTGTGTGAGCTGTGAGTTTATCAGGGTGTATCTCACCTGTGTGAGCTATGAATGTGTCAGTGTGTATCTCATCTGTGTGAGCTGTGATTGTGTCAGAGAGTATCTCACCTGTGTGTGCTGTGAATGTGTCAGAGTGTATCTCACCGGTGTGAGCTGTGAGTGTGTCAGGGTGTATCTCAGTTGTGTGAGCTGTGAGTGTGTCAGCGTGTATCTCACCTGTGTGAGCTATGAATGTGTCAGTGTGTATCTCACCTGTGTGAGCTGTGAGTGTGTCAGGGTGTATCTCACCTGTGTGAGCTGTGAGTGTGTCAGCGTGTATCTCATCTGTGTGAGCTATGATTGTGTCAGTGTGTATCTCACCTTTGTGAGCTGTGAGTGTGTCAGGGTGTATCTCACCTGTGTGTGCTGTGGCTGTGTCAGCGTGTATCTCACCTGTGTGTGCTGTGAGTGTGTAAGAGTGTGTCAGAGTGTATCTCACCTGTGTGTGCTGTGAGTGTGTCAGAGTGTAACTCACCTGTGTGAGCTGTGAGTGTGTCAGGGTGTATCTCAGTTGTGTGAGCTGTGAGTGTGTCAGCGTGTATCTCATCTGTGTGAGCTGTGAGTGTGTCAGAGAGTATCTCACCTGTGTGTGCTGTGAATGTGTCAGCGTGTATCTCACCTGTGTGAGCTGTGAGTTTATCAGGGTGTATCTCACCTGTGTGAGCTATGAATGTGTCAGCGTGTATCTCATCTGTGTGAGCTGTGAGTGTGTCAGAGATTATCTCACCTGTGTGTGCTGTGAATGTGTCAGGGTGTATCTCACCTGTGTGAGCTGTGAGTTTATCAGGGTGTATCTCACCTGTGTGAGCTATGAATGTGTCAGCGTGTATCTCATCTGTGTGAGCTGTGAGTGTGTCAGAGAGTATCTCACCTGTGTGTGCTGTGAATGTGTCAGAGTGTATCTCACCTGTGTGTGCTGTGTCTGTGTCAGCGTGTATCTCACCTGTGTGTGCTGTGAATGTGTCAGAGTGTATCTCACCTGTGTGAGCTGTGAGTGTGTCAGGGTGTATCTCAGTTGTGTGAGCTGTGAGTGTGTCAGCGTGTATCTCATCTGTGTGAGCTGTGGGTGTGTAAGAGTTGTCAGCGTGTATCTCATCTGTGTGTGCTGTGAGTGTGTAAGAGTGTGTCAGGGAGTATCTCACCTGTGTGTGCTGTGGGTGTGTCAGGGAGTATCTCACCTATGTGAGCTGTGAATGTGTTAGTGTGTATCTCACCTGTGTGAGCTATGAATGTGGAAATGTGTTGCTGGAAAAGCGCAGCAGGTCAGGCAGCATCTAGGGAACAGGAGAATCGACGTTTCGGGCATTAGCCCTTCTTCAGGAGGCTAATGCCCGAAACGTCGATTCTCCTGTTCCCTGGATGCTGCCTGACCTGCTGCGCTTTTCCAGCAACACATTTCCAACTCTGATCTCCAGCATCTGCAGACCTCACTTTCTCCTGAGCTATGAATGTGTCAGTGTGTATCTCACCTGTGTGAGCTGTGAGTGTGTCAGCGTGTATCTCACCTGTGTGAGCTATGAATGTGTCAGTGTGCATCTCACCTTTGTGAGCTGTGAGTGTGTCAGGGTGTATCTCACCTGTGTGTGCTGTGAGTGTGTCAGCGTGTGTCTCACCTGTGTGAGCTGTGGTTGTGTAAGAGTGTGTCAGTGTGTATCTCACCTTTGTGAGCTGTGAGTGTGTCAGCGTGTATCTCACCTGTATGTGCTGTGAGTGTGTCAGTGTGTATCTCACCTGTGTGTGCTGTGAGTGTGTCAGCGTGTGTCTCACCTGTGTGAGCCGTGGTTGTGTAAGAGTGTGTCAGAGTGTATCTCACCTGTGTGTGCTGTGAGTGTGTCAGAGTGTAACTCACCTGTGTGAGCTGTGAGTGTGTCAGAGTGTAACTCACCTGTGTGAGCTGTGAGTGTGTCAGCGTGTATCTCATCTGTGTGAGCTGTGAGTGTGTCAGAGAGTATCTCACCTGTGTGTGCTGTGAATGTGTCAGGGTGTATCTCACCTGTGTGAGCTATGAATGTGTCAGTGTGTATCTCATCTGTGTGAGCTGTGAGTGTGTCAGAGAGTATCTCACCTGTGTGTGCTGTGAATGTGTCAGAGTGTATCTCACCTGTGTGTGCTGTGTCTGTGTCAGTGTGTATCTCACCTGTGTGTGCTGTGAATGTGTCAGAGTGTATCTCACCTGTGTGAGCTGTGAGTGTGTCAGGGTGTATCTCAGTTGTGTGAACTGTGAGTGTGTCAGCGTGTATCTCATCTGTGTGAGCTGTGGGTGTGTAAGAGTTGTCAGCGTGTATCTCATCTGTGTGTGCTGTGAGTGTGTAAGGGAGTATCTCACCTGTGTGTGCTGTGGGTGTGTCAGGGAGTATCTCACCTATGTGAGCTGTGAATGTGTTAGTGTGTATCTCACCTGTGTGAGCTATGAATGTGGAAATGTGTTGCTGGAAAAGCGCAGCAGGTCAGGCAGCATCTAGGGAACAGGAGAATCGACGTTTCGGGCATTAGCCCTTCTTCAGGAGGCTAATGCCCGAAACGTCGATTCTCCTGTTCCCTGGATGCTGCCTGACCTGCTGCGCTTTTCCAGCAACACATTTCCATCTCTGATCTCCAGCATCTGCAGACCTCACTTTCTCCTGAGCTATGAATGTGTCAGTGTGTATCTCACCTGTGTGAGCTGTGAGTGTGTCAGCGTGTATCTCACCTGTGTGAGCTGTGAATGTGTCAGTGTGTACCTCACCTGTGTGAGCTATGAATGTGTCAGTGTGCATCTCACCTTTGTGAGCTGTGAGTGTGTCAGGGTGTATCTCACCTGTGTGTGCTGTGAGTGTGTCAGCGTGTGTCTCACCTGTGTGAGCTGTGGTTGTGTAAGAGTGTGTCAGTGTGTATCTCACCTTTGTGAGCTGTGAGTGTGTCAGCGTGTATCTCACCTGTGTGTGCTGTGAGTGTGTCAGTGTGTATCTCACCTGTGTGTGCTGTGAGTGTGTCAGCGTGTGTCTCACCTGTGTGAGCCGTGGTTGTGTAAGAGTGTGTCAGAGTGTATTTCACCTTTGTGAGCTGTGAGTGTGTCAGCGTGTATCTCACCTGTGTGTGCTGTGAGTGTGTCAGCGTGTGTCTCACCTGTGTGAGCTGTGGTTGTGTAAGAGTGTGTCAGTGTGTATCTCACCTTTGTGAGCTGTGAGTGTGTCAGCGTGTATCTCACCTGTGTGTGCTGTGAGTGTTTCAGAGTGTATCTCACCTGTGTGAGCTGTGAGTGTGTCAGAGTGTATCTCACCTATGTGACCTGTTGCTGTGTCAGTGTGCATCTCACCTGTATAAGCTGTGAGTGTGTCAGTGTGTATCTCACCTGTGTGAGCTGTGGCTGTGTCAACATGTATCTCACCTGTGTGACCTGTTGCTGTGTCAGTGTGCATCTCACCTGTATAAGCTGTGAGTGTGTCAGTGTGTATCTCACCTGTGTGAGCTGTGGCTGTGTCAACATGTATCTCACCTGTGTGACCTGTTGCTGTGTCAGTGTGCATCTCACCTGTATAAGCTGTGAGTGCGTCAGCGTGTATCTCAGTTGTGTGAGCTGTGGCTGTGTCAGCATGTATCTCACCTGTGTGTGCTGTGGCTGTGTCAGTGTGCATCTCACCTGTATAAGCTGTGAGTGTGTCAGTGTGTATCTCACCTGTATAAGCTGTGAGTGTGAAACTCCTGCATTTGCATCCAGAGTTCCTGCTACCAAGTGCACCGGGAAAAATGGCTGTTCAGAAACATAAACATGACCATTAAATTGTTTTTTAAAACCTCTCATTCATTTAAAGTAGTAATTTTTGAGATTGCTTTTTCACTACAAATCTAGCTGTCTTTAAACTAACATGACGTTGAGATGCCGGTGTTGGACTGGGGTATACAAAGTTAAAAATCACCGAATACCAAGTTATAGTCCAACAGGTTTATGTGGAAATACCAGCTTTCGCAGCACTGCTCCTTCATTAGGTAGCTAGCTAGTACATCCAAATAAACCTGTTGGACTATAACCTGGTGTTATGTGATTTTTAACTTTGAAACTAATAGTACATTATCTCTTCATATTTTAATCCAATTGTTTTCTGTCCAATTAAAGGTCAGTAAAATTGGATCGGTAGCTGTTTTTGGTTTAATTTTCTTTGTTCTGACATTTCTCCTTCCCCCAAGTCCCAATTCTGGAGGGACCATGGTTAGGTGACTGTCTTGACTCATCACTCTCAAGGCATATATACAGCTGGAGCAAACAGCTCCGATGACATATAGTTGGGCTGTCAGGGTACAAAACACATGGATAGGCTATTTAACTGCTGTGTTGTGCACATGGACAAGGTATATAGCTAAGGTATGCAGCAAGTAATGAGGGAGTATAGCTATGTACAGAGCACACAGGTAAGGTCTACAGCTGGTGTAGACAGTACAGTTAGTGTATACAGTGAGCTTTCACATTTGATAGATGTTTAAACTAATGGGAATTCAAAAGATAATTTGTTTTAATTCACAGCTCTGAAACAAATCATTCAGCTAACCATGTCTGTGAAGCTTATTGTGTTCTAAGTGAACAGTTCCCACACTATACTGTTCCATTCTATTGCCTTGTGCCTTTCCAAACATACACAGTGAAAAAAAATCACATTTACTTCAGTCAGATTTTCTTTCAAACTTAGTGACAAGTTGTTTTCAAATATTTGCACCATCTTAAGTGAGGAACAAATGCAAACCGTTAATGAGTTGATCAGAAGTTCCTGAAGTTTTGATTGTTTAGGGGAATAATTAGAAGGTTTTGATATTTTATACATTAAGTGTGATCACAATAAACTTGTCAATGGCTGAAATATCTGATACTTCCATTCAGTACTTGAGTCAATTCTACTTAAATTATGACATAAATGTAGTCATGTAACCATAGCAATGGAGCACTGATTTATGGAATCAATCTGATGCACAAACCCAATCTCAGCAACAGTTAAACAGATCCTACCTCGGGATTCCTGAATAATTCATATTTTGCATAATGTTTTCTGAAGATGAACCTGCTGCCACTATTAATCAGCCAGGTTTTCTGCACCTCAATCAGTGACTCATGATCCTCCAGGCATCTCTCTGAGAGACAAAGTCAGAAATGGGTTGTATACATTAATTATACAAAGCAAAGTAAGGAGAGGGTTAGTTACCATTAGCACTCCAAAATACATTTTATAACTTCTCTAAATAAAAACGGAAAGAACTACAGATGCTGTAAATCAGAAACAAAAACAGAAATTGCCGGAAAAGCTCAGCAGGTCTGGCAGCATCTGTGAAGAAATATCAGAGTTAACCTTTTGGGTCCAGTGAGCCTTCCTCAGAACTGGGCCCGAAACGTTAACTCTGATTTCTTTTCACAGATGCTGCCAGACCTGCTGAGCTTTTCCAGGACCTTCTGTTCTTGTTTACAACTTCCCATTCACCATGGGACCTGGTCAACTTCTCAATAAATACAGGGTTTGTGTTCCCACAGCCTCATGCAGAAAATCATTTGACAAACTCATGGAAACCAATGGAGCAGACCTGTTTGTATCGTACAGAGGAAGGAGATTGTTGCTTTAAGATATTTCCTCATTTGATACCAATTGAGAGCATGAAGTCTGTATTCTATGCAAATGAGCAGAGAATCTATTTTGAGTGAGGAATATTTGGATTGACCCGAGCCTAAACCTGACAGGAGTCCTGTGAGATGCAGAGTTTGTGAGAGAGGGAAGAATGGCAGTGCACTCATAGCCACACTGACTCCCTAAGGGCACAATTCCAGACTGGCAAAGGCTGATTGCCCAGCATCTTAGATGCCAGGATATTCAGTCGGGTGGGTCATCACTATTGTGTCTTTCCTGCAAAAGCAACTGACTGAGAACACAAGTGGAACAAAATCCCTAGACCGATTGGATGAAATATTTGCCAGTATTGGAAACTCTAAACAAGTGACAATGGTCCACTGTTTATGGCACCAGAGTTCAAAGAGTACCTGGAAAATCATGGAGTAGGACATGTGGGATTGGCGACATGTCACTCTGCGACAAACAGCAGATGGAGAGATTTCTACAAACCTTGAAGCAGGTCTTAAAGGGGAGAGGTCATTAAGATGGCAACTCAACACGTCCCTCAGCGTGTATAGGAACATGCCATAATGGGTATCCTTAATGTTCAACTGCCAGCTGAGAACATGTTTGACTCGCTGCAGCCAGAAGAGATCAGAGAGGTGAGAGAGTGAAATCAAGAAGGACAAATGACCAGAAGGGCAGGGACCTCAAGCTTGAGGGTATTCAAATGAGGAGTATTCTACCATCTCGGCCCAGAATTAAGTGTCACAGACCAGCTGGTCGCTGTATCTCGCCAACAAGGAGGGGTTGGCCATCTCCCTCAGAATAGTGAGCCAGCCCACATTGGTCCAGGGTGTGTCTCAGAGCCAGGGTTGGCCATTTCTGAGGAGGAGCCAATGGCAGCGTCACAAGGCAAGAACTGCCAATCAAAGAGGGATGTACCTGTGGCACAACAGCAGCTTCTGTGAGAGTGGGAGACTGCACTACAAAAGGTTTGTGAGACAAGGCGATGGTCCTTGAGAAACCGCCATTCCCTGAGAGACTGATCTGAAAGGTTCCGACCTGAAATGTCAACTCCCCTCCTCTGATGTGGCTTGACCTGCTGAGGTTTTTCTAGCTCCACTCTTTATCCACTCTGACTCTCCAGCATCTGCAGTTCTCACTATCTCTGAGAGACTGATCATGTCATTGGGATGACATGGATCTAAGGGGTAAACTACGCAAGGGCTGTGTTTTTTGTAAATATTCCTGATGACGTATACATGTTAGTTACAATGCTTATATAGTTATAATTGTTGGATTATGTATAATGGAAAGGGGAGTATGGAAATGAAGGGGGAAGGGTGTTATGTTAAGTGCATGTTGACCCTTTAAGAGAGCAGATCAGGTGACCCAGAACCGTAGGGGGAAGAGTCTAAAACCAACTATGGAGCTAACAGGATGCACAATGAAGTATTCCCTCTTTAAGTTTACCCTCTGTCTACTGCTTCTGTTTCAAGTGAATCACAACTTAATACGGGCGTGAGGAGACAATGGGGGCAAGGGAGGTGAGGCGCAATGCTTTTTGTCATTTATATAAATGATTCGAATGTGAATATAGGAGGCAAGATTAGTAAGTTTGCAATTGACACCAAAGTAGGTAGTGTAGTAGACAGTGAAGAAGATTATTTCAGAGTACAATGGAACCTTGATCAGGTGGGAAAAGGAGTGGTAGATGGAGTTTAGTTCAGATAAATGTGAGGCATTGCATTTTGGAAAAGCTAATCAGGGCAGGACTTATCCAGTTAATGGTAGGGCCCTGGGGAGTATTGTTGAACCAAGAGAGGTAAGGGTGCAGGTAGATAGGATTGTGAAGAAGGCGTTTGGTATGCTTGCCTTTATTGGTCAGAGCATTGAGTTGGGATTCATGTTGTGGCTGAACAGAACTTTGATGAGGCTCCACCTAGACTACCGTCTACAATCCTGGTCACCCTTCTATAGCAAGAATGTTGTTAAACTTGAGAAGGTGCAAAAAAGATCTACAAGGATGTTGGCGGTACTGGGAGAGTTTGTGTTATAAGGAGACGTTGTATAAGCTGGGGACTTTCTTCCTGGACAATCAGTGACTAAGAGGTGACCTTATACAGATTTATAACATCATGAGGGGCATGCATAGGGCAAATAGGCAATGTCTTTTTCCTAGTGTAGGAGAGTCCAACACTAGAGGGCATAGGTTTAAGGTGAGAGGGGAAAGATTTAAATGGATCCGAGGGGTAAGATTTTCACTCAGAGGGTGGTGCATGTATGGAATGCACTGGCTCAGAAAGTGGTGGAGGTGGGTAAAATTACAACATTTAAAAGGCATCTGGATGGGTATGTGAATCGGAAGGATTTTGAGAGATGTGGGCCAAATGCTGGCAAATGGAACTAAGTCAGATTAGAATATTGAGTTGGACCAAAGAGTCTGTTTCCATGTGTAATGACTGTGTGTGTGTGAGGGGCTGAGGGGGGGGGTGGGGTGAGCAGGTAAGTGCAGGTGAGAAATCTGAGGATGTGAGGGGTGATGTGGGAGGGTTGTGGATGAGGTTGAAGGCAGACAGTGAGGAGTATTCTGTTGTCATGGTTACCGAGTGCAATGTTAGGATGAGCCTCCACCAGGGTCCAGTTATCCTCATCAAGACAGCGATTCCTCTCGACCAGAATGTGACAAACATCCCGAGCTTTCACTGCAGCTGTGACCTCGAGTGACCTCTTCATTCCATCTTCACTGAAGATAGTAATAACCTACATCAAAAAGAAAGGGGTGGGGGATGCGCATAGTGAGAGAATGATGAAGTCCAATGAGATTTGCTGGAAATTTGAGTGATGTCAGCCGGTTAGCCTGTCTGGCTGAAACAGCAAGTTATAGTCACGGAGAAACGTGAGGTTACATTTCATCCACTCCACGTCAGTGCCCATGAGGGTTAATCCCTATGAATCTCCACGTCAGTGCCCATGAGGGTGAATCCCTATGAATTGACTAGGCTAACACAGCTCACTCTGCCAATTCATTCCTGACAGCAGCTTGCCAGGAACACTGTTGGGGTTACAATCATCTCCTTGTTAACACATAGACCCCAAGGTATGTGGCACAAAGGCTGACTAAACGATGAACTGGAAGTTCCATGTATTGGCTAACACATTACAAACCATGGATTCTAATTGTGGAGATTTGACTCTGACTGGGGTATTGATTTGATTTCTGTTTTTTTTTATTAACTGCATATAATATTTTAATTGTTGAGAGAAAGCTGTGGTGTACCCACCATCAGAATCTACAGCATCATTGTTACTGGGGAGACACAACTGCACGACATACCTTCAGCAGGTGAAACACATCAGCCATAGCGATTGTTATCAGACACACAGACCATAATTACACCTTTGTCACACTGAAACAGACACTGACAGATGAGCCTGCACAGCCCTGACATATGGACAAGTGCTACATTGTGTTTCTGTTCAGATAGCCTCCAAACTAACTGTAGATCAGAGAGCAGACAGCCTCACACTGACACCATAGGATAGCTCAGGTTACAGGATTGTCACTCGCAGTGGATGATCAGCAGAGATAAGATGGAAATTACAAAGAACACAGCACTGAAACAGGCTATTTGGCCCATCTGCTTCGTACCAGTGTCTATGCTCCATATGAACCTCTGATCTGTTCTTCATCTCACCCATCAACAACATCCTTCTGTTACTTATTCCTTTGTGTGTTTATCCAGTTTCCCCTTCAATGTCTTGATATCATTCACCTTGACTACTCCCTGTGGGTGAGTTCCAGATTTCTCCACTGTCTGGGTAAAAAGGTTCCCCCTGATTTCCCGATTAGATTTCTCAGGATTATCATATTTATTATCTGACTCCCCTTAAAAAATAGCGATCTCCTAATCTAAGTCCACCATACCAAAACCTTATCAGAATTGTAAGGACCTCTATCAGGCCAGCCCCTCAATCTTTACTTTTCTGGTGATGGGCTGAGAACCAGCCTGAACAGCCTTTCCCTGCTGGTTACATGCCCTCAGCTCTGATACAATACGAGTGAATATTATTGTCACCTCCTCCAATCCATCTACATTTGTTTTATCCTGTGGAGACCAGGATATTCCCAGTCAACTATGAGGTCTACCTCAGGGATGAGAAATGACAGCCTTGTCAGTGACAATCTCTATCGTGAAATGCACTTTATAATGATGGTTTTTAAAAACATATTCTTTCAAAGGATATGGGTGCTGCTGGCAAGACTATCACTTATTGTCCATTCCTAACAACAGGAATACACCGTAATGGATGAGGTGGACTTGATGATTCTTTTTGGACTTTGTCCAGAGATTTCAGTGAGAGCTATTGTCTCCACTTCTGCACACCACCCACCCCGACCCCTGACCACTGCAGTTTACATCACTTCCTTTTGTGATGTCACCAACGATACCATGACCACACCCACTTTAGAGACAGTCTCCGTCCCCACTCCCAAATCCAGCTCAACACCAGGTGCTAGTCCTCAGCCCTGTCGCGTTTTTACCGTCCCCCCAGAACTCCCCCTCACTGATGATGAACCTTCAGTCCTCAGCAAAAGTCTCACCTTCATCGCACTATGCCCCCAAGTCAACGAATTCCATACAATTTGCGACATTGAACTTTTCTTCCTCTGCGTCCACGCTTACTTTTTCCATCAGGACTTCCATCTACCCTCCAAAGACCCCTCCTCCTGCCTCCAAGATATTCCATCCACTTGGACACCCCGTGCTGGTCTGTTACCCGCCCTCGATGTCTTTATCTCCAACTGCCACCGTGACATTGTCCACCTCAACCTGTCCACTCCTCTCACCTACTTCAACCTCTCACCTTCACGAAGCGCAGCCCTCCACTCCAACCCCAACTCACCATCAAAACAGCAGACAAGGGGGAGTGCGCAGTGGTAGTTTGGCGCACTGACCTCTACACTGCTGAAGTCAGGTGCCAACTCATGGACACCTCCTCCTACTGCCCCCTTGACCACGATCTCACCTCCCAGCACTAAACCATCATCTCCCAGACCATCCACAACCCATCACCTCAGGGGAATCTCCATCCACAGCCTCCAACTTCATAGCCCTGGAACCTCACACTGCCTGGTTCTACATCCTACCTAAAATTCACAAACCTGACTGCCACAATCAACCCATTATCTCTGCCTGCTACTGCCCCACTGACGTATCACCTCATATCCTGACACCATCCTGTCCCTCTTGGTCCAGAAACTCTCCACATACATTCAGGACACCACCCATGCCCTCCACCTCCTCCATGACTTTCGTTTCCCTGCCCCCCTATCGCCTTCACCATGGACTTCCAGTCCCTGTATACATCCATCAGCCATGACAAAGGCCTCCAAGCCCTCCATTTCTTCCTCTCCCAATGACCCAACCAGTACTCTTCCACTGACACATTCATTTGATTAGCGAAACTGATCCTCACCCTCAACAACTTCTGCTTTGAATCCTCCCACTGCCTTCAGACCAAAGGGGTAGCCATTGACACTAGCATGGGCCCCAGCAATGCCTGTCTCCTTGTTGGGTATGTAGAATAATCCATCTTCCATAGTTACACCGGCACCATTCCCCACTTCTCCCCCCGCTACATTGATGACTGTATCGGCGCCACCTCGTGCTCCCACAAGGAGGTAGAACAGTTCATCAACTTCACAAACACCTTTGACCCTGAGCTCAAATTCACCTGGGCCATCTCAGACATCTCCCTCCCCTTCCTGAACCTCTCCGTCTCCATCTCTAGGCGACTGGCTCAACACAGACATTCTACATCAAACCCACTGACACCCACAGCTATCTGGGCTCACCTCCTCCCACTACACCGACCCCCTCCCTGTAAAAATGCTACCTCTTACTCCAAATTTCTTCACCTCCGCCACACCTGCTCCCAGGAGGGACGATTCAACTCCAAAACATTCCAGATAGCCTCCTATTTCAAGGACTGCAATTTCCCCTCCCACATGGTCAACAATGCCCTCCTTTCATAAGGATGACTGGAATATTACAACAGAACACATCTCCTCCACTCCCTGCACCGCTGCCCTTGAACCCACTCCTCCAACCGCAAAAAGGTCAGAACTCCCCGGTCCTCACCTTCCACCCCACCAACCTGCAGATACATCGCAACGTCCCTGCCATTTCCGCCACCTACAGGCAGACCCCAGCACCAGAAATATATTTCCCTCCCCATCCCTATCAGCATTCCGCAGAGACCATTCCCTCCAAACTCCCTCGTTAGGCCTATGCCCCCTCACCAAGCCACCCTCCACTCCCAGAACCTTCCCCTGCCACCGCATGAGGTGTAAAACCTATGCCCGCACCTTTCCCCTGACCTCCATCCAACGGATCTTTCCACATCTGGCCGAGATTTTCCTGCATCTCCAAGCACCTCATCTACTGTGTCTGTTGCTCTCGATGTGGTCTCCTTACACTGGGGAGACAGGATACCAACTCACAGAATGTTTCAGGGAACATCTCTGAGACACATGCACCAAAGTGGTTGCCCTGTGGCCAACCACTTCAATTCCTCCTCCCACTCCCCCAAGGACATTCAAGTCCTGGGCCGCCTCCACTGCCAAATCCAAGCCACACGATGCCTGGAGGAAGAACACCTCATCTTCCACCCTGGGACCCTCCAACCACACGGCATCAATGTCAACTTCACCAGTTTCCTCACCTCCACCCACCCCACCCCCACCAACTTCGTCCCAGATCCAACCCTCCAACTCAGCACTGCCCTCTTGAACTGTCCTATCTGTCCATCTGCTCAACCCTCCCCTCCGACCTATCACCATTATGCCCCCACCACCATCCTCCTATCGCCTTCTAGCTACCTTCCCCACAGCCGCACCCCTCCCTCCTATTTGTCTCTCAGCCCAGTTTGCCCCACCCTGAAGGGCTTATGCCCAAAACATTGATTGCCATGCTCCTCAGATGCTGCCTGACCTGTGGTGCTCTTCCAGCATCACACTTTTTGACTAAATGTTTCCTACATCTACCATCAATTGTTTAAAACATGAGCATTGCTGCCCTTCACCAATCAGAAAACAAACATCCTACTGGCCAACTGTGAAGACAGCTTTTGTTCTCATATTCAATATTTTTATGATTGATGGATGTATTCAAATAAAACTTTAAAAAAACAATGTTTTTGAACAATTAAGTGATTTTTCATCTTTCAGTTTGGAGAGTAAACCTGGCCATTGTTGTGAAGTTGAGTAGAGTACTTGTAAATTGGGAAGCAGGAAGTTAGAATTTGATTTTTGTAAATGCTAAGGAGAGTGGGGAGCATTGTGTGGTCCCTTTAAAAGATCATGTGCTTTTTCTGTGCTTATGATTTAAAATGGATGTCTGTGAGCAACTGTTTAAAAATTTGCAATTACACAGAGTCTGAACTGACACATTTGTATCGAAAGGCTGTACAGTAAGCAGACCAAGCAACAGTTTCTACCAAGACAACAGGCTTTTGAATTTAGCTAATCAATTTAAACCAGGTACTTAAATACCAAAAACCTATTAATTTTTATGTCTGATGGTTTTGACAACATGGGACCAATCCTATTGTAAGAAAAATTGATATGTTGTCATGGGTATAAAAAAGGGGGCAGTTGGACAAAGACCCCAGAGCAAGTTGCCATCCGCCAGAGCTAACAGCCCTCAGCTCTTGACAGAGAATCACTGGCTCTCACAGCCTCCTCTATGTCTTAGAGAAAACACCATCTAAATAACAACTGTACCAATGACATAACTATTTAATATTCCTGACAGAAGAATTGACAGCGAAGGCACAGAACATTCCTGAAGACATGTAACCTGGCTGTGATTTTGAAAGACTAAATTTTTTTTTTATATATGAGTGGGACTTATATTTATTGGAACAGCATACCATTAGAATCTTGTTTTATTCGGGAATAGTTAGTAATTAGAAGGGATTTATTCAGTTTGTTAATAGTTTAGTTAATTTGTGCACTGTTGGAGTTAGATAAATAAATTGTTATTTGTTGATTTTAAAGTGCCAGGGATTTTTTTTTAACCACTGAAGCTGCTGTAAATCAGGTTACACCACTTTTCACACTCCGGTTACAGAGTACAGGGTGAGGTGCTGCTCTTTGGGTGTTTTGATTTTAGTTCTCGGGGTGAGGGGGGTGGGGTCAACCTCTGCTTTAAAACACCATCAACTCTGGTGATTAATCAGTGTCCAGGAAATTAATTCTCGGGATTAATCGCCAATTCCTGGATGTTCCAGAACAATCTAGGAGGGCTGCCTACTGCTGAATGGGACCGGTGTACCTGTTAGTCTGGATTTCATCCAGATTTCATAAGGATGACTGGAATATTACAACAGAACTGATCGTGTCAAAGTTATGTACAAGAATACAAGTTCAATACAAACTTAACACTTGGTCTAATATTGTGAGGGGGTGCTGTATAGAGAGCAATCTCAGAAGCAAGTTTTGTGAATACTACATACCTTGCGGTTCGCATGACAGGCCTTAGGAAGAAATGCAAACATTGTAAAACCAAACAGTTCCTGAATACAGCAGAGCCTGTACTGCACATAGCCCTACCTCTCATACAATACCCTGACCCAGTCACAAGAAAATACATTCACTCTCACTCTGGCTAAAATGATTGCTCGAGGTTTGAATAAATTGAAGTTATCTTCGCCTGAACAGAAATGTAATGATTGGCATGCTAAAGTTTGGTACTAGCCAGATGAGTATTTGTGCTCTGAGCTGTTGGTTACTGCAGCACATACCTGCAACAGGTGGGGTAATGTCTGCTTTTTACCTGCCATTTTGCAATGTTTCCTGGTCAGACAATATTGCAAATCTATACAGAGAGGACAGCATCTCAGGTCTCACTCACTCCCCACTCAAATGTACTGAATGGCCAGAGAAAGGACTGCCACTTTAAGACATTAGGTCAGTGTGCTGTTTAGATTGAGTTCTATTACCACACTAAGTCTATTTATAGTGGCTATAAATCATGACGCACGCCTGGTGTCTAGACATTATATTTAATGTCACTAGGCAACATTGAACAGACTGCAAATCATAGCTCTGAATCTGACCTTCAAGCACAACCTCAGCAGGTAGTGAAACAGTGAGCTCACCTGCACATCAGCACAACACACGGGACCCCTCTGATTCTAGACAATAGCTTAAAATAGGCAACATCTGACATGGTACATTTACCTATAATGTAGGTTAGGCATGGGAAATGCAAGGATCGGGTGGGGGGGTGAGTCTGGGTAGGATGCTCTTTGGAGAGTTGTGTGGACTTGTTGAGCTGAATAGCCTGTTTCCACACTGCAGGGATTTTATATATATATATATATATATATATAAAATACAGAGCTATCTCCGTTTCAAGGGTGTGAAAATGGAGAGATGTGTAATGGGAAATCAGATAGAAGCAATAGGTCAGTTGATCACAAGAAAAAGGAAGGCCGTTAGCATCAGGGAACTCGGCTGCTTATGGTACGGTGGTAAGCACCTCCACCATTCTGCATAGGAGTTGGGTTCAAGGGTGAACTATTATCTGGCTTCAATTTTCAACAATTAAATTAATTATGAATTCATATGACCACCTATGAATTAAGCAGCATGCAATGAACTCAGAATGGGGTTGGGAGTTTTCCATCTCCCCACGTCCTGACTTCATTTAACCTTGGGAATTCCTTACCTCTGGCTCCCTCCACCGCACATAGATAAGCAAACACACACTAAGATTAAAGCCCCCAGAATATTCCCTGATTCTTTACCTCCTTCCCCATGATATTCCATCTTTAAAAGGCATCTAGATGGGTGTATGAATAATAAGGGTTTAGAGGGATATGGGCCAAATGGTGGCAAATGGAACTAGATTTATCTAGGTTATCTGGTTAGCATAGACAAGTTGGACAAAAGGGTCTGTTTCCATACTGTACATGTCTATGTCTATATCTATGTCCTCCTCTGGGCAATCTGTATTGAATACTTGCCCAGGTCTATCTCACAAATTCTGATAACTGAATCAACAATAACTTGTACATTTTTAGTATCTTTACCATAATGCTATCCAGGCAATTGCTTTGTGAAGACATAACTGTAACCATCTTGAGTGGCAGACCTGAAAGAGGTGCCTTCAAAGTCTGGACCAGAATAAAGCAAAGCTATGGGATATCCCCATTCTATTTACATTCCAGCTGCGAGAGGCTAGTCACCTCATTAAAAATCGATCACCTTCTGGTGTGAGTATTAAATATCATCTCAACAAAAAAACTCTAACCTCAGTCGCCCCTGAACCAAAATTAAACTGACTGCTGGACACGATCTACAAGTTGTGGATAACGGCAGTGTCATTGCTCACTCTGCACCAGACTTGCAAGTCAATCTCAATCTCTTCAACTCTGCAGATAAGAGACTCAGTCTGCCCTTGAATGTTGCCAAAACAAACCTCATATCAATCCACACTTGGCCAGTCCGGCATTCCATCTCCCGGATATGCTGAAGGAGAAGCTCTGGAATGTGTTAAGCACAGACCTCGGCATCTTCCTCTCTCAAAAGGCCATTATTGATGAGGAGATCCAACATTCATCAGCTGCACCAGCCCAACCTCCTACAAACTGTAACAAGTGTTTAAAAACAAATGTTCTTGTGTATACAGCAGTTCACAGCACTACCTTTCTGCACTGCAGAAGACAGCGACAGAACTGGATACTGAAAAGGCTTTTGAACATGTCAATGTTAGTATTGAAGACTTGTAATCTAGAACAGGCTGCAGCCTTAGCCAAGCTGTTCCAGTACAGCCACAACACTGACATCTACCTGACAATGAGGAAAATTGCCCAGGTAGGTCCTGTCCACAAAATCCAACCCGGCCAATTACTGCCCCATCAGTCTACTCTCAATCATCAGTAAAGTGATGGAAGTGTCATCAACAAGCAGCTACCAAACTTGGACAAAAGAGTTGAATTCCAGGGGTGAGGTGTGTGTGACAGCCCTTGACTCAAGGCTGTATTAGACTGACTGTTGTAACAAGGATTCCAAGCAACACTGAGAATCAATGGGTTTCAGGAAGCGAGCTCTTCACTGGTGGAGTCACACCTGACATAAAGGAAGATAGCCGTATTGGTGGATGTCAGTCATGTCAGCTCCATGACATCTCTGCAGGAGATAGTGTCCTAGGCCCAACCATCTTCAGCTGCTTCAGCAATGACCTTCCCTCCATAATAAAGGTCAGAGTGGGGATGTTCACTGATAATTGCACAATGTCCAGCACCATTTGCTGAAGCAGTCCATGCCTCAATGCAGCAAGACCTGAACAATATCCAGGCTTGTGTTGACAAGTGACAAATAACATTCACAACACACATGTGCCAGGCAATAACTATCTCAAACAAGAGAACATCTAACCATCTTTCCTTAATGTTCAAAGGCATTACCATCATTGAATCCTCATTATCAAAATTCCGGGGTTAGTATCAACTAGGAACTGAGCTGGACTGGTCAAATAAACATTGTGGTCACAAGAATAGGCCAGAGGTGAGGAATTGTGGTGAACAACTCACCTCCTGACTTCCCAAAGCTTATCCACCATCTGTAAGGCACAAGTCAGGAGTTTGATGGAATACTCCCCACTTGCATGATTTTAAAGTGAAAGGCAGGAGATTTAGAGGGGATTTGAAAAAAGGTTTCTTCATCCAGAGGATGCACTGCCTGTTAGGGTAACTGAGGTGGGAAGCCTCACAAGTTGTAAGATATACTTGAAATGTCACAACATTCAAGGCTATGGGTAACTAAGTACTGATTAAGTGTAGTTTTTTGTCAGACAGACCTGATAGGCTGAAGGGTCTCTTCTGTACTATATGATTGCACAAGTTTACTCAACAAAATGTGACAATTAACCCAGTGAGGAGATATAAGGGCAGGGGAATAGATCGATTTTAAGGACAATGTTAGGGCAGTGAGAGAATTGGAGAGGCAGAGAGGTTAAGGAAGACAATTCCACTTTTTAATGTTAAGTATCTCTAAGGAGTTCAGGGCTATTGGAAATCTCATGATCTCTCTTAGTGGTGACAGTGGTGACATGAGTCACTCACACTCATGGAATGAAAATAAGCACCTACGAGTTTCGACTGAGGAGACTGTCAGGGACATAAAACTGGACCTGGAATGTGTGAAGTGATGTTTGAATGCTCCCATTCCAGAATGCTACACTAATTATAGTCCAAAATGTCCTGCAGCTACAGTCAGTTCCGCAATGCTGTGCTTTAATCACTATTCAAACTTGACAACTCAGTGGCAGGTAGTGGTGCTGTGTATATGTGTTGGTATCAGGGTGGTTCAGTGCTTGGAAATCTTGTTTATTATTTATGTACCTTAAAAATCGATCGATTAATTATGATAGCTGACTGGGTGAGCTCTTAATGATTTCAGGAATTTTCCAAACTACTGTGTTACCTTGTTCAGGCTGGCCTCCAGCAATCAAGGGTTAGTGGTTAGCTGTAGGAGTAAGGTAGAAACATCGACAATACAGACTCTCCTGAGTCACTTGAACACTGAAGGATCCTCAATTCCTCAGACATTGTGAAGAAGGGTTATTGGACCTGACACATGAACTCTGCTTTCTCTCTCCAGATGCTGCCAGACCTGCTGTGCCTCTTCAGCAATTTCTGCTTTTGTTCAGGACGGGTCGCGGTGGGATTAATGAGGCACAGCACAGTTTAGCTGTGCCAGCCAAAAACAACCAACTAAATATCTGTAAATTTACAAAAAGGTTTGCAAAAAAAATGATGGTTTTAAAATCTGGTTATTGTTTGGGAGGGAGCCAACGTAGATCAGTGGGGGCAGAGGTGATGGGGAAATGAGACTTTGTCTGAACTGGCACAGGAGCCGTAGAGTTTTGAATGAGTTTATGTTTAAAGAGGATAGAGTGATGGATCCGACAGGAATGTATCAGAATAATGGTGTAGAGGTACCAGGGTTTTTAGCAGCAGGGGGTTGAGGCAGTTGTAGAGGCCAGGCAATCTTACAAAGATGGAAACAGACACACTGGTGATCTCTTTCTTCATTCATGGGACATGAGCAACACTGAATAGGCCAGTATTAATTATATACCCTGGAGAAGGTAGTAGTGAGCTGGCTTCTTGAATCATGATGTGGAGGTGCCAGTGTTGGACTGTGGTGGGCAAAGTTAAAAATCACACAACACCAGGTTATAGTCCAACAGGTTTATTTGGAAGCACTAGCTTTCGGAGCGACACTCCTTCATCCAGTAGCTAGCTAGTACTTCTAAATAAACCTGTTTGGACTATAACCTGGTGTTGTGTGATTTTTAGCTTTTTGAATCACTGCAGTCTATAAGTTGTAGATAGACCCATAAGGTTGTTAGTGAAGGAATTCCAGGATTCTGACCCAGCGACGCTAAAGGAACGGCAATATATTTCCAAGTCAGGATGGTGAGTGACTTGAAGGGGAATTTTCAGGACTTGATGTCCCCATGTCTCTGCTGCCCTCTTCTTTCTTGATGGGAAAGTTCAGGTATGGAAGGTGGTGTCTAAAGAACCTCGTGTGATACTACACTGTTTGTTTTAAATGGTAAACACTGCTGCTAACTGTGCCTCAATGGGAGACGGAGTGCATGTTAGAAAAAGGGCTAATCATCTTGGGAATCAGAGCTCAGTTGGTTGGACAGTGTGGATTGGATTGGTTCCAAAACCACAGAGTTTGTTTCCCATTCTGAATGGTGGGGATTGTGACCTGCCTCCTTGTACTATCCATGGAGGAGGATATGCTGATGTGGCTTGGGTAGAGGGAGCTTACCCTGGTAGGAGTACGACAAGCGTGGATGTGTAGGGTAGCCAGTGGGCCCTGTTTTGGGATGTTCTTGTTCAAAAGCACCTAATGCCTGACTGGGAGACCAGGCACTACCCTACTGAACAGCATCCTCTGCCTTTTCTGCTGAGCCTCCTGCCCCAGGACCACTCCAGCTGCCCATGTCCACTCCAGCAGTCTGTTCATTTAGCAGTGAAGGGATTGAGAGAGGTGTTGGCATAAAAGAGTTGATGCACCAACACTGAGCATGTGGAAATTGACCTAATTATTACAGGACAAGGGTCAGAGTGTGTGTGCACATATGGGCACATGGCGGGGAGATGGTTGGAAAATCTAGTGTTCATATTTCACAATGAGCTTTGAGAAGATTTGTAGCTCAGGTTGCGTTCTGGATGTAAGTTTGCTCAGTGAGCTGGATGTTCATTTTCAGACATTTCGTCACCATACTAGGTAACATCATCAATGAGCCTCTGGTGAAGTACTGGTGTTAGTGACCCACTTTAAATTTATGTGTTTATATTTCTTTGGGTTGGTGATGACATTTCCTGTGGTGATGTCATTTCCTGTTCTTTTCCTTGGAGGGTGGTAAATGGGGTCCAAGTCTAAGTATTGGTTGCTAGAAGCATGGCATTCTAACCAGAGCTCGAGCAACAATCACATCGACTTGGACCCCATTTACCACCCTCTGAGGAAAAGAACAAGAAATGACATCATGACCAGAAATGACATCACCAACTCAAGAAAACATAAACGCACAAATGGAAAGTATGTCATAACATCAGTGCTTCACTGGAGGATCACTGATGATGTTACCCGGTATGGTGATGGAACATCTGAAAACGAACCTTTCAGCTCAGCGCGTAAATTTACATCCATATTTCACAACCCCAGAATGTTCCAAAACTCTTTGCAACTAAGTAAATGCTTTCAAATCATGCTCACTGTTATATTATACAATAATCAATACAAGGGAGGTAACAGTGAGTGTGAATTAGTGATGTTACAAAACTCATACACAGCTCAAGGTTGGAGGGGGGGGGGGGGGAGGGGTAGGGGGTTGTCCCTAATCCGCTTCAGGTGAGATGCTGCAGACCACCAGGTCATTGTGGGATTATCGCCTATGGCCTGAATGCTTCAGGGGATTTTTCCCTCTTTGACCCGAGGTAATCTTTTGTTTCACCATCTGCTGAAACTCAGGCTTTCTAAATCCCTTGAGTCAATATTTACAACTGTCACCTGAAGTGGACTCTGTACTTGGGCAATGTAACACGGAAACTAGCTGGAGCCGACACTTTTCACTGTTGTTGCTATAACCACCCTCTGTTACAAATGAAACCTCTGCAACGTTACTGTTGGAGTAAGAGATTAAGGAAAGCTGTATTTGTTTGCCTGGGGAGTTAGTCATCAGGACAGAATGGGGACAGTCAGGCAGTTCTCTACTTAGCACATTTTCTCCTCTGCGACAAACTGCACTGAGATGGCAACTGTGGCTCAAATGGCAGAATGCTCACCCCTCACTCACCATCTGATAGTGCGGCACACCCTCAGCACTGCCCCTCCACCAGTGTGGCACTCCCTCAGTGCTGACCCTTCGACAGTGCCACACTCCTTCAGACCTAACCCTCTGACAGTGCGGCACTCCCTCAGCACCGACCCTCTGACAGTGCAGCACTCCCTCAGCACTGACCCACTGACAGTGTGGCACTCCCTCAGCACTGACTCTCCGACAGTGCAGCACTCCCTCAGTGCTGACCCTCCAAAAGTGTAGCACTGCCTCAGTACTGACCCTCTGACATTGCAGCACTCCCTCAGCACTGACCCTCTGACACTCTCTCACTTCTATTGTGTAACTTAAAACCTAGTTTATGGTCTGAACTCTCTGTAAGTGACATCAGCTCAGACCGACAGTAAAGTGGCTGAAAATATAACCTGAGAGTGGCTTAGCAGGAGGTCAATACTGCTTGTGGTACACAATTGTGAAAGGTTGCGTTAGGACCCACAATTGTTGTGATTCTCACTTTCCAAACAATGCAACAATACATTATAGTGACAATGTGGCATAATGTTCATGTCACTAGGCTAGGAATCCTGAGGGTCAGGCTAATGCTTTGGGGATTTAGGTTCAAATCCCCCCTCAGTTCTTGGTATGTAAATTTAATTAATGAAACCTGGAATTAAAAGTTGGTAATCATGGCCATGTCAATTGTTGTTAAAAACCCAGTTACTGATGGTGGAAATCTGCCATCCTCTGCTGGTCTGGCCTGAGTGTGACTCTAGCCTCACAGCAAGATGGTTGACTTCTGCCTACCCTCTGAAATTAATTCAGGGGCATTTAGAAATGGGCACTGAATGCTGGCCTCACCTGTGACACTCACATCTCATGAATGAGTAAAGAAAAATAAAGTAGGATTCTCGCTTCCTATCGTTTCCCCTCACAGGCCTTCTCCCTCCCTGTCCCCTCAGCTCTCCTCATTCCTCGTAAAGTGTCAGGTGATGGTTGTGGAGAGACACAATTGAATATCGACTCCAGGTTTTCTACTCACGTGGGTGCCTCCACTTGCTGGAGGTTTGAACTCATTGCTGAGATTTGGGGAATTTGACAGGCTGCAGAGTTCGGGAAAAGGATTCGGGATAGTTGGGAGTGATGTTGTTTGAAGCTCCTCCTCTTTTAGCTGCCTGTAATAAATTTAAAATATTTTAGTAACTTTACAAATAATCTTCAGCACCACAACTACTGGATAAAACAGAAATGCTGCAGAAGTGAAAGTTGAAATAAAAACATAAATGGCTTGAGTTTTCCCTCTCTGACAGATGCTGCCAGACCTGCTGAGGTTTTCCAGCAATTTCTGCTTTTGTGCCAAAACTAGTGAAGCAGGTCACCGATCAGTTGAAGTCTATTACTAAACTCATTTTGGGAACTAGAAAGGAGTTTAGAGTAAGATGGTTCCTCCCCAAATCCCACTGGAATCACCCTTATCAACTTGTGACTCCAGAAACACATCCTAGAACAAAGACACTTTCCTTCCTGGTATTTTAATCAGCACAAGAACCGTTAACTAATCCACCTTACATTGTCTCTCCTCTAGCCTCACCTCTCCAGCTTCCTCCAGTTTCTCTCCAAGTTGTGAAACATTGGAACAGCTGTAGGCCATTCAGCTCCTCGAGCCTGTACTGCCATCCAGTGAGATCATGGCTGATCTGTGGCCTAACTCCTGTATCTGCCTTTGGCCCCATATCTGTTCCTAACTTTGCTTAACAAATAGTTCCTGAAGAAGGGCTTATGCCCGAAACGTCGATTCTTCTGTTCCTTGGATGCTGCCTGACCTGCTGCGCTTTTCCAGCAACACATTTTTAGCTCTGATCTCCAGCATCTGCAGCCCTCACTTTCTCTCTTAACAAATAGTTACCCATCTCAGGTTTGAAATTAACACTGAACCAGTATCCACTGCTGTTTGTGGGAGACAGATCCAAACATCTACCACTCATTGAGTGAGAACACAACTTGGTTTAAAGTTAGTATTTGGGTTCGAATTCTTAAATCCTCATCAGTTAACCTGACCTTTTTTAATTCAAAGTTTTGCTTGATTTTTGTGAATGGTAGAGTGTTCAGTTGGGCTGTGACAGGTTTAAGAAAAGAGTTACCTTTTTACTTGTATGTGAACAGGCTGTGACCTCGGAACCACTGATGTGGCCCATGGTGCAGGCTGGCTCATGGCCAAGTGACCATTGGGTAATGTCACTGCTTCGTCTTTTTGCAGATTTCCTGCTTGGTATAAATTGTCTAGTCTGGTGCTCACAGTCTGCTCCAATGCCATGAAGTCCATATCAGCATCTAATAAAAACAAAGACACAATTAATCTACTTCTAATCAAAACTACCAACCAAACCAAACCCTGCCCCCCACTACTCCCAGTGAAGTATAAAAAGGGAGGAGAGCCCCATTCAGTTAGCCCAGGGGACACGGTAGCCCCAACCAACGTAGTGATGCAGCATCCCCCCACCTCCACCACACTTTGAACCTGTGTCCCCTAGTAACTGACCCCTCCACTCTGGGTAAAAGTCTCATACTTTCCACTCTATCCATGCCATTCACAATCTTATAAACTATTATCAGGTCACCCTTAAACCTCCTGCATTCCACTGAAAACAGTTAGAATTGTATCTTACCCCACTACTTCCTCTGGGAGCTCGTTCCTTACACATACTACTCTCTGCATGAGAACGTTACACCTTAGGTCCCTTTTAAATCATTCCCCTCTCACATTAAACCTATACCCTCTGGTCTTGGACTCCCCCACCCTAGGAACAAGGCCATGGCGACTCACACTATTCATGCCCCTCATGATTTTATAAACCTCTATAAGGTCTCCCCTCAGCCCCCGACACTCCAGGGAAAACAGCCCCAGCCTGTTCAGCCTCTCCTCCTATAGCTCAAACCTCCAACCCTGGCAACATCCTTGTAAATCCTTTCTGAACCCTTTCAAGTTTCACAACATCCTTCCTTTAGCAGGGAGACCAGAATTGCGCACAATATTCCAAATGTGGCCTAAGCAATGTCCTGTATAGCCGCAATATGACCTCTCAACTCCTATACTCAATACACTGACCAATGAAGGCAAAGGCAAACTTATCAAACATCTTCTTCACCACCCTGACTATCTGCGGCTCCAATTTCAAGGAACTATGTCCCTGCACTCCTAGGTCTCTTTGTTCAGTAACGCTTCCTAGGGCCCTACAATTAACTGTGTAAGTCCTGCCCTGGTTTGTCTTACCAAGATGCAATGCCTCACATTTATCTAAACTAAACTCCATCTGCCACTCCTCGGCCCATTGGCCCATCTGATCAAGGTATCATTGTACACTGTGATAACCTTCTTCACTGTCCACTGCATTTTGATGTCATTTGCAAATGTATTAACCATGCCTCCTATATTCACATCTAAATCATTTATATAAATGACGAAAAGCAGTGAACCTAACTGCTAACTGTTGTTTGATTCTATTAGCCTCCAGTACTTTCTTCAGGTCTATAACCAATTGCTACAGGGCTTCTTGTCAATAGGTTAAATCAGAGCTCACTCCATTCTGTCCTCAGTGTTTGTACAAGCAGAACATATGAGAGAGCACTGATAAATGGTACAATCCCTGGCCTCTTTCCTTCCCTAAAACCTAAAGTCTTTCAATCTGACCGTCACACTTCTTCTGATATCCAGACTGCCATTGGCTAATTTAGCACTGGTTAGGGATCTGTCTTGGTACACTGTGTTGCTCAGTGCCTCACTACATAAACATCCATTTGCTGAATTGTCAAGGACATTGTTTCTTCCTTAAGTCTGGGGTAGGCGATGATCTAGTGGTACTCTCACTAGACTCTTCATCCAGAAGTCCTGGTAATGTTCTGGGAACCCAAGTTCAAATCCTGTCAGGACAGATGGTGGAATTAAGAGTTTAATGATGACCAAGAAACTATTGCTGATTGTCGGAAATCTGGTTTCCTAATATCCTTTAAGAAAGGTGTGACAATATGTGCCTGTAAGTGGGATTTGTTCTGCCCTGTCTCTCTTGAAGGGGGGTGGTGTTGTAAATGAGGTGCCCGGGTGTCTGCTCAATGAAAAACAGAGGAAATAGCTTTGGGTTTTTTTTAAAAGGTTGACAAAAGAAGCATGAGTGGGCAGAGTCAGACTCATACAGACCCAGGGTTTTAGTTTTGCTTTCAGTTGTTGAAGTTGGGGTGTTTGTAGTTGAAGCTGCTAGTTCAAGCTCTCTCTCTGATGCTGCAAATAGCTTGAGTTCTCTCTACTGCTGGATTCATTCGGTCGGTGCTCCTTCTCTTGGACTGGAGGAGATAGCAAGTGAGGGAAATCTATTTTGCTGAATTTGCCTTTGCCAAAGGTATGCTTATGGGATGCTGCTATACTGGAGAAGTTATAGAGTCATTGTTAAATAATACATTATTTTATTAACTATTTTGATAAAGTTATGCCAATTCTTTTAATTGTGCTGTAAGAATAAAGTATATTTTGCTTAAAGCCTGGGAACTTGAACGATCGAGTCACCTCTGGAAAGCACCACCTTATACTTGCCTTTAACTAAGATGAAAGTCAGCGTCTAGGCTATCTCCATAACAGGTTTGGTCAGGGCCACAGTCTGCCCCTATCTGGTCTGGCCTACATGTAACTCCAGGCCCATAGCAATATGGTTGATTCTGAACTGCCCCTGGGCAGTTATGGGTAGATAGTAAATGCTGGTGTAGCCAGTGATGCCCTCATACATGAATAAAAAAAGTCTGCAGTCTGTGAGGCACTGACAAGTCTCTCTACTGAACTCTGCTAGTATCTCAAGATACAGCCAGAGATGAGAAAGGGACAGGAAAGAAGTGCCTGTTCCAATTCTTTTAAAACAATATCCAATTAATTACAGTCCTCTCTGCTCTTTCCCACCAGCCCTACAAGTTCCTTTTCAATTCTCCTCTGAAAGTTACCATTGACTCTGCTCCCACCACCTTTCCAGCAATGTGTTCTAGATCACAACAACTTGCTGTGCAAAAAAAAGTTCCCATCAACTCACCTCTGGTCTTTTGCCATTGATCAAAAATATATGTCCTCGGGTAACTGGCCTGCCTTACAGTGGAACTGATTGAAGGGGAATTCTGAGTATTATTTTCATAAAGTATTACTTTCAACACTGACAGGGGTGGTTGGGTGCCAATTTTTCTTTTGTTAACACTAAGCAACTAAAAATTGTTCCCAAGTTTCTAAGCTCACATTTCCAGTGGCACTTATCCAGGAATTGGGCGCAACACCGCAGTCCTGAACGGGCTCAGCCAACTTGAAATGTTGTTATGCAATTGGTAATTCCCACTGGTACAGGTCTCAAGGGACTCAAAGATCCTCAAAGGAATCATCCACACTTACTCCTGTAGCATCTCCAGCCTTGAAACCTGATGTGTGATGATCCATGACTGTTTAGTATTAACTCCACAGGTAAGGAAAAGCCAGTTTATGGTACACAGGTACCAGCACAAAACAGAACATTGTCCCAGCAACAATGTTTGCTGACCCACATTCCAATCAGCCCATTATTTCTCAAGTTAGGCCTACTCAACTGGGTATTAGATAACTGAAAACAAAGAGGTTATTATGTGGAAGGACCAAAGAATGTAATTATGTGATTAAACATTTTTTTTTCTATATCTGTGTATTAAACATTTGAACATTTAGTGTTTCAAATTCATCAAAGGTGCCTCTCCCACTTGACACAGATGTTTCAGCATCAGGAAGTCACACTCTTTACCTGACACTGATAAAGGATATGATCAAATTGCTCCTGCGACTTGTGTAAGCAGATTCAGATAACTTGTTGATTAAAGAACACAAAACGCTCATGAATCTAAAAGGTATATGTGGGACGCAGTCAATGGGCTCCTTCAAAGGTTTAAAAGAGAATCAATGGGAATTGGTCAGTGATGTGAGACACTGGGTGCCTGGGAATCTCTTCATACAACAATCTATATACGTGATGTGTAGAGGGATTAGTAAGTGAGCAGCCTCTGTACACCCTCTGAACAAACCATCCACCCCAAGAAGGAATCATCAACGAAAGCTCTCCAAACTCACAGGAGCTTTGGGTGACCAGTATTTATCCATGTTAGAGCCTAAAGCAGGGTACATTTATTTGACAAAGTAGATTTTAAAAAAAAATCCAAAGCCAGGTCAGAGGCAAGAAGAAAAAAGAGGAAGATAGATGAGAAAGAAGACGAGGAGCTGGGAAAGGAGAGGGCAAGAGGTTAGGGGATAAGAGGGGCAAAGAGGAGGAAAGGTAGATGCAGAGTTGGAGAGGAGGGTAGAGGAGTGGGGAAGGGTCAAGATATTTACTGGCATCCTAGTATTTACTTGTTTAAAAATTTTGTATGTGATGTAGCTTCCTTAATTGTTGCTCCACCCTAACTGCACTTGAACAAATTGGCTCTCTAGGCCAATTCAGTCAACAATTCTGAATCATCTACATTGCTGAGGGTCTGGAGCCATGTATAGGTCAGACAGAGTAAGGATGTCAGATTTCCTTCCCAAAAGGACATTAGTGAACTTGATGGGTTTTACAGTGCAACAGTGGTTGCATGTTAAATTTCACCATCTGCCATATAGGATTCAAACCCGTGTCCCAAGAACATCAGGCTGGAACGTAGAATTATCAGAGTCCACTGAACGTTACCAATACATGTCTGCCTTGCCCCACACTAGGACAAAAACAAAGAATGTTAATCAATTGCTGATAACCTCATACTCTACACACAAAGGAATCACCTTAACCAAATTTCTCCCTTTATATAGAACTTTCCAATTGAATGGAAAATACCAAATGTAATTCCTTTACTCAAAAAGGGAGAGAGACAAAAAGTGGGAAAATACAGATCAATTAGCTTAACATCTGAAATAAAACAAAGGACCACAGATGCTGGAGATCTGACACAAAAACGGAAAATGTTCAAGAAACTCAGCAGTTAATGTAGCATTAATGGGGAGAAAGCAGAGTTAACGTTTTGAATCCGGTAACTGTTCATCAGAACCTTGGGTTGATGTCAGAGCTGTTATTAATGACATTATAGCAGGATAATTCAAAAAGTTCAAAGTAACAAAGCAGAGCCAACATGGTTTCGTGAAAGAGAAATAGCTTTAAATTAAGGGGGGGGTAGATATAGGACTGAAGTTAGGGGTAGGTTCTTCACTCAGCGAGTCGTAAGTTCATGGAATGCCCTGCCAGTAGCAGTGGTGGACTCTCCCTCTTTATGGGCATTTAAGCGGGCATTGGATAGGTATATGGAGGATAGTGGGTTAGTATAGGTTAGGTGGGCTTGGATCGGCGCAACATCGAGGGCCAAAGGGCCTGTACTGCGCTGTATTCTTCTATGTTCTATGTTCTATGTTCTAAATCATGTTTAACCAACTTATTAGAGTTCTTTGAGGAAGTAATGTGGATGAAGGGGAAACTTTGGATATACTCTTTTGGCAATATTTCATAGACAATTCAGGAAAAAACAGTTGCTTTAAATTTGATGTTTTAAAGAAAAACCTGAGATAAATACACCATTTTTTAAGCAGAACTGTGTGACAGTAGATGGTTAATGTACTATATTTGTTGTTATTTTCCCCTGGTTTGCAATGATAAACAATTCTTTAGCTTATTTCAGTAATCAATAAACTCCACGCTCGATTGTACTGGAGATTTTCTGTTTCCTTAGCAAGATATCTGATATGTCTGCAATAGACACTGACAGTGAGATTTACCACAACCGGGGCATGGGAGTTGATCAATAAAACCCAATGGTGTCATGTAAGGTTTAGTGATAATGCACCCAAACCCCAGTTCAGAGAATTGAAGAGGTGTACACATCATCCGATCCTGATACTGAGAGTGAATGTTCTTCATTTCTTCTTACGGGCCTGACACTGGTTAATGCTGAGACCTGTCCATCAGTCTGATTAGGGAGAAGTGGTCAGATTGGGAAACTGCCAGTCCATCACAACATCTGAGAAAGTGTCACTCAATCCAAAACGTTAACTCTGATTTCTCTCCATGGATCTCAGCCAGACTTGCTGAGCTTTTCCAGCAATTTCTGTTTTTGTGACTATCACAGCTGATGGTCACAGCAGATATTTTGTTTCTCATCAAAACTGATTTATTGTCCAACCAGAACAAAATGAATTGATCAGCTGAGAGTCTCTCCCTGTCTATGCCTGGTAGCAGCCATGAGTTGGGAGCCACAGATTTTGTTGGTTGAGATGGCATGTTGATTGGCATTCATGGAGAAACTGGCAATGCTGAAGATGGTATGTAATGTTTGACACCTTGTATCACCAGCCAGCTTTGAGGTAAATTGGATTGATTCAATGACATTCCTGACTTATTTTTCAAGTCCTTTAAATACATAGCTTTTGGACCATAAGCAGACAATAAAGGGCAGACTTGAAATACAATAGAGTCAAAAAGTGTGGCACTGGAAAAGCACAGTAGGTCAGGCAGCATCCAAGGAGCAGGAGAGTCGCCACTTCGGGCATGAGCTCTTCATCAGGAATCTGCTCCTCGGATTGGAGGCATTAAGGATATGGCTGATTGGAAATGAAAGTGCAACTGTACAGAGGCCAGCACTTGGCATAAAAATGAAAAGTAACAAGCTTTGTTCAACAGGTGTGAGTTGATCCCATCAAGACTTTCTTCACGCAAGAAACTTATAAAAAATAGAAAGAGAAACAGTGACAAAATACTTCCCTTGCCACAGTCCAATTTAATTAATATGAACAGTGTCAAATGGTGTGAGCCTAAGAATTTTAGAGATGCTACAGGGATAGAGAGGGTCAGAGAGGAAATTACACAGTGAAATTCCGACAGTACATTTTGAAAGTAAGTAATACGTAAGCTAAATATTGAGAGGGTTGGAAATCTGAAATAAAAACAAAAAATGCTACAAATACTCAGCAGGTCAGGCAGCAAACCTGAAACATTATCTCTTTTTTTCTCTTAACAGATGCTGTCAGACTTGTTGAGTATTTCCACTATTTCTTTTGGTTTTTTTTAGAAAGGTTGTCTTTTTTTCGATAAGTGTCCCAATGGATAGTGTGTGTGGAATGCCAAGAACATGGAAGTGTCTCTTTAATAGACAAAAATTTGAAACAAACAATATTTGATGACTTGACAGCTGTGATAATAGTGATTTAACTTGTTAGTAAAAATAGGAAGGCTGATTATTATCTGAATAGCTGTAAATTGGGGGAGGGGAATGTTCATCGGGAGCTGGATGTCCTCACACACTGGTCGTCACTGAGAGTAAGTGTGTAGGTGCTGCTTACAGTAAAGAAGGCAAACTGTGTGTAGGTTTCTATAGTGAGAGGATTTGTGTCCAGGAACCAGGATAGCTTGCTGCAATTGAGTTAATCAACATTGATTTAACCAGTTTCCTCATTTCCCCTCCCCCCACCTTATCCCAGATCCAAACTTCCAACTCGGCACCGCCCTCTTGACCTGTCCTAATAGTCCACCTTCTTCCCATCTATCTGCTCCATCCTCCGTTCCGACTTATCACTTTCACCCCCACCTTTATCTGCCTACTGCATTCCCAGCTACCTTTCGCCCAGCCCCACCCCCCTCTCATTTATCTCTCAGCCCCCTTGGGCCTCCCCCTCATTCCTGATGAACAGCTTATGCTCAAAACATCGACTCTCCTGCTCCTCGGATGTTGCCTGACTGGCTGTGCTTTTCCAGCACCACCCTTTTGACTCTGATCTCCAGCATCTGCAGTCCTCACTTTCTCCTAGTAGATATAAGTTGTTAGCTAAAGGGATCAAGGGATCTGGGGAGAGGCTGGGATTATGATATTGAGTGGCGGAACAGGCTCAAGGGGTCGAATGGCCTACTCCTACTCCTATCTTTTATGTTTCTATGTAACTCCTGATATCCCTGCACAGAATTTGAAATTCTTCCTCAAGGACAATTCATATTCTTTGGGCAAGTTTGAGTTTCAGTCACTGTGCTGTGGTAATGGATCCCATTTCTATGCCCAGTTACTCATAGCCAGACAGTAAGATGGGGTGACATTGATGATAAATGATGGAGGAGGAAGTGGAGACAGTCTTACCTAAAAAGTGGCCACTGAGGAGGGGATGTGGGCAGATTGGCTAAATATAAAATTTACAATAAACAAACCATTGAACCCAACTGATCAAACTTGGTGCAGAGCTTTATAAGAGTCTCAGCAACATGTACGATGGCAAAATTTGTGGCAGAATCAGGTGAGATGTCCAGTGAGGCCCATCTCGACAC